>NC_134951.1:13374245-13681745 GCF_965638725.1 Aptenodytes patagonicus | reverse complement strand
AAAGGGTGGCCAACCTGGTAAAGACAGCTTTAAACTAGGAGCAATGGAGGAGAGACATGATGACCCAAAGTCAAGTGAAGAAGTAGTGGTCCAGGTTAGCAAGCAAAAGGCATAGGGTCATGCAGACAGGAGAGACCTTGAAAACCATAAAACAAAGCTGAAGGGAGCCAGCCCTGGGAAGTAAATGGAGTAAATCATCCGGAAAACAATTTCAAAACATATAAAGGGCAGACAAGAAGGTGACTGGGAGTAGTCAGCATGGATTTACAAAGGGGAAATCACGCTTGACCAACCTGATAGTCTTCTACGATGAGATGACTAACTTGGTGGGTTAGGGGAGAGTAGTACATATTATTTATCTCAACTTTAGTAAGGCTTTCAAGACTGTCTTTCTCAGACAAACTGAGGAAGTACAGATTAGATAAGTGGGCATCTGGAACAAAGCGCACCCTTGGCAATTTTGCAGATGATACAAAACTGGGAGGTGTGGTTGATACACCAGGTGATTGCACTGCCATGTGGAGGTGCCCCAAAAGGTTGGAGAAACGATCTGACAGGAACCTCATGAAATTGAATAAAGGGCAATGCAAAGTCCTGCACCTGGGCAGGAATAACCCCATGTACTTGTGCAAGCTGGGGAACAACCATGTTGAAAGCAGCTCCACAGTGAAAGACCTGGTGGTCCCAGTGGAAAAGAAGGTGAACAGGAGCCAGCAGTGCACCCCTGTGGCAAAAACCAAACCAAACCAAACCAAAAAAACCCAGCCAACAGCATCCTGGAATTCATTAGGTAGAGTGTCATCAGCAGGTTAGGAGAGGTGATCCTTCCCCTCTGCTTATCACTGGTGAGATACACCTGGAGTGCTGGGTCCAGGTCTGGCCTCCCCAGTACAAGGGAGACACGGACACATGGAAGTGAGTCCAACTAAAAGCCATGAAAGTGATCAACAAATTGAAGCATCTGTCACATGAGGACAGGCTGAAGAGTCACAGCTCCCAGCTGTAGAAGAGAAGGCTCAGAATCTTATCAATGTGTATGCATACCTGATGGGAGGGAATGAAGAAGATGGAGCCTAGACTCTTCTTAGTGGTGCGCAGTGACAGGACAACAGGCAATGGGCACAAACTGAAACACAGGAAATTCAATTTACACATAAAAAACTTACTGTGAGGGTGGTCAGACACTGGAACAGGTTCTCTGAGAGGTTGTGGAACCTCCATCCTTGGAGATACTCAAAACCCAACTGGACACAGTCCTGAGCAGAAATGAAGATTCAGTAGCTCTTATGAGGACTTTCATTAAAGATGCATTTCTAAAGGTACAGCTAAAGATTTTTAAGAAAAGCAATAATTCTAGAGAGACCACAAAGGAGTAGAAGCTGAATCCCTGGTATTGATCACAAGTGGGACAGAACTGGGGGGAATAAGTCCATGGCCTACATGGTCAGAAATTACTGAAGGTTTCTCTAAAGTGATGTTAGCTGACATGAGAAACCTTACAACTAGATCACACGTGATCACGTTTGAAAGTATTCAAGGCTAAAACTTTAAAAGCAGAGGGATCCCATTGTAGGAAGGTTGTGTTGGGCAATGAAAATGCCATGGTGCCCAAACTTAAAAAGAGATGATAAAAAAGATTTTATTTCAGGTCATTTATTTATTTATTTCCTGTTAATCTAATCTTTTCCATAGCTTCTCTAAACTTTGAACTAACCTTGAACAATTTGTGCCTCAAATCTCAGTTCAAAATGGCAGTGTTGTAAAGTCAAGTTTAATTCACATTTAATTCAATTACAATTTGGGTTTACTTTGGCACTGATCCTAACGTGGCCAAAATGCATAAATAGGGGATTTATGCTAATCTAAATACAGGAAAGGTCTGTAAAGTCTTCTGTGTTAACCCATTTGTTTTCACTGAACTGATATTCTAAAGCAATAATACATGATTATAAATCTCTGAAGATGACTAATTATAGTCTAGGCCCTCTGTTGCTTATTTCATAGCAGGTGATTCTGTTTATTTACTTCACTTATCTGAATCGCCAAACATGACAGGAATGGGCTTCCACCTCCTGATCTTAGATAGCCAGCATTGTGGGTATTATACTCCTGCATGTAATGCTTTGTGTCCTTACATACCATTATGGGAGTGGGCCCCCAAACACTAAACTTCAATCTCAAGACATGGCTCAGTAGGCTCCATTGTACTAATTAGATCACCATTCACTATAATGGGAGTTCAGACATCTGTTACGCAGGTAGGCACATAAATTTAAAAATTTACTTTCAAGCTGATTCCTACCTAAGACTGGAATTCATTTCACCTGAATTTAAACATCTAGAAATTGAACAGACTCATTGACTCATAGAATAATTTAGGTTGTAAGGGACATCCAGAGCTTACTAGTCCAAGCCCCTCTTCAAAGCAGGTTTAATCATATTAGGGTGCTCAGAGACATATCTAGTCAAGTCTTGAATATCTCCAAGGGTGGAGATTCCCCAGCTTCTCTGGGTAGCCTATGCCAGTGTTGATCACCGCCTTGGTTACAAGTACTTTTCCTTACATTTTTGTCAGAATCTCCTGTGTTCCAACTTGTGTCCATTGCCTCTTGTCCTATTGCTGGACACCTCCAGGAAGAGAATCTGTCTCTCTTTTCTGTATGCTCTGATCAGGTAGTTGCAGACAGCGATAATGTTTCCCCAAGATTTTTCTTCTACATGCTGAACAGACCTAGCTCTCACAGACACTCCTCACACAGCCTGTGCTCCAGCCTGGCCATCATGGAGGACTGTGGAAGCCTGGCAAGGGCCTTCTTAAAGTCAAGGTATAAAAGATCCACTGCCCTTCCTTTGTCAACAGAACCAGTCACCTTGTCATAGAAGGAAATAAGGTTTGTCAGGCCCTTCTTAAATCCATGCTGATTGCTTCCAACCACTTTCTTGTCCTTCATACTTTTAGAAATGGCTTCTAAGAGGATTTGCTTCATCACCTTCCCAGGAACTGAGGTGAGGCTGACCAACCCGTAGTTCCCTGGATCCTCTCTCCTAAAGATCGGGAAGACATTTGATTTTTTCTACTCATTGGGAACCTCCTCTGACTGCCAGGACTGTTTGTGATGATAGATAGCAGTCTTGCTATCTCCATCAACCTCTTGGATGCATCCCACCAGGTCACATTAATTTGTGCACGTCTGGGACGGTTAAGTTATGTCTAAACCTATGTTACTCTACAGTGGGTATTCCTTCACTCACATAGACTCTGCTAGGAGGCTCAGTGACCTGAAAGGCTGGGGGACAAGCCGTACAAGGGAAAACTGAGGCAAAAAAGCATGGAGTATTTCAGTCTTTTACCATTAGATCCCCTGCCTGACTGAGCAATGGGCCCATAATCTCCTTAGCCTTTCTTTTGCTCTCAAAGTACTTACAGAAACCTTTCTTGTTGTCCTTCATTTCTTGCTCATTTCAACTCCAACTCAGCTTTGTTTTTCCTCACTCTGTTCCTACATGTGCAAGCAATGTCCTTGTAGTCCTCCCTCACCTCCCCTGGTAGCCTGTCCCTACTTCCACCTTTGAAACACTACCTTTTTTGTGCTGAGCTTAGTCAGAATCTCCATGTCCATCCATGGTGGCCTCCTGCCATCCTTGTTCAACTTTCTCCATGTAGGAATGGACCATTCTTGAGCTCTGAGGAGGCTGTCCTTGAAGATCAGCCAGCTCTCTTGAGCTTCTTGTCCTCCAGGGCAGTTTCACATGGGATCCTACCAAGTACATCCTTGAACAGACCAAAATCTGCTTTTCTGAAGTTCAAGCTTGTAATTCAGCTCTTTGTCTTGCTCAGTTCTCTTAGGATCTTAAAATACACAATTTCATAGTCACTGCAACCAAGGCTGCTCTTGACATTCATATCTTAAGCCAGTACTTTCTTGTTTGTGAGTAACAGGTACAACAGAGCACCTTCACTATTCAGTTTATTGATCACCTGTATCAAGAAATTGTATCAATATATTTTAAGTATTTCTGGATTATTTATCATAGAATCATAGAATCATAAAATATTTTGGGCTGAAAGGGACCTCTAAAGGTCATCTAGTCCAAACCCCCTGCCATGGGTAGGGACATCTTCAACTAAATCAGGTTGCTCAGAGGCCCCTCCAACCTGACCTTGAAGGTTTCCAGGGATGGGGCATCCACCACCTCTCAAGGCAACCTGTGCCAGTGTTTCACCACCCTCAGCGTAAAAAATTGCTTCCTTATATCTAGTCTCAATCTACCCCCCTTTAGTTTAAAGCCATTCCCCCTTG
Organism: Aptenodytes patagonicus; assembly: GCF_965638725.1. Lineage (NCBI taxonomy): Eukaryota > Metazoa > Chordata > Aves > Sphenisciformes > Spheniscidae > Aptenodytes > Aptenodytes patagonicus. The sequence goes on along the minus strand of NC_134951.1, from coordinate 13,677,444 downwards.
TCCTGTTGCAACAGGCCCTGCTAAAAAGTTTGCCGCCATCTTTTTTATAAGCCCCCTTTAAGTACTGATGGGCTGCAATAAGGTGTCCCCACAGCCTTCTCTTCTCTAGGCTGAACAACCCCAACTCTCTCAGCCTTTCCTCACAGGAGAGGTGTTCCATCCCCCTGATCATTTTCGTGACCCTCTTCTGGACCCACTCCAACAGGTCCGTGTCTTTCTTATGCTGAGGGCTCCAGAGCTGGACGCAGGACTCCAGGTGGGGTCTCACCAGAGCAGAGTAGAGGGGCAGAATCACCTCCCTCGACCTGCTGGCCACGCTGCTTTGGATGCAGCCCAGGATACGGTTGGCCTTCTGGGCTGCAAGCGCACATTGCTGGCTCATGTCCAGCTTTTCATCCACCAGTACCCACAAGTCCCTCTCAGCAGGGCTGCTCTCAATCCCTTCATCCCCCAGCCTGGATTGATACCCGGGATTGCCCCGACCCAGGTGCAGGACATTGCACTTGGCCTTCTTAAACCTCATGAGGTCCACACAGGCCCACTTCTCCAGCTTGTCCAGGTCCCTCTGGATGGCATCCCGTCCCTCTGGAGTGTCAACCGCACCACTCAGCTTTCTGTCATCTGCAAACTTGCTGAGGGTGCCCTTGATCCCGCTGTCAATGTCATTGATGAAGATATTAAACAGTACTGGTCCCAAGACAGACCCCTGCGGGACACCACTCGTCACCAACCTCCATCTGGACATTGAGCTGTTGACCACTGCCCTCTGGATGCGACCATCCAACCAATTCCTCACCCACCGGACAGTCCACCCATCAAATCCATACCTCTCCAGTTGAGAGAGAAGGATGTTGTGGGGGACTGTGTCAAAGGCCTTACAGAGGTTCAGACAGACAACTGTAGCCCTTCCCGTGTCCACTGATGTAGTCACTCCATCATAGAAGGCCACTAGGTTAGTCAGGCAGGACTTGCCCTTGGTGAAGCCATGCTGGCTGTCTCAAATCACCCCCCTGTCCTCCATGTGCCTTAGCATAGCTTCCAGGAGGATCTGTCCCATGATCTTCCCAGGCACAGACATGAGACTGACTGGCCTGTAGTTCCCCAGGTCTTCCTTTTTTCCCTTTTTCAAAATGGTGGTTATGTTTCCCCTTTTCCAGTCAGTGGGAACTTCACCGGACTGCCACGACTTCTCAAATACGATGGACAGTGGCTTAGCAACTTCATCCACCAGTTCCTTCAGAACCCACGGATGGATCTCATCAGGTCCCATGGACTTGTGCACCTTCAGGTCCCATGGACTTGTGCTCAGACATACTGCTCTTCCAGCAGATATTCGTGTGGTTAAAGATGCCCACGAGTACCAAGGTCTGTGGTTATGAGGCTTTCTCCAGCTGCCTGAAAAAGGCTTCAGCTACATCCTTTTCCTGATAATCCATTCTAATCTAGTTATTTAAGCCCCCTCTGGAGTTGTCATTAGAAATGGCAATTTATTCTGCCTGCTATGGATATATATGTTAGGATGGCATGATAAATCTCCTTGAAGTGATTTTATTTCAACAGTGACTCTCACTAGGGTCCACGCAAGTAGTTTAACTTATAGGTTTCTAACTTTAGGCAGGTAGCTTTTAGCTTTCGTGAAGTTAAATGTGATGAGTCTAATCATGAGTACAGCAGGAAATAAATTACAGCACCTTATGCTGAAAGTACACAGCTATTAATCACTTATAAGATTTATTCTTTGTATTCACTTTCCATTATACCACCAAAAAATGCTTATCTCCAGGCTAAAGATACCAATGAAGATCTATAAAAATTGTTCTATCTGTAATCATTACTCCATTTCACTTTGATGGCAGTTGTGTTCTTTGAAATATTATATTGACATAGTTCATTGTCTTTACACAGAAAAAAGGTTAGATCAAAAAGACACTTGAAGTGGGATTCATCTACTCCCAGTCAGGTATCAGAAAATTGGTTTTAAGTCCAAGTTTTTAAGACTGGTTTAGTCACATTGTGATTCATTTATAGTCACAGGAGAGAACAGGCACCTTCAGAGTGAGGTTCATCTCATCATGACATAGGTCTAGGACAGCTGAGATGAATCATTCTCTGGAGCCCCCAGATCTTTCCACCAATGACAGAAAGAGATAAGAGTTTAAAGTAGATGTATAACCTTTAGATATCTTATCTTAAGTGAGATGAATCTCAACCTTCCAGCATCATTTCTGCATGTTACTACAGATCCCTTTATCTGAAGTCAGTTCTGCCATCCCTAAAGCAAGTGTATAGAGTCTTCATTTAAGCAGGAATTGGGGACTTCTGAATTTTAATAAGCATATTAATAGTCTGGAAGGGGATGCAGAAATTCCTTTTCTTACCAAACAGCTTAGGTCCACAGCTTGTTTCTTTAATGGGAGATTCACTAACTCCACCACATCCTTTAGTTACAAAACAAGAGAGCATTGCTATGTAGTTCCTCTGCTTATAACAGAAATCAACACTTGACATTGAATCAGTGTTGAATACTGCTTACCTAGAATTTCACTGAGTTTCAAAATGGTTAAGTACTCTTACAAGACTGTATTTAAAACTGAATTGCCTCATGGCAGACAGTAGCACAGATCTGAATGCAGAACTGTGGTCCTGCTATGGTCCTGCAGAATCGGTTACAAATGCCCATGCACATTTCTGTAGCTCCTTCCTACTACTAGGTACTGTAGTATCTATAGTATCTATAACACAATTGAGATAGTGTTTTGTAATAAAGAAATACCATCAAAATATTCGCAATGCTTTTCACAAACAACTCTACCTTAACTTCTAAGAAAGCTTCACTCATGCTGAATTCAAGAGTTAGTTCCATGGGAAAAAATGGAGGCCTGATCTTTCAGCAATACAGGACTGTAGGAACCTTCTGAGATCAACAGCATGAATTCCTTTCCATAAAAATTACACATTAAAGGTAATTTTCCTTTCTTTTGCTATTTTTTCAGTTAAAACTGTTTCTGTTAGCTCTCTTGCTAGCCAGACCTCAATATCCTTAGTAGACAGACACAGGTACATGCAGAGGGTGACTTAAATCATCTTCTGGTGATTCTCTCTTTTTGCCATAGACATAGCTTAGAAGACTTACACTAAAGGTCTGTCAACTAAAAATAAGTGAAATAAATTCATACTCAGCCAGAGTTTAACAATGATGAGGACATTCGATATCTATTCTGACCCCATGTATATCACAGACTATAAATTTCACTTTTATGTAAGGCCAATAATATGTCTTCAACTATGGAAATTCTGCTTTTTGCTATAGCAGATTTTCTGTGTCAACATGGAAGCCTTGATTTGAAGACATCACTAGGCAGGTGCTGAGAGAGGAAATACAGTTTATTGGTTCCTTCTGATTCAGAATGCAGAAGGTCAATACCTAGTAGAAGTTATTCATGTTCTCAGTATTATCTTCAGAACGGCTCTGTTGTGGTCTGCTTGATCATCCGTAGATGTGCACCAGCTGTGTTAATGTCCCAGCTCGTGGAACACAAGCCAGTTCCCATCTGGAAGACTTTTTTCTTCTTTACTCTGCTTCAGCTAAAAAACCTGTTTTTTGAGTTCCTACACTAAAGGAGGTTTGGGACTGCAGTTGGTTTGCTTGCCACTATCTTCACATGTAGGCAGAGCTAGAGCTGCGACTACCTACACTTGGGGGGCTGTTCTGGACACTGGCCATCTGCACAAGATTGTCTTCCTTGGAGATGAGGCTTCTGAGCATTCTAAAGCAGATGTGCAATTTCTTGGAAAAATGGTTTCATAAAACTAAATCTAGGTTTCATAAAGCTAGAAAACTAAGTCATATGGGAAAATGTTGGTTTTCTAAACAATCTCATTAAAATACTATTGTGGAGTTGAAATATTCCAAGAAGCTGTTTTATCACAGGTTTTATGAATCATTTTCATAGACAAGCTTTCACAACTCTTCCATATACCCTGAAATATTCAGTTCATAACATGTAACTATAATTAAAAAAAACCCAACAATCCTCCACATCATTTTTATTGGAAAATACATTATTACAATACTACGTCCCTTAAAATTTTACTTTCTCTGACAACCTGCTAAGGAGGTGAAATAACTTTAGCAGCAAAAAATTTGTTTCTTGATAAGGCAAAACAATGGAAAAAAAATATCAGTGTAGTGAATGTTTCACTTCATTTTGGATTTTGGTACCATTATGCCTATTTCCCATATACTTATTTCCACTTTGCATTTTCCCACAGAGCAGACTGATTCACGTAGAGGAGCACAGCTGAGAGGGTACAGAGGAAGTGTGTTAGGAGAAAATCTCTAGTAGGAGTTATTTTGCTTGGCTTTCTATTATACAAATTGTCCTGAACCAGCTCTGGTTTCTCAACTGTGCAAGGAAAATTGAATTTTGCTGCCTCGAGGATGAAGATTGGACTCTTCTTACAGTGAGATGAGTGGAAAGAGTAATTTTTACTTCTGAGAAATTATTTACACCTATAGCAGAGGTTATTGCCTGTGATACCCGCACTCCCTTCCTGGCACAGCAACCCAGGTTTCCTGGGGCTTTCACATGCAAGGAGGTCACCAAGACCATGACAGTTTTTCTACCTCTTGTCACAACATGCTGTCAATATAAAGGTTAAAGCACATATCTACTTGATGTCTACAGCCAATTCTAGCTTTGTAAAAATCACAAAGGTATCTATAATGACCAAAATCCTTTGTCACCTGTCTGTTAACCTCTCTACACCTGAGAAATTCCTGTACATGCATGGCAGCTTTGAAGGAGTCATTTGGCTATAATACACTGAACTGTTGACTGACAGTGTCTAAAATGATGACAGAGGTTAACAGTACTGCAGTATAGTGCAGTTAGTTAAAAAAAATGCTGTTTCTCAAGATGTGCAAAGGTTCCATGCTGGCTTGCTTACTGAAGAGAGTATATCTTGTTCCCTATGCAAAAAACAAGTTTTCTAATCCTGTCCTTTCAGTGATAACACAGACAGGTATACAGCTACCCATCCATCAATGGGCAGCAGATGAGTCAAAGCTGGTAATCAGGTTTCTGAAAAACATTTTGTGCTTAGTAAATCTTTACGGACAAATTCAAATACTACTGACATGATGTGATGTAAGAAAAATTTCTTCTGCATGGGTCAAGATGAAGTATTAATGCAAGATGATATTTAAAAACCCCTACAAGAAGGACATGAGGGAAGACCCAGGGAACTACAGACCTGTTAGTCTAACCTCAGTTCCTGGAAAAATTATGGAGAAGATTATACTGAGTACTATTGAAAGGCATTTAAAGAATAATGCAATCATCAGGCACAGTCAACATGGGTTCACAAAGGGAAAGTCCCGTTTAACTAGTTTGATATCCTTCTATAATAAGGTCACCCGCCTAGCAGATAAAGGGAAGGTGGTGGATGTAGTTTTTCTGGATTTTAGCAAGGCTTTTGATACTGTCCCTCACAGCATCCTTCTGGACAAGTTGTCCAACTGTGGGATGAGCAGGTTCACAGTGCGCTGGGTGAAGAACTGGCTGAACGGCAGAACTCAAAGCGTTGTAGTGAATGGGGCTACATCTGGCTGGCGACTGGTCACCAGCGGTGTTCCTCAGGGTTCAATCCTAGGGCCAGTCCTGTTCAATATATTTATCAACGATCTCGATGCAGGAGTTGAATGCACCATTAGCAAGTTTGCTGATGATACCAAACTGGGAGGTGCTGTTGACTCTCTTGAGAGACAAGAGGCCTTGCAGAGGGATCTAGATACATTGGAGCATTGGGCTATGATTAATAGGATGAAATTTAACAAGTCCAAATGCTGGATCCTGCACCTAGGATGGAGTAATGCTGGGCACAAGTATAAATTGGGAGAGGAGTGGCTGGAGAGCAGCCCTGCAGAAAGGCATCTGGGGGTGCTGGTCGACAGCAGGCTCAATACGAGTCAGCAGTGTGCCCTGGCAGCCAAGAGGGCAAACCGCATCCTGGGGTGCATCAAACACAGTATAACCAGCCGGTCAAAAGAGGTGATTATCATGCTGTATTCAGCGTTGGTGTGGCCTCACCTTGAGTACTGTGTGCAGTTCTGGGCCCCACAATTTAAGAAGAATGTGAAGGTCCTTGAATGGGTCCAGAGGAGGGCAACAAAGCTGGTGAAAGGGCTGGAAGGAATGTCCTGTGAGGAGCGGCTAAGGACTTTGGGTTTGTCTAGTTTGGAGAAAAGGAGGCTGAGGGGCCTCATTGCTCTCTCCAGCTTCCCGAGGAGGGGAAGTGGAGAGGGGGGTGCTGATCTCTTCTCCCTGGTATCCAGTGATAGGACGTGTGGGAATGTTCAAAGTTGTGCCAGGGGAGGTTTAGACTGGACATTAGGAAGCATTTCATTACTGAGAGAGTGGTCAAACACTGGAACAGGCTTCCTGGAGGGGTGGTCAATACCCCAAGCCTGTCAGTGTTTAAGAGGCATTTGGACAATGCCCTTAATAACGTGCTTTAACTTTTGGTTAGCCCTAAATTGGTCAGGCAGTTGGACTAGATAATCACTGTAGGTCCCTTCCAACTGAAACAGTCTATTCAGTACACACTTAATTTTTAGGAAACCTTTTTCCAAGTGACACAGGGACAACTAAACTCAGCTAAGCACAGTAAACAATTTATAAAACCCTGTTATGATAGCCGAAGGAAACAAAGGGTATACCCATAGAATGTGTGCATTTGCTGACATATTACAGTAATATCCCTTTGGAAAGTTATGAGAAAAATGAAAAACAGTTATGGTGTTTGTTTTACTTTGTGGATTGCCTCACTTGGAATATACACCAAAACCTCCACAAAGGGCTGGCAGATTTGACAAGGGACTTGTAAGAATCACAGAATCATAGAATCATTTAGGTTGGAAAAGACCTCTGAGATCATCGAGTCCAACCGTTAACCTAGCACTGCCAAGTCCACCACTAAACCATGTCCCTAAGCACCACATCTACACGTCTTTTAAATACTTCCAGGGATGGGGACTCAACCACTTCCCTGGGCAGCCTGTTCCAAGGCTTGACAACCCTTTTGGTGAAGAAATTTTTCCTAATATCCAATCTAAACCTCCTCTGGCACAACTTGAGGCCATTTCCTCTCATCCTATTGCTAGTTACATGGGACAAGATGTGGGGATAGGCAGCCCAATGACAAGCATTGCGGAGTTTGACCTTGACAACCAAGCCTTGTGTCCGTGAGAAGAGAACAACAAGTAAGAAGAAACTGCTGTGTTTATAGAAGACTAGCCTATGTGCTTGTGTCTAGAAGCGCGTGATCAAAAGGCTGTACCCTATCAGTAAGCTGCTGATAGCACATGAACACTTAAGTTTTCTATAGGAGGAGAGCTTAATGTATAATAAAGGTCTTTGGTTGCCTCTGGCCAGAGTCCGTGCTGTTAATCCCCACAACAAGAGACCGACACCCACCTCGCTACAACCTCCTTTCAGGTAGTTGTAGAGCGCGATAAGGTCTCGCCTCAGCCTCCTTTTCTCCAGGCTAAACAAGCCCAGTTCCCTCAGTTGCTCCTCATAGGACTTGTGCTCTAGATCCTTCACCAGTTTTGTTGCTCTTCTTTGGATACACTCCAGTACTTTAATGTCTCAAGAAATCCACATGCTTCCCAAATGGGAGCTGGAGGCAGGGTAGATTACACTAGGTATCACAAAACCTCCTGGAGACATGTGTTTAATTAACTAGATCACATCCTTACTCAATGGACTTGATTCAATTGTCTACATATAGATGTCTACTGCTCTTTGTTATTCACAGAGTCATACAAGACTGAAGAGATCCTTTCACGGGTGGCAGATACAACACAGATGATAGGTCTGATACCTTTCTGGAAAGATCACTGGAGTTGAGGGTGGTACCCAGGGATCTCTCTAATGGTACTGCATGCCTATGTACAAGCAGATGGGTCAAACCTAGTGGAGTCTAGAGACAGATTCAGATGAAAGGCCATTGACAGCCTTTTCCAAGACTACTAAAACCTTGGCCCCAGTGAACTCCCATGCCAAAGAGCTTGGCAGCCACATTGCATGTTGTGTGGAGAAATACATGAACATTTACAGTTTTAATGCCATTGAAAGTTCTCTTTGCGTTCTGTCCTGAGAAATGGAAAGATAATTTCTTTCTCCAACACACTATTATGATTATATTATTATTATAATTATTATTAGGGCTTTGTATGTCCTACCTACTCTAATGCAAACAACCCTAAACTTTTCATTCTCTCCACATTAGAAAGTCTTCCATATCTTTGTACATTACTTCCTTCCTTGAGCCACCTTTAATCCTACATAATCTTTCTTGAAAGGATCTGTAGAAAATCTCTCTAAATGATTCTGCACTATCGATAAAGGCAGATATACTGATCATCTTAATGATTTTCTCAGTTCCACATTCTTTTGTTTGTCTTTCAATCAAAGGAAAGCATTACATGCAGGTTCTCACTGACCTGACCACAATAATAATACCAGGATCCTTTGTATACACCTATATAGTTTAATTCTATGATTTAAAAATGGGATTACTTCTACCTGATCTCTTCTGCCTGAATATTAGGCGCATAGTTTTAAATATCTGTCTGTTCCATCTGTAACCAAAACAGAAATAGTCACATAGAAAGGACACCAAACCATATTTAAAGAAACAAAACTGAGATACAAGAGAAGTTCCTTATAAAGATAAATAATCAGTTAAAAGGCATGAAACAGAGGATAGAAGCACATGGTGAGTTCTTTCAGTGGAGTTCCTCAGAAACTTGCTGAGACCTGTGCTTTTAACACATTTAATTATGACTAGGAAAGCATTGAACAGGGAAAGGACAACATTTTTCTAATAATACTAAATTAATCAGTATACTTAAGTTGAGAACTAGCTGTGGAGAACTGCAGAAGGACCTTACAAAGCTCATCAACTGGGCAATAACACGGTAGATGAAATTTAAGAGAGATAAATATAGAAATACACATGGGAAAAAAATCAAACAAACCTAGTTTCCTGTGCAAAATGCTATGCTCTGAAAAATCTACTAGGTAGGATAGACCTAGGAAAAACCAGCTCAATGCTCAGTAAAAAGTAATTGTTATGAATTATTTGAAAAGTTAAAACAATATAGAACTTCATTATATCACTGTTCCATCCAGGGTTTGTCTGCACCTTGAATATTGTGGACAGTTCTGGCTGCTCCACCTCTAAAAAGATTAAGTATAATCAGCAAAAGTTCAGAAAAGAGTAGCTAGGGTAATCAAAGGTACAGAATATCATCCATTTAGGAAATGAATATTTAAGACAGGACCCTTCAGCCTGGAAAAGGGACAACTGAATGGTGATAGGTAATTGTGAGCAGTATGGAGAGAATTCTGTACTATTCTATTGCAAGGAACGAGGGGCATTAAATGAATCAGCTGAAGAGAGAGATCTGGTGTACAAAAAGTTGTGGCTTTTCACACGTGATTAAACTGTGGAGGTCTTTGCCAATGTTGTAAACATTAAACATTTCTTTCTGGCTAAGGGAGGAAAAACATCCAGGTTACTACAGTAACACCTCATCGCATCTCTAGCCACCATTTCAGATTTCTATTGTCAATCATTTAATACCCTGCTCTGATAACCATCATCATTACTCCACTTTTCCTTCCTTTGCCCATGGTTGACTTGATTGACTTTGATGAGCAGCAGGCATCTAACAAAGATTATGACAATACTGGAGAAGTAACTGTACAGAAAGAGCAACAAGAACAGTAAAATGTTGACATCAATTGATCTTGTCTAATAATCTACCAATTAAAATCTGAAACCAGCAAGCAGTCATGTATTGATTTTTACTTTAAAAAGCAATCAGCACTCCAGCCTCCAAAAAGCTGTTTGCACAATGCCAGCCTTTCCTACAGTTGGTGATCCTGATGGTCCTGTACATATTTCTCTATCTTCCATGTGATATACATTGTCTTCACGCATTTAAACTGGGTGTACTTCTGTAGTCCCTACATAAATCTCCTTTCAATTACATTAATCTTTATGGAGGAAAAAAATGTGTTGTTGTCTGTCAAATCATTAACAGTAACATTTTTTAAGAATGTATCCTCAATGATTAGAGAAACTGCAACCAGCTCCAGGAGTTCCTGACCTGAAAAATGGAGCCTAGGAGGATGTGAGAAGGAAGTGCGGCACATGCTCATCCTTAGGCATCCACTTCTGGACAAAGTTAGACACAGAACAGTGGCTGGACCTTCAGAGCTCAATTCAGCAACCAATACAGAAGAGTCCATTGCCATTTGATATCTTCCAAGACACTGGTTTCTTATATGAACTGCATAGTACACTCCATACCCACGTAGATTTCTTGGATAATCTCAGGTGACTCAAATGTGTGGGTATCTATCTAAGTCATGCCTTTAGGCTGATCCAGTATAATCACTCCTATGGTACTACCCAGTCTTAGACATTTCTTAGCATGGAATAAATCACCGCAGGGAAGTGATTTTAATTGGTAAAAAAAAAAAAAAAGACGCTGGGAAACTATCTTAGACTTACATGTATATTCTTTTAAACTTGTGAAACTGTGAGACGACACTCTTCCTAATCTATTGCCTATGTATTTAACACAGGTGATTTAATTTCTCCCTCAGTATGCATTGCTGCACACTTACTAAAAGTTACCTTTGTTTAACATTGGTTTTTTTTTTGCTTACCTTTTAATGCCCCTTTGAAAATATAGTCCTCTCTACTCTGTTAACCTAGTTTGCAGTATCTAGATCCTACCTCTTTGCTTGATCCCCTTATTAGAGGTATTATAATAAAGTTTAGGCTTTCCAGCATTAGTATTCTAACAGGTTTTTCATACCCCTTACTACATACACTGCTCTACAATACCAAAGCTAAGCATATATCTTTCTAAATGATTGAGGCAAAAGTGTGGCAAAATTGTATTTTTTGTCCATCAGACTGCATGTAAATTAAAGATTTCCCTATATTTTAAAACCTTAAAATAAATAGTTTTCTTATGAACTTTTATGAGCTTTTATGAGCTTTTCAACAGGAGAGGGAAAGATAATGTTGGTTTGATTAATTTACTCTGTCCTGTAGTAACACACAGCTTCATGACCAAATCTCGACCTGGAATATATTGACATTGCCCCATTGACTCCTAAGCTGTGGGTTTTTTAAGATGTTGTCATAGGTTTTGGTTTTGGGTTTGGTTTTTCTTTTTTTTTTGAGATAAATTAATTCCGTCCCAGATGAAACCAGGATGGATGTTAACATTGTAAGTAGCAACTGCATTGATGTCTTGTCGGTCCTTTTTTCCTCCTTGTAGCTGCCACAATGCAGGCCAGGTGCTACTAGGGAATATCAAGGGTGTGTGGCACTGGCATGTTTACTTTCTCCACCACCACCATTTCATTAGCTGTAAGTGTCATACTGGCTTTGTGTGGCTTCATTGTCTGTTAGCGAATTCCAGGTTATGGTCAAGTTCAAAAGTGTAGCTGAGTTGAGGATCCACCTGACTCTACAATGTAGTTGTCTGCTTGTAAGCTAAATAATGTGGCGCTCTCTACAGCCATTTCAAAGAGATTGACACTTCAAAATACAGTTCATCACTTTAAAAGGTAGACATCTAGACCAGATCAGATGAAGATCTCCCCTGGAGACTAACAGGACTATCTCTAATATGGACATCTACATGGTGAATATCTCAAGTTAGCTGCCTAGCCTACTCCTACCATAACTGACTAATTTCCCAACAGCGAAAGAACACTGGAGGTTTATTCTTTTCTCAGTCTCTGGAAGTGTCCCTTGAAATTACTTTTCACCCTCAGACATGACGCAGTGACTTCACAACACTGAACAGCACTGTCACTCCAAAGCTATACCACCATTCAGACAAGGGGAGTTATCCAGTAACAAGAGATTTGCTTAGGAATTATAGACATAAATTTTATTACTATGCTGTGTTTTTTAAAATACAACTGACAATCAAGAAAGATAATGAAATTAAAATAAAATTCACTTTTCTTTTAAAGGAGACAGATTTTGTTTATTTTTTGCTTTTATTTTTGAAAGATGACAAAAGGACAACATTGCAGCCAAAAAGGCAATGATTTCACCTGTCCTACTTTTTTCAAGCACATTTTGTTGTTCTAGTGCAAAGTCAGCCTGTTGTCTGAATGCAGAAATGCAGCAAATATTACACTGGAGAGTGCTCACAAATTCAGGTTTTTTTTGAAGGAATTAGATTAACATTTTAAAAGCTATTAATGATTCTAGACTAACTTTTTTTCTTGTGACAGCATGATATTGTTAATGTCAGGATACAACAAATGCATGATTTCCAGATTTAGTTTGATAGCTATTGAATTTCTAAATTAAGGGTGGTTTTGCTCCCTCTCAGAACAAACAAAGACTCAATTTATTATTTTAATCTTTGAAAGAAATGTAATATATATAGGAATTCCTACCATCATTACACACATACTTGCTACAAAATTAATGTGCATTCTATAGAATTAAATCTTTTAAAACAAGGAGCAATGATTTTAAAACTTTTTGTTTTCAATTGCTCTCTGCTAAAATAGATTCATAGTACATAACTGGTTCTCAGGTATATCAGCTTTTTCAGTTACGCAGAAGTCTTACGAACTGTATTAAAATTAATTAACATTGCAATAGGTAGTGGCAAGGAAGGATACACTGGTAAGACAGTGAAGTCAGAAAACATTTCATATAATTCTCTATTTCTCAGAGACTGCCTACCTCATTTGAAAAACTATTCTGCTTCTGCTTTTTAATTAGTCACCGTTACCTGAGTTATGAGCTCTAGCTTTTCCTTAGGTTGTGCACTCCTCAGCACAATGGGCTTGAAACACAGATGGAGATTCTCTGTGTAAATGTGACATTAATATTATAAAAATAATGACATTAAAAAACTGCAAATGAATATTTGCTTGTTCATTTTCCCCCACTGTCTAGGTGGGGGATACAGACTTCCCAAGAAGAAAGCAGGCTATACAGGGGGGTAAAGATAAATGGGAAAGTTGTGTGATCAAGACATGGCCTCTTTTTTAATGTTGTTAATTTGTTTTATCCAACAACCCCTTAATCCAAATTGTGTAACCCCCAACAGAAAACCCAGGACTTCCTTCCACCTGCTCCAGACTTCCAGGGAGAAGCTGCATCGCCAAACAGTGCCGCAGATGTCTTGGTCCTCCTTTGTCCAGCAAACCTTGCCTACCTTCCTACATGCTGGCACAGCATCAACCACAGGGCTAGAAAACACTGCATACTGCTTAGTCAGTGAAGGCTCCCATAAGGAGGTAGATACATCATAAGGCCACCTTATATTGAACAAATCAGGGAGCTCAAATATCCTTCCTCCTGTGCAACCACCTTGACATCTCTGGTGTAGTTTGGTTGGCTGGTTAATGGAAGTGGCTCTGACTAGTGAATCTGATGTTGTCCCATGCGATAGGTAACAACTCTACTAGAATGGGGAGGTTCAGCTGAAGTTTTCCTGTTTTGTACATCTCATTTGTCAATAGATATGAGACAAGAACTGAGAGACTTCACTTGGCAGCACTACTGCCTAGTAATGGGATTGCAAGGATGTGAGTCACTTCATCAGCAAAATCAGAATTTACTTCAGATTCTTAGGAGTATAGCCTGCTGGCAGCTCGTTGTGTGTCATTCTGCCACATTTGGAGAATATGGCTCTAATTTCTAACTGCAACTATACCTCTATGAGTACAGGGGGGAAAAAAAAATCCCTTCTCTTCCAGCAGAATATTCTTTGAAGAGATTTGCAGTTTTTCAACACTAGTCTCCAACAGCACTAATCCATATCATGTCTTTTTCAAGATTGATTTAAGGGTAAGAACTTTCATTCTATCACCTGTACATTCCCAGATATCTTCTTAACAGTGGTTTCCTTATGTAAAACTTTGTAACCCTTTTCATGACATCTATGACCTTCTACTCTGGTGGTTTAAAGCAGGAAAGAAAAGAAAAAAATGTGAGAAAGGAAAAATTAATCAAATCAGGAAAGAAAGGGGATAAAAAAGAACAATGTAGAAAGCCAATGAGACAAAAATGAATAGAAAATACTGGAGACACAGAAACTGTGCAGCAGTAGCATATAAGGGGAAGAGACAGGAAGAAAAAAGCCCATAGAAAAATTTGAGGGAAAATTTAATTTTTATCCATTAATTTCCATCCCACACTTCTGCTGTTAATTCTGAAAGAAGAAATGATCATCTTTGTGCAAGCACCTCAGGATTTGGCATATTAACTCTAGCACGTATGTAAATGGGATGTTGCACACTTTGACATACTAAGGGTTGTAGCTAAAGCTTTCATCACTTGCACAGTTTGTGACTCAGAAGTCTGCATAATTTCAACAAAATAGAAAGGCAAGTCAGATTTCATTTAAATTACATGAACTTGGATTCACCCATTGGGATCCAAATATAAATTTTGGGTTGAATTATATTTTATGAGAAAGGCCTAACGGAGGGAAGAAGTAGGTATTGAGTGATATTGGGAAGAAAGAACTCATTAATTTTGCTTCTCAATACAGGGACAGACAAAAAAAGCATAAAAGAAATAAGTAAATGGCTAAGTGAAATATAACATTTAATTACTCTTCGAGCTTAATTGAACCAACTGGAATTTGTTACTGAAGACTGGTGTGGGTAAGGCTGGAGGTTAACACTGATGACTGAGCAGTCTCAGTTGTAAAGTTTAGGTACATCTCTGTTTTCCTGTGGATGATAACATCAAAGCTGCCAGCTAGACTTGATTTGAAGTGGCCTGTCCATTTGAGTAAGAGATTATGAGTAGAAATATAGCTCAAAAAATTTCTTAGAAATAAAGACGTATACTTGCAGGTAAATAGAAATACATTAATTTTAGGTGATCAACAGACTATATGAAGATGGGTTTTCTAATTTATGCATATAGATGGCATTAGGACACACACACAAAAAAAAAAAAAAAAGAGAAAAAAAGGTATCTGGAATGTAACAGATTTGTAAAATCCAGTTCACCCTCTATTGAGTCCTTTGTAGAGCTCTACAGGAGTTCATGTGACATTTTCATAAGTGATGAATCATTCAAATTTATTCTATACAGTATAAATTCAGTCCTTAACTATTCAAAAACTGAAAATGCAAAGGACATCAATCATTTTTTGCTGTGACAAGATATATTTACATTTCAGATGGTCTTGTTTCTGAAGGATGTTCCTAGTGGGTCAACAAAGGTACACTGGGAAATTTCCACATTTCTAAATATGGAGGCTTCTTACTTGATGAAGTTCACATACTTTCCTAGGTTATAAGATATTGCACTTGGGACTACTTTGTTTTGTTTGGATTTTAGTTTAGTTTGGGGGGGGGGGTGGCTTATTTTTAACTAACTGCTATTTTTTATGAGACTTTCACAATTATTTTTCTATGCTTTCAAATTTTACGAGAACAAAGTTATTGGATGACATATTCCCATGTCAGTGAAATTGGGGGTTTTTGAGTTCAGCAAATCTAGAAGAAAGATTTTTGGGTTTGCAAATCTTTTTTTGGTTTGTTTCCCCCACTGTGTGGGGGGAAACAGGTTCATCAGGTGATCTACTAAACCACCTCTTTGTGCAAGCCCTCCCTCTCCTGTATTCTTTGTCTATCACAGTTACAATGCAATTATTACAAGACAAGTAACACTTTGTCTAGTAGTATCAGAATATCATAACAGTCCTCTTCAGGCAGCAACTGTCTTGACCTCAATGGCAGTAACCCAAACGAGCATTGCTAAAGTCAATATACTTCAAAAGACCGTAACCTTTTCTTCAGAAACTAACTACGGTCCGGTATAACACTCTAGGCACTTCTTGAACAGCTGTTGTAGAGGAAAAAGAGGAAGAGCAGCTATGTAATGTTTTTGTAGGAATCTCCAAACTTAGCGATATTCAAAACTCAATTTCACAGTTCCCTGGGCAACCTGGTTTAACTTTAAAGCTTGGTCTAACTGCAAATTTGGCTCTGCTCTCATCAGAGGCTTGGACCAGATAACCTTTAAAGGTTCTTTCCAAACTGAGTTTTTCTTTGATAATAAATATCAGCTGGATACTTTCTGTTCTATTTCTTCATTTTGAATGGGAAAACTAAACAAAACAAAACAGATATCATTGTCTCTGTTTACTCTTCATAATAACACAATCAACAACCACTTTTCTAATGTTATCTAACCAGTTATCACCCACTTCTGGAGACTTGTTTTCCTATATCTCCATTTTAATATTTTCCTAATAAAATATTGAACAAAGGACATCTGAAGTGTCAGATATATGTAAGAAAGACCAAATATGACTTAAATCTGGAACAAGTGGAATAAAAACAAGACTTCTAAGGTTTCTTAGTCTCTAGCATACATTTAAAAAAAAGTTCCAACCTATTTCAACCCATTTCAACTCGACACTGCTTGCCTCTCTACAGCTTAAGTTTCTCACTTTGCCCCCCAAGAACCAGAATAATTATATCCAAATTACTTTGTGGGAATGGTCCATGGTCCATGCTATCCCCATAGGCTTGAACAATGTCTGGCAGAAGTTAAAATCACATTAAGAACCATGCTAACAATCTTATAGCTCAGATGACCTCTACCAATGCTCAAACCTGTGCACATGCCGTGTTTAATTTACTAACATAGATATAGTTTAGAATTCCTGGTTATGATACTTAAAGCATAATTAGCCAAAAGCAAAAACAGGAGGATTACATCTGAAAATACAACAACAAATAACATCTGCTCATTGATTCTGCTGAGTCCATCTTTTCTGCCTCTATTTCTAAAACTCAAAAATGAAACCAAGCAGGCAGGCTGGACGTGAACCCCTCCTGCCTTCCACCACTTACAAGCTGAGGAACTAATGCCTGCGTTTCTAATCAGCTAATTAGAACACAAATGAGCAGTCCGAAGAGATTAGTCTTGCATTCAAAGAAAATCAACTACCCTTGTTAATAACATAGTTTATATATATAAAGTGATATGGGAAACTAAAACATTCGATATAAGGAGCAAGGGCAGCATTTTTTCCAGATGAAAAAATTATTGAGCTGCAAAAGCAGTGCTTTTGCTTTCCTTCCCTCCTCTTCAAGGGCTAACTCCTTCTGAACATCACTAATACACATTTTTCTATTACAATCCTGTTGCATATGCTTTTCTTGCAGTCAGGCCTAAAAGAAGCAAGGTTTCTAAAATTCCTTCATCCTTGAACTTAAAGAAAAAAAATAAAACTACTTGAAGTACTTTCTTTTTAAGTGATTAAAAGTATTTAAAGAAAAAATTCCTCATCTATGTGCTTAAAAAAAAAGAAAAAAAACAACAATAATGTCCCAAAATTGACCATGTAGTATTGATATTTCCAGACCTACCTTACCTATTCACTTTAGAGGTTTGCAGAATAATATGTGTATTTGATTAAGCTTCAGAAACACCCTTTGTAAGGTCATCTAAACTAGCATATTAAGTTCTCTCATTTTATATAAAAAGCTGTTTGAAAGGCAGGTAATACACTGTACGCTGTCTATAATGACAGTAACATTTCAGTGTCACTGTAGTCATGACTCCTTACATTTCCACTAGGTTTTCTGCTTTGTCTGGGAACCTTGTTGTACTTCAGAACTCAGAACCTGTCAACAAGTGAAAATTTCAGTAATTTAAAGTATAGCTTTGATTTCAAAAATGCTTGTGTAAAACTGGCACCTGAGAACTTGGATAAATGTCATCAGAATGCATGGAAGATAGCATCTGCTACCTCCCAGAATCCCCAGGAAAAAACCTCGTTACTCAAATACAGTTGGTAAAATACATTTACATTAAAAAATCCTAGTATTTTAATTGATGAGAAATGTTTAAGAAAGTCCTTTGTCAGTTAGTGCAAATTTGTCCAGGAGTGAGAAAATCTAGCCTAAGTGCTGAAGCATTTCATTTGCATTCTTTAGCACCTTGCCCTGCAAGGGGTCATAGTGGCAGTGACACTTAATGAACTGAGACTTGCATTTTACATTAGGGATCCTTTTGGTGTAATATGGAAATGTAGTGTCTATGATTCTATGATTCTATCTTTGGAGCTCATTTTCTTAGTTCAAATGAAGAGGTAAAGACGTGCATATCCATGATGAAATATGTACCTAGCCAAGCACACTCCATATTGCTGTAGTAGTTCTGTTTACCTAATGAAACACAGAACAAAGCAAATCATCAAAACAATCTGCTGATTTAGCTAGTGAAGCTAAATCACCCAAACAGGTGATTTAGCTACAGGAAGCAGAGCAATGTGAGTACGTACAGTGAATCCACTTAAACGTTTCATCTTTAAATCTTATTGTTATCATACACTATTATTTTGTTGTTCTTATTTGCCCTCTTCACTTAATAACACAGAATCGCTACACTAACTAAACACAGATGGGAAGGTTTCACCCAGACATAATAGCAATTTCTGAATAATACTTTAGCCCAGAAGAATCAACTACCTAACATAAAGACAGATTTCTCAAAGTAAACAACAAGCTATTAAATGTGCTGTCCCTGTAAACCCTCACACTTATGCACAGATGAAATACTAAAAAATAAGGCAAAAAGTAAAGGTGAAGTTGTCGCTTTCTTAAAAGTGAAATAAAAATAAAGAATTTGAACTTCTGCTCCATGACTCTTGACCTTCATTGTAGTTTCTTATTGCTGTTCCTTTTCTGGAATTAGGTAGAAAAGGCTTGGCTGGACCTCAGAAAGCACCCAGGATGTATTGCTAAATTGGAAGCTTATATCATGTTCTTCGGGGACATTTTGTTAATCTCTTTTTCCACTGGATGGCCCTTTATTAAAAAAAAAACAAAGTACAAATGCTGTCAGATACTGTCTCTGTTGAAAGAAATAAAGAACAATTCTTTTTTTTCCTGCATGGTTTTAATTTTTTTATCAGGGTAGTTTTGCATTTGCACAACCCTAATTATATTTTTCCATAACTGGGAGATTCAGTATTCAATACAAACATTGTTGTTCACCTCTACAGCAGAAAATCTCTAGATCTAAGGTCATGGGTGAAATTTACACCACTGAATAAACCTTACTTTTACAAAATTTCCCACTTTAGACCACTTGAGGAGTCTGTGCTCTTAACAGGAATCTCTTGCTACTATGTGACATAACAGGCATAAAACTCATAATCAGCAAAAATAGTATACTTTTTTAAAGATTATCTAATGACCTAATCAACAACATTGTATACATGCATGCGTTCTCCTCATTGTTTCTCCAGAAAACACAGAACTAGAAAACTAGGATAAATTTACAACTTTGCCTAGTGATTTTTAGTATAAGAACCCATGCTGGGTTTACATTTCATGAGCATCACCTTTCTTCTGATTAGACAGTTAACTTTTCTCAAGCTCTTATCAAATCTGCACTGTGCTTTTCATATCAACATCCCCTACTTGCTGAATTTTCAAGCAAACTTTCCCATGTTTTTCAGGATAGTCTTCATGTTCAGGTGGAACTTCCAGCTCACTGTAAAAACAATACACATATGCCCTAAATGTCTCTTCTCTCTTATACTTCCAAAAAGCTTGACTACAATAAGATTGCAAGTACATTTAGCCCACCCTGTTTCATGCTAATTATATTAGTTTGTTTCCTTATGATCCCCTATTTGTAATTTGTCATCACCTGCCTTGTTTTCTATATCTAGATCGAGTCTGCAATGCAGTATGACAACAGAATTTGCTCTCTGTCACCTCAGATTTGCATGCATTCATAAACCTATTTGTTCCTCAGCAACAAAATCCAGATTTGCTATTACCAAAATAAAGCCACTTTCCTGAATAGCAGAAGCACCCAGCCATCATATTTCTCCCGGGATCTGTGCTGTTTTACTTGTGCTTATAGAAAGAATTCTCCAACAGTCTCCAAATGTGGTTTTGTCTTTGATATTGACTGATCTTCCACAATTGAGTCGCACTTCACATCACCACAGTCATCAGAAATTCTCCTCTCTTAAGCACCTAGCATGTTTTAGTCGACATGTTCTACCATCCCCATATTTGGACTGACAGGCATGACTGAACAAAAATAAAGCTAAAACTAAAATTCCCATAGCTGCATGAATTAGGATTAAGTCCTATAACTTTTTGGTCTGCATGGAGCATCAAGTTTTAAAATTCAGTCACGAGGTAACAAGAGCGCGAATCATATGGAGAAACCAATTGAAGACAACTGAATCATTTCTTCTCACCTTTACTGAAATACGCTATACTCACCATTTAGAAATCCTGAGGTGAGAGATTTTTTACAAACTCTGTTTGATTTCAAGTACCATGTGCTGCTACTTCCAGTTTCCTTGTCTTTGAGATAGAAAATATCTTTTCAAACTGTATTTTAACATAGGCTAATGGAACAGTAGTCTGGTTTGTAACATAGGCTACTAGACAATGTCAGTATATAAACCTAATAAATAAGGATGTGGGTTTTGGTGCGTCCAACACCCAGGAGGCATTGCCTTAATAAATGAATGAATGAACAACAATTTTTATACTAATTAAAATGGTATGGAAAACACTGATTAGCTCAAATTTAATAAGATAAATACCATATAAAATCAGTGAAGAGACTTTATGCACCTGAATTTCAATTCATAATCAGCAGTTCATCAACAGCACCTAAAAATGTTTTGGAGCACAAATGTCAGTGCATTTGTAACCATAAATGTATCACGGTTAATCACATTTGGCCTCCAAAATTAAACTTGTATGTCTCATAGGACTGTTTTAAATACATGGTGAGTTAAGAATGAGACTGCTCTGTTACTGCTTTTTGATATACAGGAATTCAGCTCCCTGCTGAGCTGGATGTCTTTAGAATTCATAAGTGTTGGAATTCAAAACAGTTTTATTCCTCTGCCTTTAAAATATTGAAAACTTTTGATGTGAAATAGCTTATTTGAAATGTGACTTTGCTGATCTTTCTCTCTAATATTGGGAACACAGAGAAAGAAGGAGTTGTTTCTATTGTACTGGGGGGACATCTCCATTTTTTCATTTGATTCTTCCAGAAATGTTATCAAACCACTTATTCCCTGGAATTTGCCAAGTCAGAAACTAATGGAGGTTGATCTAATTGGACAGGGTCTTCCTTTTACCATATACTCTATTTTTCTGAATACATAAGAACTTCATCAGCATCTACAAGCTTGAGAGTAATGTAATAAAGTAAAACCAGATGGAATCTCACACTCAAAAACTGTAAATAAACAAAATTATTAGCAACAAAATATCAGTTTGTAGTTCTGGCAGTGGTAGAATGAAAAATGTATGAAAAAAATGCCAGTTCAACTTTTTTATAATGAATAGGGAGTGGCCAGATACCATGTGTCGTGGTTTAACCTCAGTCAGCAACTAAGCACCACGCAGTCACTCGCTCACTCCCCTCCCTGGTGGGATAGGGGAGAGAATTGGAAGAGCATAAGTGAGAAAAACTCATGGGTTGAGATAAAAACAGTTTAATAATTGAAATAAAATGATGATGATGATGATAATAATAATAATAATAATAATAATAATAATACACAAAGCAAGTGATGCACAGTACAATTGCTCACCACCCGCCGACCGATGCCCAGCCAGTCCCCGAGCAGCGGCCCCCCCGGCCAGCTTTCCCTCAGTTTATGTACTAAGCATGACGTCCCATGGTGTGGAATGTCCCTTTGGTCAGTTTGGCTGTGCCCCCTCCCAGCTTCTTGTGCACCTCCAGCCTTCTCAGTCGGTAGAGCATGGGAAGCTGAAAAGTCCTTGGCTGGTGTAAGCATTACCTAGCAACAACTAAAACATCGGTGTGTTATCAACATTATTCTCATCCTAAATCCAAAACACAGCACTGTACCAGCTACTAGGAAGGAAATTAACTCTATCCCTGCCGAAACCAGGACACCATGATGACAGTAACAACTTAAAAAATTGAACCAAAACAGAGAAAAACAGAGAGATTGTGGGAGAAAATATCATTATTATAAAGATAATTTGAGTTACTTGCAGAGTATGGCCAGGAAAAAGGTTAATATCCAAATAGCTGCCTTATTATTAGGAGTTTTCACACTCATCCCAAAAGACTTCATGCTCCAAAATATTTTTTTGGCCTAAATCTGTCACTCGTGAAGAACTTGCAATGCCCTTTAGCACATCTTCAAGTAACTTTCAATAACATTTTCACTTTCTGTCAGAAACCATGAAAAAAATAGTCATTTTGGAGGTTACTGTGGGCATTTTGAAGCCAGTCATTTAGGTTAAGTACTGTGCCATAGCAGTCAGATTTCCAGCTTCATCGGCTACTGGACAAAATAGGATAGAGACAATTCTCTGGTCCTGAGACTTGCTGGCATGGCTTATGCAGGACAGTCAACCTTATGGACACAAGGGACTGTGTTCTGGGAAGGGGCCTGTGTGAGTGGACTATGTCCTCTCAGATCATCATTGTCCACGTTCTCTTTCTTTTCTCACTATTCCTAAGGGGTTTTTTAAGGTCCTTGGAGTTAGGGAAGTGTTTCTTTAGGAGAGTACTTTACAGGTCTTTTGCATGAAGGTATTAGGATGTGCAGAAGTTCACAGTGTGCAATTAGTGTGGGTTATTACACAGAGGAAGACCGACCACTTTCTGACTGATTTCTAAACAGCTCATGGTACTAAAGGTAAAATAAATTACACCAGAACATTCAAGAGAAGAATACAGTAATTCACTTTGAAAATGTGAGGAAGTAGTCAAAGTTAAATTTGCACTTCATTCTATAACTGTAAATAATGATCACCAATAAGAAGAGTGAAAAAAACTTTCTTAAATATTCAGTTGATTTCCATTTCTTTTTGTTAATTCAGAAGATGATTTTGAAATGGTATTAGAGACGTTTGAACAGTGGTTGTTTACATGTGAATATGACAGTTGTGAGAAAAATGGTTCCTTTTTTTTTATACAAAGGATAAAAAAAATGAGAAGATAGAAAAGACCATGAAAGGATTTAGATTAAAATGCCTGTAATATTGTAAATGTTGCAGTTTGGGAGGACTTACTGAGTCCTTGATTATTATGATTGTTACTGAAGCAAGTAAGTGAGTCTTTAAAAATAGATAAAATAAGAATCATTAGAAGAAAGAGCATATAATGAAGGAACAAGCATCACAGTGGCTCACTTAGGCTGATAATAGTTTTTTATTTTAACTAGAATTCTCCAGTCCTATTTCAGCCCAGACCTCTTAACGGAAACGTTGTAAGTGACTTTTGGAAAGAGCACTTAAAAACAGACTACTTAAAGACGCAGAATATACCCTTAACAAAACAATTAGAACTTATGTAACAGAGAAATCAGCAAGTGATGCTCAAAAGGAAAAGGCAATTGTCTGACACTGTGGATGTTATGAAATATCCATAGCTTTACAGTGAAGGATTTGAGGCTGAAAAGCAAATGGATTCACTGTCAGTTTGAAAACGACAGCAAATATCACAACTCAGTTTGATTCCTGGCATTGGAAAAAGCTGCAAGAACCCAGTGGACTACAACACTTTGCAGGAGCCAGCAAAACATACACAGCAGGAATGGAGAGGACGGTAACAACATCTCTGGATTGGATGAATTCCTTATGAAATCATTGGACAATATTTCAGGAGAAGGTGAACAGACCATCAGCCTGAAGTAAACAGGTTATTTAATCATTTTCAGTCAGGCAAAGTTAGGTAAGCAAGTATGATATCTGAAATAGAAGTAACAAAAATGAAAGAAAAGCAGTAGAAAATCAAGCTGAGAGAAGGAACTATAGCTTATACTGGGTAGCTAACTGGAAAAAAAGTGTAAATTTGCAATACCACTAAAACCCAGCCACCAGAAGACCATCAAGACATCATTTTGTAAAGAGAAATTTTGTAGTGGAGGGGCAAGAGGCTAAAGACAGAGGGAGGTATTGGATATGCCTTCCAGGTAAAAGGGAAAGCCAGAGTGAAAGTGTTCAGCTGCCCCCCGGTTGTGTCCTAGAGCAGCTCGTCCCAGCCTTCCAGAAGAGGATCTGGAAGTGCCCCTTGCTCAGTCAGTCAGAGCAGGAAGAACTTTATAAATGGGGAGTACTTACCTCTGAAGACTAGTTGGAGCCAAGTTAGGCAAGTCCCTGAGGAGGATACACAAGGTCCTGGGTTCCTGCTCTCAGTCACCTACTAGAAGAGAAATCTCCCAGTTAAACAGGGCCCCTGGAGACAAGTTTCTTTAAACTAAAACTGTGAACTCATACCTCCTTTTTCTCCTCAAATATACACAAAATCTTGGTTGGGTGCTAACAAACAGCTCAGCATAACCACACTGCTTCTATATCAGTGAAAGCATTTTGCTGAAAAACATTTCTGGTCACTGAGGCCAGCTGGCACGGAATAACCCATGTCTGTACTAGGATGCTCTGCCTCCAAAAAAGTGTAACAACATCTAAACTACCTGCGTGGAAATGTTCCCTGGTGCACTCTGGCTCCTGAGCCAAGCCTGGGAACCATTTGGGAAAGCAGTCATTGGCACAGGCCAAGGTCGACCAGGGACTTCTTCTAGCCATTGACTATTGTAGGTAAAAAAGACCTTCCAGTGTTCAGGAATGTCCCCATGTGTTTCTGATTTCACTAGTACAGCTACTGGCACAAGGCTTCTGTTTGTGCTCACCCAAATCCCCTCTGGGAAACTGTTTCCTCAGGCTGTTTCTTGAATGGTGTTTGGTAAAATTCACTGTTTTTTTCAGAGTATTTAATATATTTTGGATGATATGGAAGGTACTTAGATTAACATAAATTGGTTTGACCTCAGGAAAAACAGTAGTGGATTAAGATCAGAACTCTAAAAGTCTTAGAAAGAGGGAAGTTGTTAGATAAGGTTAAGCAACGTGCAAATTTAAGTCTCATCTAACTGAAAAGACCTAACCAAGAGAGATGTTAATACTGCAAATTGTACAGAGGAATGGAAGCCAGACTGAAACCATCATCAATGTGCCCTCAAAAAAAGATTCAAAGGAGTAGAGGGGTCCTTGGACCACAGATGTTTGTATGGGAATGTATGCCACGTTTTCTGACTATTCAGAAATCTCAGACTTCAACTTTATCAAATATTCTTACAGTCACCATGCAGAAGTCTTGGAAAAGAATTTGAAATTATTCAGGACAACTCTTACACAATTAATGCTGTAAAGGAGAATTTTAAACTGAAAACACAGAGGAATGATTAGGAATTATTGCCTCAAAGGGTAATTTATTAGTCTGTTCCAATAAGTGTTATATAAAATCAACAAATACTGATTTAACAGTACCTTTTTTTTTTTTTTTGCAGTAGAATTTCTGCCTCTGTTTTGGCTTCACCAAAAATATATGTTCTAGCCTCCTTCTATCACTTACTACTGCACAAGGTGCAGAATTTACTGGCTAAAATTATAGCTTGACCATTTTGTTTCTTTCTTCCTATACCATAACTGATTAATTAGTGGAAAAACCTATGATCAGAATGTGTATGAGAAATTTTGTATACATTTGGATTTTATAAAATGTATAGCTCTGAAGAGCCAGCCACTGTTAACCAGTCATAGTAGTAACAAGTACTTTTGCCTCTTATGCCTTTCATTTCTGCTCAAAAAAGAACCCTAAACAAATAAAAATCCATGGAAAAAACAGCAAGCAAAAAAGTATTACTTGCATCAAATGTAGTTACACAGCTCACTTGACTTTGCATCTACACTCAGGGACTTTCCCTCTGGGCTGAAATTTTAGAGTAAAATACCATTTGTTTTGTGGTTTGTAACATGTAAAGGGAAATTCAGAAAATCAAGCTGTTCCTATTTGTTATCTATTGGGATTAATAAAAATTTTATCATGTCTTGATGTCCTTTTCAATTTATAATTCGTTTATTTCTCAATTATTCCTGAGTGTTAGGAAAAAAAAAGGAACTTATTTCAGTATAGTAATGTAGTGACTTTGACTAATCAACCCCCTTATAAGAAACACTTTCTGATCATTTTTCCAAATGTTGAGCACTGGGTATATTTATCGCATGAACCTTTGGGAGTGTAGTGTTCTCAGTGCTATTTTTTACCGTCTTTTGCAAGATTGTGCATTGTTTGCCAGAAGCTCCTGTTTCACACATACAGTTTCATGTTATTCCACAGGGACATTGAAAAACTAGCCAACAAATACTATAAATGACTCACATTCAAACTGGAGGCAAATAAAGTCATCTTTTCTACTACTGTAGCTACTAGTATACAATTTTGCTATCATTGTCACCGGGGTAAATTGTTTGTGGCTCTATTGCATTCAGTTTAATCTCTCTGGAATTACAGCAGTGTAACAGAAAACCTGTTATCCTCCACTTAATACAGTCTGAACTTTGATGTCTGTGAAGTACAATATTTTTAACTCTCAGAAATCTTAGGAGGTCCATATTCATTTATTCACCTAACGGTTTATGAAAAACTAAAAATCCTAAGCATCACAGCTAAAGTTAACCAGTAAGTGTAGGGCTGCATCCCGTAGTCAGTTGAAGATCAAAGATCCCAAGGTTCATAAGTCTTAAAACACATTGCAGGATCCTTAAAGATTGAGGAAAAGTAGATCTAACTGCCTTTGGAAGACTGTCACTCTCTTCTAAGCCATGACTGCTTCTGTACCTACTTCTGCCCCATGATAAAAGTGAATTAGTTTTCTTCACTTTATTAAAACGTGAGCTGCCTTGCAGCTGCCATGGGGTATTGGTGTGCTAGTTGCTTCACACTAGCAAACCTCATTTGATTCCTGACTCCTTGTTTGAGCAGTCAACCCTTCGGTTACTCTGTATGGTAACATGTCTTCTTATGACCAATTCAGGAGCTATGCTGGAAAGGCAGTTTAGTTTTGGACAACATGCCACTGTACAAACAGTTATGCTCCTTGTTCACAGCAATCTGCAGTGCATTACTGAGCAGCACCCACTTGAGAGACACCCTGGGCTGATTGTGTATCAAACTTGTGCCAGTGCTCAGTCAATTGCTGTTTTTGCTGTTAGAAGGATGAGAAATCAAGCAGTATTCAGGAAAACCACAGGGTGCATTCTGCATTGATTTTTAAATCCCCGATGTTTTGTTTAGATGAGACGATAACCTCAGTTTGTGCAGCCCACTCATCAATAGTATCAGAGAATAAAGGTGCTGTCTTAAATACAAATCTGTATGTATAAGATATCAGAAGCCTTAGGAGACAGTCTCACCCTTGGTGGAGATGCAGTGAGCTAGAATTCAAAGGCTGGTTATTTTCCATTCACCCTTGATTTGATGAATTACAATGTCATTTAGAAGCATACAGATTTATGAATTGCTGTTTGACTCACCCATCTAACGCTATTAATTTGTATTGATAAGTGAAATCATAGAAAGATAGAATCGTTTAGGTTGGAAAAGACCTTTAAGATCATTAAGTCCAACCATAAACCTAACACTGCCGAGTCCACCACTAAACCATGTCCCTAAGCACCACATCTACACGTCTTTTAAATACCTCCAGGGATGGTGACTCCACCACTTCCCTGGGCAGCCTGTTCCAATGCTTGACAACCCTTTTGGTGAAGAAATTTTTCCTAATATCCAATCTAAACCTCCCCTGGCACAACTTGAGGCCATTTCCTCTCGTCCTATCGCTAGTTACTTGGGACAAGAGACTGACACCCCCCTCGCTACAACCTCCTTTCAGGTAGTTGTAGAGCGCGATAAGGTCTCCCCTGAGCCTCCTTTTCTGCAGGCTAAACAGTCCCAGTTCCCTCAGCCACTCCTCATAAGACTTGTTCTCCAGACCCCTCACCAGCCCTAAAACACAGAGAACCTTGAAATGATAATGATACCCCAGGCTACATTTTCATTGAGAGCTGGGATGTGGTGTCCATCGTTCTTTGTTGTTGCTTACATATCGATTGTGAAAATCCAATGCAACTACAAGGGTGCCTTAGCAACAGCAGGTTTTCTCCTGTTTATTGCAGACAGAAACAGCCTGAGAAGTAACACAGGTAGCAAAGCAGGAGAGCTCAGGACCCATGATTCCTGTACAAGTGATGCTGGCTCTGAAGTGTGCACTTCTCAGCTCTCTTACATGAGGCCAATTATATGCTGATGCTGACCTCAAAATGGTTAGTAGCTGGTATCCCTTGCTTGCATTCTCATAAGACTAACATACCCAGGTGCATTATTTTCTCTGAATCACTTTATTCATCCCTCCCTGTACCTCCCTCTCCTACCCTATCCCTCTATTCCTGGTTGCCACTACTTTCAGCTCTTCTGAGGTGTTGGCTCCATCAGTGGTTTGAAGCACTGTGCCCTTTGCACTGATAAGCAGCCTCCCACAGCTGGAACCCTTTCAGACATTATTTCTCTTTCAACTTTTCACCTCACATTGTTATCACTACGTCATATCATCCTGCAAAAGCACTATTTTCCCAAGATCCATTCACATTCACTAAGAAGATCCCCACCAGATGCACATCAGCATGAACTGCTTAGTACTCAGAAATTTAGTTTCCTAATATTGGGAACAAGTTCTTGAGATAGATGATGAAGGATAAACATACAACACAGTAAAGGTGACTGATTCATGAATTATGTAGAAAGAAACGCTGCAATGATCATGCATCGGATATCCTGGGGAAATCTCATCCTGTGATCACCTGTGGTTTGACAGGTACAGCTCAGAACAGAGAATATTTGCTTCTCAGAATCTATCACATTTTCCTGTCCCACGTCTCTCAAAGAAAATACTGCTTTAGGGAAAAGTGATAGTATAATGTTACAAATCAGAAAGAGATTGGACAAGGTTTTGTTATTTATTGGTTAAGTCTCAATGAACTAGAGCAATTCTCCAAAGCCATTTCTGCTTATTCTGTGTGGTGATTCTTACCTCTGTGTTGTTTTATTCTGAGCATTTAAGCGTACCAAAACTATGCACAAAACAGCTTTCTTATCCAGTGAAAGTTTCTACCATTATAAAAAAAGAATGCCCATTTCATGCAGAAAACCATAGGATTTCAGATATGCTTGTATATCACCAAGGAATAGCTCAGAGCCTGTAGACCAAAAATTTGCTCTGAAGTTCTATTCTTTCTCATACTTCTGATCTGATAAATATTCAAGTCTGTACCTAAAATGCAGAGATCCAACAGAAAACTGAAATTTAACTTACTAATAACTTCAGAATTTTATATATTGTCATGTGGGTTAAAAGATGAATTTACCATCCCTTTTGTCACATCTCTTTTCTGTTCCACTTTCTGGAAAACAAAAAACAGAAAAAAGTTTATAGGTGCTTTTCAGCAGAAAAGTTAAAATATTGGAGAATTTGAACTTGCAAAATAGTATTTCACCCAGTAACCTAATGTTTACTATTATTACATGAAGAAACAAAAAAGGCTATCTCTGATCAGAAAAAGCTAACACTCATGCGTTATAATTCTCCAAAAGCAGAGCATATCCCCAGGGAAATCCTCAGATCTAAAATCATTATTTCTTTTGGATCATGAAGAAAAACAGAAAACCCAGAATTTTTTAGCAAACAAATATATTCCAGAAGAGCTTATGTCTATTAAAACAATGCTATTTCACTTTGAGAAGTTTCTTGAAATTTTACTTTGATCTAAGGCCAAAGGTTTTGCCCTGTTTCATATATCACACATCTACTGTTTGCATCATGTTATTATAGAAAGTGGCATTATTACTAGGAAATTATTAAAACTAAATATTTTATTTAGAATACTGAAGATACAACTAAAAGTTTCCTAGATTTTTTTTTTATTATTATTATTATTGAATATGGTAATTACTAACATGTAATGTTACTAACTAACATGTTACTGTAACACAGAAAATGCCTACATAAAAACAGAAAAAAACATAATTTGTCAAATGACTAGCAGTTTAAACTTAAAACAATATTAGACATAAGTTATAAAATGCTTTTAACCATAAGGAAACATGAGAGCTCCTTGGAATTGCCATTGGAGGACAGTGCATTCAAGACTCCATGTAATGTGTTGTAGCTCACCCAAGATGGTAGGTTTGCTGCAGAGTCTAATGGCAATACACTAACTGTGTTAGGTGTTAGTGTCTGTGATCCGTAAGAGGTTAAACTATGTTAAGAACTGTTTCTAATGGTTTTATAGGGATATTTCTGGGTTGCAGACTCATTCTTCCATTTCCAACATGGTTACTTTGCCTCTTTTTTCTATAGTTATGGCATTTCTCTTATCTACTAGGAAGAAATCAGTAAAGTTGGCAGTCTAGTGCCTTTCCTTAGCTCTCCTGAAGGACCTGATGATTTTATTTCTTGTCTCAACACATTTGAAATCAAATTAACAGTAACTGACTGACAAAGATGATAGGCACTGAACTCCATCTCAGAGAAAATCTACATTACTTGTGTTTAAAAGAGAAAAATAGAGCACCTGAAAGTTTTCTAGACATAGAGGCTGCCTGATGCTCTCTGCTCTGTGCTGGTCCACATGCATCTCTGGAAGAGTTGGCCAGATGTATTGCAATGGCATTTAGTGGCTACAATGACTCAGGTCATACTATGCTTTACTGTCACATTCCTTCTCCTCCCCTTAACCTCACTATTGAAGCTTCATGACATGGCAGAATGTTCATAGTCCTGATGTTCTGGCCAGATACAAATTTTGTGTATTTCAGAAAACTGCTGCCTTTATACATATAATTGTGTTAAGGTTAAATACTTAATCAGTTTTAGCTCAGGCCTATGCATGGTAGATGTGGCAAAGGATCTTCCTCCCCTTTCCCATTCCCATTTCAGGTTGGATAATTACCCCCCACCTTTTCCAACAGGAATGCATATGGCTATAGGTGTCTGCAAGACAGGAGCCAGGGGATCAATTATAAGGGCAACTAAGAAACATTGGCACTGAATCAGGCATTCAACAGAACTTTGAGGAATCAGAAAACAATGAGGAATAACAAACCAGTTTGGTGTATCTTGGGAGCTACAATTCAGGAAAGCAAATAAAAACCAATTCTTAAACCTACTATGCACAATTATGGTTTCAAGGAAAAATTTCTAACTGTATTGTTAATATGCCTGACAAGCTTGCTTACAATGCTTAGCTGGAGACTTAAGTGACCATTTGGGTTTTTTTAAAGCTCTTTGAGACTCAGAAGACACCCCTGGGTCTGAGGAACTCAAATCTCAAGCCAGCCCAAACTGGTTCAAATCAAGCCCTTCAGACTACTCAGGGAGGAAGATATTCTTTGCAAAAAAATCATGGGTTTAAGAGCATTTAGTAGAAAACCTGAGGCTGACCTGACATCTTTGGCAGATTTGCACACACTGGTCCACCAACTCGAGAGGTAGCTCTAGTCAGCAGCAGCAGCAAGAAAACTGCTCTGGGGAGCTGGTGATGTCTCAGCTTAAGCTTGGGACATAATTTATGGCACACCTGCCTCTTCTGGCACTTGTTCTTTAATGGCTTTAGTGTCCCAGTGCTCTATGCTCTGACTAGCATTTAGGATGCCAGTGTATCTGTCCTCCAGAAAATGTACAAGGAACCCATGTCCCTGAAACACGCATATGAATCCTTTTCTGGAAGCTCAGTGGTTATCAGGCAGATAACACTGAGAATCAGGAGGTGTTTTTCTTTGGGGAATGTTTTATTTCAGCCCTTATATTTTCAATATAAATTGCATGCTTAATAGCATAGCTCTTTTGAAAAGTCCTGTGAAGCACCTTTTTTGTAAGTTAGGGAGATAAATAAATTATAGATCTGTAATGGATCCATACAAGAAAAACTTTGACCTATGCGTATCACAGCAGCTTTGTGAAAGCTGAATCTACTACCACACATCCTGCTCTGTCTAGTTATTCAGAAAGGATTCAACCCAAAGCTCCCCAGGACTTCTTTACACTGACATAATTCTTCATATGAGCTGCAAGCAACCAGCAGAATCTCATCCTCTGAAATTGCATTAGTGGACAAAATTATTGTTTTACCCAGCTCAAAAATCAAAGAAAATAAATACGACAGGGAAGAAAATATAGCGTGACCTGAGCCAGCCTTCTAGTTGTGCAAGAAAGCTCTCTTTCATTTAAAGGCTCTTATCTTGCAACTTTGCAAAAGCTGAAAGTTTATACAAAAAAAAAATTGGTTTAGATGACATTTAGCCTAGAGAAAACATTACATTAAGTGCTCTTATTATGTCATGGGTTCCATTTTGACATTTTCTGGAATGTAATCCCTTCATTTTTCATTTTAGAATGATTTTAGTGGGGTTCTTTTTTTCATAATGTCAACAGTACTAGAGACACCAAATAAAGTTTTTGGTCTTATCTAAAATGCATATTTCAACTGTTCCATGGGAAATAATAAAATTCTTTGTTTTCTCATTCATTCAGTACAAAAATCAACTTTGAAATTGCCCAGGTTTCTTCTTAAATGAGATTACTGACTTCTTCTCAATTCTGCTTTACACTGAGATTTTACACTATAACATGACATGGGTTGAAGACATAAAAAAAGAGGTTAGCATTTCCACTCAATGTATCCAAACCTTCCAAATACTTTTCTAAACTTTTAAAATCTACAGATTCCACAACTTATATAGGGTAATCCAATAAAATATAACATTGATTTTTTTTTGTATCATGAAAATGGAAGGGGTAAATTTTATTCATATTCCTTATGGAAGCAATCTTATCACTGGGACAATTTATACACCGTTATGAACAGGATTTTTCCTGATTTATGACTTCTATCACAGCATGATGGGGTTGTATTCCAAATATGAATTTTTAGTGGAATTAAAATGTGGTTTGGGAGAATACCCATATGGAATGACCTCTATCATGGTTCCGACCTTCCTTTAAAACAAAGATTCTTCTCTGTAAAGGAGCAGTGGTTTTTTTCATGTTTTATATTACATCCTCTCACTTCAGAGGATTCTTAGCATAATTTATCTTGTGCAGTATCTTGAAACTGCACAAATTACTAAAAATTACTTTTTTAACTCCATGTTTTGGCAAATAAAATCTCACAAAGACAAAACAGCGTACACAAAGGCTAAGTGAATATCTGCCTCACATTTACTAAAGGTAATTTCTTGCCAAAGCTGCCTCTTTAAATTAGCATGATCAGGCAAAAAAGGGAATTCACCCAGTCACCCAAACTTGCTGACATCCCAAAATTGGGATATCAATTGTACATTCTCAGGCAGGAGCCAGTGATGAACTACATACAATTATGGTGTTTGGATGTTGATACCTTATATGTCTTTAATGTTCAGATTCACATAACTGTAAATTTCAATGAAAAGTATAAACTAAAATATGCTGAAGCAGCCACCACTGGAGGCAAGGACATTTTTGACATTCAATGTAGTAAAGTGTTGTTTAATATCCAGCTGAGCAGAGAACATGACTACTGGTTTTGCAGAAAGAGACTTAAAGATTTTTTTTAAGGAAACGTCTTTTATTTTAATTTAAGAGGGCCAGACTGCCTTCAGGTTAGAGAGAGAACAGAATGCATTTCACACTGAAAAAATTAAGCTTCTCTAGATCCTTTGAAATGTTTCAAAGGACTGATTAGCTAAAAGAGCTAATGTCCGACAGCAGGAAGGAATAAAAGAGAAAGGCAATGCGAGACTTGAACCAATCTGGAAGTGTACTCTGAGGTCTTTGCTGATAAGCAGTGTCTAACGGAGCTCTGTCTTATAGGTATGTTCTGTGACAAAGCCTTCAGACAGGTGTAACCTGAGGATTAAGGTAAGCACAAAGCACCAAAGCACAGACCCCATCTACCACTGTGTCGGGAGGCAGCTACGCAGGAGCATGAAGTGTAGAGAGAGCGGGGTCTTTCTGCAGTGGCTTAAGCATAATCAGATCAGGTGTTGACTTTGTTTCATTTCAGATCTGTTTTATCAGTTTTGAACACTATTGCTTATCTTCTAATTTTCTTATGCTATTTTAAATTACATATAATTCAAATTCTCCAGACAACAAGGTATTTCCCACCTAATAAGTAGCAGCTCTATAAATTGAGACTGTGGGACACCTTCACAGGCCATTTTCTACTGGAACAAGTAAAGAGTGCCCAATGGATACAAAGGATGCAGTCTGAGTTGCATAGATCTATTGAAAAAGAAAAAAACCCACACAGGTCAGTAAATGGAAAAATATCTTCTGGGGACCACTGATGACACCAAAGGTGATATTTGTAGTGGGACATCCTGAATTTCCAGGGTGGAAATGTCACTAATGCAGAAATTAAAAGGAAGGGTTATATAAATAAAGCTACCATTTTATTTCTCTGAGCTCTATATATTTAGCTACTAAAGTCCTGGGCATAACAGGAGCTGATCTAGACATTTTTGTGTCTGGTGAATGAATGACGTGTTGACTAATATAAGCAGTTTAAGTGTTAATTAGTGAAAGAGAAATCAAAACAATCCCATTTCCATGCACATTATTCAGATTGGTTATCATTCATTTTATGTTTTGTGTAGTAATTCCTCTGACAGATGAAGCTATAAGAATATCCTTGAGGGAAATGAACTGGACAATTTTGTTATTTTGAATGCTACAAGCAAAATGACCTTTTTAAAGTAAAATCTGAAATTATGTAAAGAGGAATGGAGGTGAGAAAAAATATTAGGAATTTATGTAAACTTCCAACATTGAAAGTAAACTTGGAGAAATAAAAGTAAGAGATAAAGTAGATAGAATTTCTCTATACATATAACTGATTAGGTACGTGTGCTTGGGAATTAAATTTATTGACAGAAAAAATATGTACTGGTGCTTTAATTAATATGATGCTAAAAATAAATATAAGGCAGGAAAGCTAAGCATACCTAAGCATGTTCACTCAAACCTATGAGCCCCATGACTGACAGACTGACCCCCTGCAGACTCTACCACTGGCTAGAAGCTTGTCATCTTAGTTTAAGCTAAATGTCAAGGCTCCTTCTGTAGCCAGTGGAGACGCTGGCATGTCCTGCGTTCATCTCACCTGCCTTAAGTGGCTACCATAGGATGCAATGAATCATGCCTTCGAGGCATTGGTCTCAAGTGACTAAAAAGGTTATCCAGAGGACTAATTTAATTGTAGACAACTACGTTTTATAGAGTGGGAGTTAAATAAGATGCACCTTAACTCATCACATATTATTGTCTATTATGTGCATATGAGCACCCAGAAATCTCAGTCAAGTTCTCCATGTGGACTACCCTATGCTTGCATAAATATAAGAATAAAATCTGAAGAGCTTATATTCTCAATATTGAATACAGAGCAAAGAGTTATTGTTATTATCATTTTACAGAGGTAGTTAACTCTCAATTAAAAAAAAGGAGACAAGGTAACTCAGATAAAGGCAAAAACATGGTTAATTAATATGCATATTATGCTGTAAGCATCTATTTAGTATATTCACCTTTGAAAAATATAAAGAGGTTTTGCAGAAGCCTTTTAAAAAATGCTGTGCACAGCCAGCCCTGATGTGAGCAGCGTGTGCCTTGCAACACTCCCTCTCTGGCACTGTGCCTTACCCAGGGTATTGAGTGAAGGCAACACCTGGCTAATATGCAGTCCAGATAATCTGCTTCCAGATAACTGAGGCTGTAAATACATTAGCATTTTTGGTTTGGAGTAGTAGCAAGGTCAGGAAGCCAATCACCCTTATTTCATATTAATTCAGTTAGCATAGTTTTGATATATTCAAACTAGGTTCATTTCGAAGGCAGCTATACCAGAGACTCTACTTCAACTACGCATCAAATATGCTCCAAATCCCAGTGGAAACATAAGGATTTGAACTAATGGTTGGTAAGTTGAGTCAACTCTCATCCACATGCACGGTGAGAATGTTTGTCTCTGATTAAATTCATTCTGAATTAAATCTCCCAAACCACATACAGTGTAGATGTAGGGTCCAGCTGCCTCACTCTTCTGATCTGCTCCTACTCTACCAAAGCAGTTCCTGCTGTAGACATAGCCAGAGCCAATTCTGGGATCACTCAAGACATTGTCTAAGCCGTTCCTTCTTTTAGAATAGGATCAACTATATCTAGGTAATTTCTGGCAGAGTATGTTTAACACATTCCCCAAAACTCTACAGCTTCCATGGGCTTGTCTTATTCCTGTCTTCTATTATTGTCCTTATTTTTTGAAACTTCTAAGCTAAGTCATTCCCATATTCAAATCTGTCACTTCTTTCTACCATGCACATGGAAAACAAATTATTCACCTCCTCTTTATTGGAGGTTTCCACATACTTGAAAATTGTTAGCATGCCTGGCTCCCCCATAGTTTTTGCCTTGTTATTCTGCACCACACCAGTCTGTGTAATCTTCCTTAAGAGAAGCAAATTAAGAAGAAAGACTCCAACAGATTCAAGAGTTGAACCCATTTCTCTAAGTCTCAGTCCAATGCTTTAATCACAAGCTTGTCCTTCCTTCCTGACATGGTGAGTGCCTTGCAAGGTCATTGTGTTTAGATTAGAAGTAATTTTCATTTTTCTTGTGAAAAATTGATGAGCCTTCACAGGAAGCATTTACATTTGAAATATTAATTTTCAAAGAATTTTTTAGGTTTTCTTTTTTTTGTTTTGACTACTCAAAACATCTTCACAAACATCATGTTTCAGGAAAAAATAAAACCAAAACAAAAAAACCAAACACATATTTGTACTGAAAATGGAAACAATATATTTTTAGTCAGTTTACAAGGTTTATTTTCCAACCAAGTAACATTTCAGTTTTGCCAAAAGCTCAAAAACTTGCAGACATTTTTTAATTTAAAAAAAACCTGGATCTTCTAATCTGGAACTTCTAAACTCCAGTTTCTGAAAACTGACTACTATTAATCTTTTGGTTTTAAATTATTTTTGCTTTAATGACTCTATCAAAATACATTTCATATTATAGGCAAAGACATTCATGCAGTGGGTTTGACTTTGGAGGCCTACATTAACATTACAATGGAAATTACAGTTTGACCAGCTGTTCATATGTCCTTCTGTTTGTCATTTCTCAAAATTTGACCAGCCAGATGAGAAAAGGCACATGGGATAGATCTCCTAAGCTCTGAAGTATAAAAGAGGAGCTACATTTGAGGAATTCAAAGTGTAATACCTAGAATTTGAATTTCAATTGTCAAAACCATTTACTAATTATATTATATTAAATAGCTAAGTGAAGCATCTCTTGAATTAAAAACAGGCATGAACATAGGGTATTCTAAATATACAAAGCCTGTTGTAATTGGCACAAGCACAATGGAGAAAAATGTGATTCCCAAAGACAACTGCTCAGAGTGTTTGAGGAATGAAAATAAGTTGGAAGGATGTGTGCTTGTGTAAACTAAGTATGTAACTGCCAACTTTTTCTAAATTCTGCAGATTTTTTTTGTCTTCTATTTTAACAAATATACTAAGGAAAATGCACAGGTGTTAAGTTATAGGTTGGCTAGAAGCTTGCGTGGGAGTTTGAATTTTTTTTCAGACCAGGAGGACAAAAAAAGTCCCTGTGGATGGAAGACATCCTCATAGAAAATTTGTCTGGTAGTTCCCATTTTTCGACCCAATCTCAGAGCTCCACAGTAAAGTCTAGATGCAGAGATTCCCTTGTGAGCTGCATGATGCCCCCTCAAATATTTATTTTGAGCAAGCATCCCAAAGCACACCTCCATGTGGGTTGCTCTCCTGTTTTGTAATCCAAATCCCTAAGGGAAAGTCAGCAGGGACCACTCAGGCAAACGTCACTGATCATACCAGAATACACAACATGTCAAGCCCCGCATCAGCCTGCACTCCATACCTGTGGAGTTGCTTGCTGTCATTGCCTGACAGGAGCTGCTCCTGGATCGTGGTTTGTCCTTGAAGATCCACAGTATATACCATTCCCATTGGCCCTTGGCCATGAGAAGATACTGACCTGCGACTCATTGGGTCAGAAATGCAGGGTAGTCTGATCTGTGAGAAGTGTCCTGTGCCTTATTTAGGTTTATGGTCTGGGATAAATCAGTGCTTTTAGGGTTGTTAGGTTGTGTGTTTTCATGCTGACCCGGGAGGTGACTGGGAAGCAGACTGTGACTCAGACATTGACTCATTAGCATCCTCCTGGGTCTGAGGCAGGAGGAACACTCCCTTCAGGAGCACGTCTGTTCCCAAGGGGAGTGTCTCCTATCCAGAGAGGAAGATGTAGAGACAAGCTTGGAGACAGCATGTTTTCCCCATGCACAACGTAAGTAGCATATACAGTCCAAGGAGGGGATGTATTTCTGCATTTGCCTGTGTATATTAAGCCACAAGTGACTCCTTTTCTCCTATTAGAATAGCTGGTAACTACTCTAACTGATGTTTGTCTCCTACGATGCCATCATTTGTGCCTCACACTTCTTTGGGGTTAAAAGGTTTAAGAAATTTGTGGTAATAAGCATGCCATTTATTCCTTTCTACTTGGAAGATCCATAAATTCATGCCTTTCCACCCCCTCCTGGAATCTTTAACCACAAAGGAGTTAAATAAGGCATTTAGAATTGGTTTAATTACTGCTGAAACTGAGGGAAAAAGGTTAAGGATAGAGCTCACACTGAAATTTTCTTTCAGTGCTTTTAAACTGAATTTCTATTCTATTTTTACTCACCCTTTTTGTTTCTACTTCAGCTTCTTATAATTATGGGGCTTTTTGCAAGGCATAAATAAAAGCTCTTAGTACACATGGCAACAACTGTGTGCAGGAATAACTGACGTTCAAGTGTTTTAACATTTTATTTCTTGCTACCCGTTCAAAAGCATATTGCCATCCAGTTTAGCACAATTAAACACCTGTACTAAGGTCTGATTGCAGTGGATTAACAAAACTGCTTCTAACCAGAGCTCAGCCATGGCCTTATTCCATTTGTGTGCTGTGCTTACCTATGTTCCTACACAGTCAAGTCTCATTTCTCAGCTTTTTAACTTACATGAGCACTGAAATTAACTTTAGAAACCACACTAACAGAACAAAGTCTAGCCGGGCCTGTTCCATTTTGTTCTTCTTTGTTGAACTGAGCCTCGAAATTGGCAGTTGCACAAGAATACGTGACTAGACTGTCACATTGCAGAAGCCTGTTCGGTATGCATCTAACATCTTCCCCAGGCTTTCTATCACTTAGTGCTGACAGCATGAATGGATGCAAAGATTTACTGACTGACACTGCAAAGTTCCCACTGTCAGGAGAGGCAGACACCCTAATGATGTGCAGCGTTGCTGAACCTAAAAGAGAGAAGGAAGGGAGAAGGAGAGAGAGAGACATTGTTTCTATGGCTACACAATAATACTTCTTCCATACCTATTCTTCTTATTGCCTTACCATCTGTGTCCATTCTGCAGATAGCAGTTGATTATGTCTCATTAAAATATTTAATGACTCCCAAGTTATTAATTAGTGAA
This sequence comes from Aptenodytes patagonicus, assembly GCF_965638725.1. Classification (NCBI taxonomy): domain Eukaryota; kingdom Metazoa; phylum Chordata; class Aves; order Sphenisciformes; family Spheniscidae; genus Aptenodytes; species Aptenodytes patagonicus. The sequence goes on along the minus strand of NC_134951.1, from coordinate 13,637,906 downwards.
GGTTCAAATAGGATTGTGCCTTGCTGTAAACATTACTCATACAGTAATCTTGAATAATATTATATAAAGCAAATAATACCACTCTGTACCTAATTTAACCCTATGTATATCAAGACACCTTGGAGTCTATTGCAATACAATGTCTCAGTAGTGAGTTGTCTGCTCCAGACTTCCTTGCAACGTGTGTTGCTCATTACAACAGGGCACTGAACCACAGAGGTTCTTGGGCTGTATCTTTAAGCATCTGGTAGTAATAATACTGACATCTGAAAAACAGAAATAATAAAGCAATTCACCTGTTTAAGCCTTAGCCCTCGGAACAACTTACACTGTTCATTTCCAAGTATTACGTAACCCCCAAAATCAGTAGGTGCCAGTGTCCATACTCAGCCAACGGGAAAAGGTAGGCAACTTCCAGGGGTACCGCAATCTGCTCTTCAGGAGAACCTCCTCTTTCCTGTAGAGCTCAGGTGTGCTGAAACCATTTTCCAGAGCCAACTACACACTCCTGAGTGGTAAAACTAGGTTGAGGTACGTGCATTGGGTGATCTGACTTAGACATGTACCTTCCAAAACTGTTCAGTAACCTCTTGCCCACCACTGACAGTCACTATTGGCTATCTTACTATAATATAAGCCGTACTGTGGCAACTAAAGCAACTATGTACTCGCAGAATCAATACTATGAAATAGAGTAGCAGATTAAAGCAGATGGAAAGCTATAAACATGGGGGGCAGCGGTATCCAAATAAAGCATCTTCACATTTTGAAGGTGAAGGTGACTCATTTAGAGATTTTGCCTTTTGTGGAGTTCTTTGCTGAGAAGTCCTTTTACATGATTCAAAGGATTTGAGTATGTTTAGCAGTATCTTCTGGATTATTCTTTATTTGTTTAGTTGCAGTCCTTTGGAGGCAATGGCATTCATTCTATTGACCTCAGTAAATTCAGGGAGGATATAACTAATGATTGTAAATAAAACAGTATAGGTAGAGTTAAATCATTTGCAGCACGTATATACTCTCTTTCTTATTAAGTTGCTTTATACTAAATGACTTGACTTGTTTTCAGAAATTTAAAGGGATAAGGATGTTTGTACATAAAAGATACAAATCAGCTTTAGGCTGAAAATGTCAAGATGTAAAATAACTGAGAAGACTTGAAGAATGTCTCCTAGAGATTATGCATACATTTACAGCACGATTTCCTTTAATGCCACTGGGAAATTCTCCTGTGATAAGAACCAGAGACCTGCAGTTTTACTACAAGATATGATTAATCTTTAATGAAGGTATTTGTGGCACAGAAATACAAATGTCCCAAGACTTACAGACATAAGACTTGTTATTCATTTCCCTGCTGAGGAAAATGAACTTTTTCAGACCTGATTCTATGACTCTTACTGGTACCGTGTAGGCCTTTAGCTCAAGTGAATCATCTCTGCATACAGTGAATCATCTTATATGTCAGAGCTGCAGAAGGGCTTCTAGGTTGTCCACTCAGAAAAGACATGAATAATTGCCGAATAGATGTCCAAAAAGACCATTGTGTGCCGTGAGCCCCACCATGCTTTTATGGCACTGTACATATGCAACAAAATCTGTCCCTGAATTTCCAGGTGCAAAGATGGTGACACCCTGCAGTGATCCCTGCCTCCATTTGACTAGCCAGACAAATCATAAGCACAGTATGCATTTGTCAGTTGGTGTAGAATTTTTATACATAATTTGCAAATTAACATTCAGGCTTGTGAAGACATACTGCATGGTACTTTGAGTTTTGCTATGCAGGTTTATGAGCGGTAAGACCATGACAGTAACAGCAAAATTGGTCTCTGACTGGAATCAGGTCCTTAGACAGAATAAGGAGATAGGCTTTGGAGTTAGGCTTAGCTCCTCAACTAAGAAACTATTTGCATAGTGTTTTTTACTCCCTCTGCTCTAAGAAATATATATGAATTTAAATAAAACAACATCCACTTCCAATACACATATGTGTAAGATGACTTTCTCAATATGGAAAGCTGACCTGGGAAGCCCCATGATTCTATACTACTCAGTTCCCAGGTACACCAAAAAAAAATTAAAGCATGCTTCCATTTTTACAAACAGCATGAAAAAAAATCTTATTTTAACCTGATATGGATGTCCTCATTAGACAAACTACAAAATGCAGTGGACAGCATTAAAGCCTTTCATGTTTTCAGCAGAATTTTCAAAAGTTCCTCAGAAAATAAGGAACCTTGCAGTCAGGTTCACTTCATTTAGCTTTAACCACCTAAAAAGAGGTTTAAGGTATGTTTCATCTGGGTGCTTTGGAAGATATAAGAACCACTACGTAGCAATTCATCCTACTTCTCTTAAGAAACCCTGGATCATGCCTTGGAAGTCCCCTCACTCTTCCTAGACAGCAGATGAAACATAGGTAAAAACCTTAGTCTAGGCATTTAATTTTAAGACAGACGAAGTTAACTGAGGTATAACTCACGTATTCAGTTCCATTTAAGGGAAATCTTATCCTTAACCCTATTGACATAGTCCATAATACCAACCACTAGAAAGATTATCTGCAAGTCCCGAGAACTCAAATTAGCCCTAAGATCTTGAAGACAGGTACAAAATGTGTCATCCAAGACTGCATCTATTGTTAGTATTTTCTGCAGGTAATTCAGGTATGTGGCATACTCAGGTGATTTGTTCCACTTCAATATTCCATTTTAGTCCAGAATATCTTCTCCTTCCAGAAAAATAGTCAATCCCTGACAGAAAGGTATCTAACAACCCAAGGATTAAGGCAACTAGCAGAATTTAATGAAAGCAACCCCTATAAAGAAAGTACATGCAACATATTCAACACACGCTTACAGTTGCAACTGAAAAATATAGACATTTGAGTAAGTTACCTTAATAGAAAACCACATACAATCCATATTTGGAAGACAAGTGTCAGAGCAAAAACCTCATCTATGTTTCCAGCCTGAAGATGCTACATGTCGCCATAGTGAAGTGAAAAGAGCCTAAGGGGATATATATCAACCAAGAAACTAATTCATAGCTGTTTATTACTTTGTATATACTTCAGAGGACTAGTCTGGAAGGAAAAAAAAAAACAACCAAAGAAACAAAAAAAACCCTTCTCTTAAAGGGCTGAACTGTACACATCTTGCTGATAAAGGTTTTTGGGTTTTTTTAATTGTTACTAATTAATCAGAGACTATCATTCAGTCCATTGCTGGCTGGATTTCTGCATTGCAGTACTGAAAAGCTAGCTGCACTGCTGATGCCTTAAAATAGGTCCATAAGCCTCATTAACATTGTTTCCAAGTAATTATGTAAAATATTTCACAAATAAAAGAATGACTTTTTGAGTCAAAGCCTTTAAGAAAATCAGTGTACATTAGAAAGACAGAGGTGAAAGAAGTATCTAATGAGAAGAAAGCTTTGTTTATGCCCTATACCTTCTTCACAGATAAAAGTTAGTTGACATATCTATTATAAACCTAGCTCCAACAAAGTCTGCTTTGTTAGCTTTAGAGAATTTGTGTCATTACTACGTAATATTAATTCTGCAGTTCTTTTTACCACTTGTACAGTCTGTGTTGAGAATCTCTTTTCCCTTTATTCTCCTGTCATAATGAGCAGTTTGTGAACCATCATAATCCCAATAATCCCATGGCATCCAAACACTACATGGACTTAGAGTATTAGCGCTGGAGTATGTAACAACCTCCTCTCTTTGGGTGAAGTTTTTTTCTTGGGAGCTGCCAGGCTAAAACCAAAGGAAGAACTGATTTTTAATACATTCTTTGTTTTAAAGGGTTGACTTTCTCTTTAATTTTCCTGCTTCCCATACCTCACAGACATTTTTCTGCATATGAAATTTAACTTTGCTACTTTTCCACTCCATGGGGCTTGCTTGGTTTTAATTTACTATAATGAATTAAGTCCAAATATGTTAGAATTCGAGCACGTATGCACTCAGTTTTGGATTTCAAATAATCGAGCTGGGAACACTGAAAACTCTGATTTAGATTCTGTCCATAACATATCCAGAATGGAAGTAAGCAAGCTCAATGAGAACTAATGTTGAGTCACAGTACCCCTTCTACTGGTATCTTTCAGCCTGTGTGTTGCAAAACCTGAGATTCCTTCAGGATGGTGACTCATTATTTAGAACATGATTATTAGAATGGCCTGATTCAGACTAAAGGTCTATCCTGACTACAAAAGTTAAATAAGGCAGACACATGCTGAGTATAAACACAAAGCAAGCACACATGGTACTTTTCCCTAACATTTTCCCGGTCTGCTTTACAGCACAGGGATTTAAAAAAATGGAGGTGGTTTCTATGTATTTAGTAAACTCAATGAGTTTATCTTCCAGGAAATTACTCCACCTCCTCTAGAACACACGCAAAGTGTTGTCATCTCTATCCTTATTTATATTTAGAAAATCTGGACTACATTTTATCCATATCTCAGGTCCTTTGGGGCAGAAACAGTGAAAATTATCATACAAAATAAGCGAAGAGTTTCACTCTTCTCTTCCAACTCTGTTTATTGGAGATTTGGATACATTGCACCATAGACACAAATGAAGATAAACATACTTAAATTAGAAGGGTAATCATAACTGTGCAGCTATGGCCATGCTGACTTCAGCATATGCTGTAAAACATAGCCATGAGTTCATAGGAACATGAGATCACTCAGGTGGGCAAGGACCTTGGGAGGTCTATAGCCCAACCACCTGCTCAAAGCAGGGCCAGCTATAAGGTCAGACCAGGTTGCTTAAGGTTTCATCCCCACTCCAGAGGTGGGGATGCCATAACCTCTTTGGGCAACCTGCTCCACTGCTTGACTTTCCTCCAGGGCAAAAAGTTTTCACTTTTTACTTTACTTTTAAAGTATGAACCCTTCCTGGTTCAATTTATGCCCATTGTTTATTTTTCTCCAGTTGGTATCTGGCCCTGAAACTATATTATATGGTTTTGACTCTTAGTACAATCTTTTTTCTTCACTGTTCAACGTAATCAGAGTTTGTTTACTACAGACCGGATAATTTCAACAGACCAATGGTAATTCTGTATTTCTGAATATTTAATTTCTGGAAAACATTTAATAAGTTTGTTTATTTTTCATCCTAGAGACTATTTCTCAAAACAATTAATTAATCTTTGACCTTGGGTTTTAAATCCAGTTACGGCCACTTTTAAAGCTACAGGCATGGAAAACTGCAAAACTTGTTTATTCCTAAGTAGAACCTGCCATCAAAATAACATAATCATCTCCTCAGGAAAGATTCTGCTTTAACTTTCCATTCTTACAATATGAAACAATGTGGTATGGTATAAATTAAGTTAAAAAGAAAAAGGTTGCTTGCATTTTGTTCATGAAACATAAGATGGTTATCCTTCATGATAGCTGATTATTATGCAGATGCTGACAGGGCTGGCTGCAGATACATGTGGAGTTAACAGTCATCTTGATCAGCAGGATATGGTGTATGCCAAGAAAAATAGGGCTGCGGCATGCCCAAGCTCAGGCTAACCATTGTTGTCTAGAGCCTGGGGTAAGAGCTAGTGGCACCCACAGAAATTGCCACTGTCTCCAACTCTCTCAGTCTACCCACCAACAGAAAGAAATAAGCCCCTCCAGGACCTTCCTCCCTCCCTCAGCTCTATTCCTCCCCCTTTCTGTACCACTCCTCCTCTTCAACCTGTGTGGGAGGAAGGCCCAGCTCTGATCAGGCTCTGGATCCTCATCCCTGGAGCAGGAAGATTCAGTTTTGCAAGATTCAGTTTCGCTTGCACTGCTGACAGCAGTGAGCCGTCTCTATATGTAGGTCGTGGCTCTTCCCTCGCTATATTTGTGGTGCTGACCTCAAGGTAACCTGAAAAGATTGTCTGGGTATGTAGAGGACTGATGTTTCTCTAAGGAGAGCAGATGTAGAATACCTAATTAAAATGAAATATGTCAACTCAGAGTCCTAGACAAATCTAAAGCAGAAACTAAGATGGCATTGTTTACTTCTTTAAGAACAGCAGTCAAACTAAATTTCAGCCTGAATTTAAAGACACAAACTCTCGCATTTTAGAAGTGCCTATTTGGCACTGGCCTGGCACCTGGAACAAGGACCATTGTTCACCTTCTTTGACAGTTTAATATTTGGCTTTATTTCTTATCTCTATCTTGCTTTAGTATGATAGTTGCTCTAAATAACAATGTTGTCCACTGGGAAGTCTATTAAGAAAAGAGATACAGTAAAGGTGTCAAACTTAATATCCTTATTTATTAGCCTTAAAACTGAACCAAAACCAAACCAAACAAAAGATGGCATAATTAGTACAGTTTTGTTCTGTGTAATGCAGGTTCTATATGAGGGACATTTTCAATCGTACATTTCACCAGTCCTATAAGTTACAATCCAAATGGCTCCTAGTATCAGGATATCATACAAGATGGAAAACCAGCATTGCTATGGATTTGTACTGTAACCATTTGCAGATTCCCTGATAAAATCCCCTTGGGCAAAGTATGCTTGTCAAGAGTATAAATCATCTGCAGGATGAGTGTGTTTGCATTAAGAAGTCTTCCAAGCCTATGCAACCTGCGTGTCTGCCTACAGTTAAAAATTTTTACTAGCAGGTAGAACTGCCTGAATAAGAAAAAAATATTGGAAAGATAGAATTTTAAAAATACAGAAATATACATACACATATATATATAAAAATTATGGCCAACTAAGTTGATAATACAACAAATGAGAAATTAAACGAATGAGAAATTAGTAAATAATTGGGAGGACAGTGCTTTCAGAACAGAGTGAAACCCATCTCACCTAATCTCAATTACCTAAGAATTTACTATCTAGCTTCACATAATCATTTCAGATTCTCTGCAATTAAAAGAAAGGGAGAAGGAATGATGTTACATCCTCAAACAAGTGGGATGAATCACCCCCTGGAGGCACCTCTTCCTACCCAGACTAGAGAGGGACTAGATATAATAAACATAGGCTGGTGGGACAGGAAACAATTAAAGACATTTAAATTTAGTTGTCAACATAAATTAACTTGCCAGACTAAATTTAGCTTGTCCAGAAGCATAAAAGCTGTCTAGGTTCTCATTACAGTCAATGAAGATGTAATCAACACAGACACAACAGTCTAGAGCAAATTCAGCTGACCAAGTGAAGGTGTCAACTCCAGCGTGAGTGAATATTTGTCTGGTCTCCATTGACTTTATTAACTAGATGTCTATAAATGATAATGGCAGCTTAGACACGTGGTTTACATATGGATACCTATATAGGGACAAGAAGGTGAAGTCTCAAAACGAACACCATCACTATCTTTTTAGATGGCTAAAACTGAGATGGATCACATAAAGTGAATTGGATTGCATTGGGAAACTCACCTATTTAAACAAAATCAAGTTTAAAGATAATCTGTAACAAATTTAGATACCTGAGAGTGAGGAACACCAGACATACATATTGCGTGGTGAGTATAGGCACTGCTTTCTGTTGTAGTTTAAAAAATAGCTTAAATGGTGAATGCTAGCAGGCAACATATAGTTGGGTATATGTGTGTAGCTGGGTGAATGTCCAAAACCAAACGTTTGAACTCTCAGGCACAAGCCTGCTATTTGCTAGGTTCAACTGGTAGGGAATTGCTGTAGATTTCTATAACACCTGGACTAAACATAACTGACACATCCTAAATCCTCCAGTTAATGAAGAGATATGGGACAGAACCACCAATTAATTATGAGGCTGATCCGACATTTGCTTCTGCAAAGTTTTTCTATTTAAACTGAGGGCTTGGGGTCTGAAAGGAAGAGGCAGTGCTGAAAAGAAAGGTTCCTAAAGAGAAGAGGTGGTCTTAGAAAGCAGAAGGGGGCCTGGAAAGAAGGTGGTGAAGATGCCATCTGGAGGAAAGGTCACGGAGATGTATGGAGTCAAATGCTGGGGACGCCCAGGGATTTTGGCCAATAACACCTCAAACAGGTAACTGTGAGGAGCTGCACAGCAAGAACCAACATGACTTTCCGCCCTACCTTCCCGGACCAACAGTGATCTCCGTGCTGCGGAGCAATGCAACACCTATGAGCATAGTGCTGTGGGAAGGGACAAGTGAACATGTGAAATAAACAAGTATGGTAAAAGCTCTTGTCTTGTTAGTTCTAAATAAACGCCAGCATCCAGATCCACTTCAGGTGACGGCTTACTCTGTCTTACCTGTGGCAGTTTGGAAAACAGCTATTAGGAAAAGGATTTGTATGTTTAGTGGACGATTCAGAATGAGCTTGCACCGCACTTTTGTGATTCAAAGGTATAGTGCAATCATACAAAACAGGCAGAAAACTAAATAAGACCCAGGAGGTAATCTTTCTTCTTTTCATAGCATTGATAAAAACAAAACTAGGAAAGGATACAGAAAAAAAAGTGTGAAAATGATTGGATGATAGAAGAAAGTGCCTCCTGGTGTGAGACTTAAAGAGCTCGGTTTACCACTGATGAGTGCCTTTGTAATGCTTTGTAATGCTAAAACATTTAACTGTTGAAGAATATACCACTTAATGCTGGATGCTCAGTAGTTAGAAACAAAGCACACACTGTTTTATGGGGAGGAACGCATATATATACATATGTATATATAGGTCTTTGTATATATATTTGTATATGTATGCAAGTATGTTATATATATATAACATACAAAATAAACCTACTGGTGGAAACAAACTTCTGAAGAGATGTCATTTTTCTACACCTTGATGTCTTCACAGCAAGATCAGATGTCTCTCGAGGCGATACATTTTTTTTTTCATACTGAAATTATTGATCTGTAGAGGCAGTAATTAGGTAAAACCTAACAGCCTGGCAGAAAAGGACCTGGGGGTGTTGGTCTACAGCTGGCTGAACATGAGCCGGCAGTGTGCCCAGGCGGCCAAGAAGGCCAATGGCATCCTGGCCTGTATCAGAAATAGTGTGGCCAGCAGGAGCAGGGAAGTGATTGTGCCCCTGTACTCGGCCCTGGTGAGGCCGCACCTCGAATACTGTGTTCAGTTTTGGGCCCCTCACTACAAGAAGGACGTTGAGGTGCTGGAGTGTGTCCAGAGAAGGGCAATGAGGCTGGTGAAGGGTCTGGAGAACAAGTCTTCTGAGGAGTGGCTGAGGGAACTGGGGCTGTTTAGCCTGGAGAAGAGGAGGCTGAGGGGAGACCTCATCGCTCTCTACAACTACCTGAGAGGAGGTTGTAGCGAGGTGGGTGTTGGTCTCTTCTCCCAAGGAACTAGCGATAGGATGAGAGGAAATGGCCTCAAGTTGTGCCAGGGGAGGTTTAGATTGGATGTGAGGAAAAATTTCTTTACTGAAAGAGTGGTTAAACATTGGACCAGGCTGCCCAGGGAAGTGGTGGAGTCCCCATCCCTGTAAGTATTTAAAGGACATGTAGATGCGGTGCTTAGGGACATGTTTTAGTGGGCATGGTGGTGTTGGGTTGACGGTTGGACTCGATGATCTTAGAGGTCTTTTCCAACCTTAATGATTCTATGATTCTATGATTCTATGAGCTTCCAATATTTAAGCTTCACTGGACTCCTTTTGTTCTCACACTTTGTGAATCTGCATACAATAGATAGATTTGGTACTCGGTGGAAACATCCTACAATGGTTCTTAATTGGACTTTAGACATGTAATTGGAAGTGAAAACTTCCAGCAACAGGTGGATAAAAGCATGAAAATTCGTAACACCACCTTGCCCAGGCTGGGTTGAGCATCGTCCCCTGGGATGCTGCAGGGAGTAGGCACCTGAATGAGGGACAGCTGGGGGACCAGCAGGGACAACTAAGGTGCTACCTCAAGGAGGGGTTTCTCCCTGGCATGTGCTTGGTGGGTTGCAGGCAGCATCCTGGGCACACCTAGTGCTGGAGCACCCGCGTCTCCCACTGGAGTGGGGTGCAAGTAGGGAATGTACCCCCTGGTGAGGTGCGTGTGCCTGAAACCCATACGGCCTGTGCAAGGACGTCTCTGTGTGTAACTGATTCAGGGGATTAGTTACAGCAGGTATTTCAAAGTCTGCAGCTGTTTGTTCACATGTTGTAAATGCCTGGTGTTGTGGTTTATCCATTTTACTGCCAAAATGGATCCTAAATGCATGGTTCACTAGTTGCCAGTTAATTATGTTATTAATAAATCCATACATTTCCAATTCGGATCTAATTTGAAGTCCATGAGAGATGCAGTTTTTACATGCGACACCTCTGTGTGTGTGTGTGTGTGTGTCTGTGAGTGGCACCCAGCTATGTAAGTCCCATGGATATAATACACAAATGTGTGTGTCCGGGCAATGTACACTGTCTAAGCATTTGGGTATCGTTTATTATATACATGCAGAAAAAGCTACTAAGACCAGACATATATTTCACATAATCAGAAGTAAAAGGCTGCAGATGGAAGCGTGTGTGTGGATCATAAAAATAACTCAAAAAAAAACCCCAACTCTGATGGGAAGGAATTTTAAAACAGATGACTCACCTCAAATAAAGCCACCTTGAAGGACACTCAAGTGGTATTGTGGTACCACAATATTCAGTGGTATTCAATTGTACTGAAGGACAACTTTCTATAAGAAGCATGCTTACTAATGTAGAATTAGTGCACTTCTCTTTTTACTCAGTTCAAAATGACTTTCTTTGATTATCCTCCCACACTCCTTTTAAAATAGGCCCATGAGTTATAAAGCTTCTAAACAGCTAGATTAGGTATTTTTAAAGGTCATAGTGACATCTGAAAATAGTCCCTTAACATTTTTTAATGTTACAGAAGCTTAAAATATTAAATTGGAATAGGAAAATAACATAATTAAGACTATGAAGACAGGTACTTGCTAAATAAGCATAACCTTAGAGCCTTTTGTATGGATTTTTAGTATCATAAAACTGAGTGAAAAAAATCAAAGGTCAGTTTCAGTAATCTCAGGTTTAAGTTGAAAAAAGTCTCATTGTAATTTGATGAAGGATTAAATTAAAGAAAAACAAACAACAAAAATTCAGTGTTCTTTGGGTCTCTGTTAAGGACAGAAAGAAAAAAAAAAAAGAAAGGAAAAAACCCTACAGTATTATTTCATGTAGCTTCCTTCATCCTTCTAAAACCTAAAACTCTACACGGACCAGTAATACTGTTTTGGAGATATTGAAGAAGAAAGAATAGGAAATCTAGAAGATATCTCAGATATCTTTTCCCAAGCAATTTGAAAGGTGGAGAGACTGTCTCTCATTAACCTTCAGTCCATCGGTATATTCAAATATATGCTCAACTTCCAAGAAAGTGCCATTCCCTTGGTCTACCTTAGCACACTGCTTAATTTAAACCCCTGATTCTTAAAAAGTGAAGATGAACTCTTAAAAATGAAGCAGATTCTTAAGGGCTGTCTTGGTTAAACATGTAATCACTCAGCTGGTGCTGCAGCAGCAGTATGCAAGGGATACCTAGGGTCTTCTGCAGACGGTAAGGTTTATCTCACATTGCGGCTAGTATTCAGGTCAGGGTTTGTTCCTGTTCCACCGAGCTAGATCCAGGTCTGTGTTTCAGCTGTGCAGTTTTAAAGCTCACCTGTTGCCTTTAGCCCAGACACTGACTGTAACACTGATGAGTCCAGTATCTCAAGGAGATAATTAGTGTTTTGGAAATTTTTTCCAGACATCAGTAATTGATGAAGTGCCTAAATAGAAAACGTGTTCCTATTTCCCTGAACAGAAAACATCAAGAAAAGGAATTCTTTTGTCTAGAAAAAAAGCAGGGATGCAACTTTTCAGTGGTACGCTGTACAAAAGATGCTCTAAAAAAATCACGTTTCATCAGATTGTTCTTAATACTTTAATCCTACATACTTTGATATGTACTGTATTTAATTGTGAAAACGGCAAAGGACGTTACTGTTTTAAAGACAGAGGATAAATATGATTTTTTTTCTCCCCAGGCCAAGAAGATGGAGGAGTTTTTAAAATGTTGTGGGAGCAAAGAAAATTAGCCTGTGACAAATCTGACTAGATTTTTATATCATGAGTAGTACTACAGATTAAATAGTACTACAAATTATTGTATATGGTTAGTATATTAATGGATTCAGTCCTCTATTTGTTAATTAAACTATTTTTAACCCTCATACATATGTTAAATATTTACATGAAATTGCTAAGGGAACATAGAGAAACCAAAAAAACAGGCTCTTAGAATTTTCCTACTTGACTATCTGCTAGAAAGTAATGGTAATCTGAGATACTTGAGCTGAGTAGTTATTTAAATCTGAAAGTAAAAATTTAATCCAGCTATATTCTGTCTCTACAATCTAAAGGATACTCTAAATTTAAACTGTATGCATTACCACAGTGTTACAGATATTATGTATTCATTATTTTACATACTTTTTTTCACTAGAAAATTGTGCCAATAGAGACTACTTGTAGTAGAGAAATGCATCATAAAAAACCAGCTTCTTTCTTTCTAGATATTAAATGTGAACATTCCTTCAAAACTAAACCATTAAAAGGCTCTTTCGCTGCCTTTAAAAGTTCATTTTCTAAGTTTTTTCCTGCTTACCATAACCAGTAAGAGGCAACTATGATTTCTTATGCCTGTAAGACTGGACTCTGTAAAAATGTATTTCATGCTGCATTGTTAATACTCATCTCGGGGTATATTAAGCTGCAGAAGTGTTACATTAAACTGTAGACATGCTAGCTCCACCTGTGGAAAAGACATTTTTAGAAAAACTTAATAACCTTTCTTATATTGTTTCTATGAATTCATCAACAAACAAAAATCAAATTCTTGAATACCTCCGTCTTGTGAAACATTCATTTATATGTGTAGCCATAAAAGAAAAATTCTCAAGTCCCTGTATGTTAGTAGATGTTGGTGAAATCAGAACACTTCATTCCAAGTGCTTGCAAGTGCTGGGAGGAGTTCAGATCCATGTAATTGAATTTCACCCACTTATGGTAAAAAGTCAGCGTCAAGAGTCCCTTCAACACTGAAATCAGATTCCAAAGGGTTCAGCTATTAAAATATCCAGACTAGTCTAGGGACTACAGGATACGATCACCTTACCAATAAGTTTACCAAAATATAACAAGAAGCCTGAACAAAGATCCAAAGCTGAGGACTTGATGTTGTAAACTCGTTGATGGGCCTTTAAATCTAAGAGATTGTGCACAAAACTAGGTTTTTATTGTAGTGGGGTGTTTTGTTTGTTTCAAGTTCAACAAACAGGGATCCACAGGTGCTCACTTATAAGGTGTCAGATGCGAATGTTATTACCATGATTCTTCTCTTTAGCTGACTTTGAGAATTAGTTTCTCTCATTTACATTGAATTCTTTTCTCATAGAAATGTTCTTATTGATTACAAGGACTAAGATAACCACATAGTGGTATGTAAATGTTATTATCTGATTCATTCAAGTTCATTCTCTGCATTCTTTTCTTTCTCCTCTTGTTTTACACTCTGGACATATTTGTTATGTTAGACATATTCTGTTACATAGCAAACAGCTATGTGTGCTGTGTAACATTTATTGATTCCATCTGGGTTTTTTGAAATCATGGATGGTCCAAATGCTAGTTAAAATCTGTTGTTATCAACAAACTGGTTTTCTGAAGACACAAGAATGACTTTTCTTTGTGAAATACCTCAAATGATGTCTTGGAATATATAAAACAGGTACAACATTTATAAATGCAAAGAGAATAGTAATGGTAAAAGCAACCACATTTTTATTACAGCATTGTGATGCCACCTGTATGCATGTGGGTGAAGGCACTATAGACAAACAACAGAAAGTGAGGAAGACAGATAAAATGGACAAAAATAATTATGCAAAGGACCATGAGCTAATCATTTTGTGAATGCTTTTACTACGTAACCTCATAAACAGTCAAACACACCTACGAGTATCTTTGTGGGCTACTGTGATTTAAATTTGGGGGTGAAAGATTCCATTAGTTTAATGAATGCCATATTAATTCTACCTGCAAAATTCAGACAAGATTTGTTGGTGTAAGCGTGATCACCACTGTGTGCAAAAGAGAGTGTTTTGCACACACTGAATGAAGTGTTAGGGTTGCATTCAGAAAACCTGGCCTGCAGTTTCTATGCAGAAGAGTGGGTTATCAAGGCTGTTCATACTTACCTACGGGGACTTTGATCTGGGGATCCGGCCTAGCCAGCACGGATTCATGAGAGGCAGGTCCTGCTTGACCAACCTGATCTCCTTCAATGACCAGGTGACCCGCCTAGTGGATGAGGGAAAGGCTGTGGATGTGGTCTACCTGGACTTCAGCAAAGCCTTTGACACCGTCTCCCACAGCATTCTCCTAGAGAAGCTGGCGGCTCACGGCTTAGACAGGTGGACTCTGCGCTGGGTCAAAAACTGGCTGGACAGCCGGGCCCAGAGAGTTGTGGTGAATGGAGTTACATCCAGTTGGCAGCCGGTCACGAGCGGTGTTCCCCAGGGCTCAGTACTGGGGCTGGTCTTGTTTAATACCTTTATTGACGATCTGGATGAGGGGATTGAGTGCACCCTCAGTACGTTTGCAGACGACACCAAGTTGGGCGGGAGTGTTGATCTGCTCGAGGGTAGGAAGGCTCTGCAGAGGGACCTGGACAGGCTGGATCGATGGGCCGAGGCCAACTGTATGAGGTTCAACAAGGCCAAGTGCCGGGTCCTGCACTTCGGCCACAACAACCCCATGCAGCGCTACAGGCTTGGGGAGGAGTGGCTGGAAAGCTGCCTGTCAGAAAAGGACCTGGGGGTGCTGGTTGACAGCCGGCTGAACATGAGCCGGCAGTGTGCCCAGGTGGCCAAGAAGGCCCATGGCATCCTGGCCTGTATCAGAAATAGTGTGGCCAGCAGGAGTAGGGAAGTGATCGTGCCCCTGTACTCGGCACTGGTGAGGCCGCACCTCGAATACTGTGTTCAGTTTTGGGCCCCTCACTACAAGAAGGACGTTGAGGTGCTGGAGCGTGTCCAGAGAAGGGCAACGAGGCTGGTTGAAGGGTCTGGAGAACAAGTCTGATGAGGAGCGGCTGAGGGAACTGGGGTTGTTTAGCCTGGAGAAAAGGAGGCTGAGGGGAGACCTTATCGTGCTCTACAACTACCTGAGAGGAGGTTGTAGCGAGGTGGGTGTTGGTCTCTTCTCCCAAGGAACTAGCGATAGGACGAGAGGAAATGGCCTCAAGTTGCACCAGGGGAGGTTTAGATTGGATGTAAGGAAAAATTTCTTTACTGAAAGAGTGGTGAAACATTGGAAGAGGCTGCCCAGGGAAGTGGTGGAGTCCCCATCCCTGGAGGTATTTAAAAGATGAGTAGATGAGGCACTTAGGGACATGGTTTAGTGGGCATGGTGGTGTTGGGTTGACGGTTGGACTCAATGATCTTAGAGGTCTTTTCCAACCTCAATGATTCTATGATTCTATGATTCTATGATTATACCAGTGTGGTGGGTTGACCCTGGCTGGACACCAGGTGCCCACCAAAGCCGCTCTATCACTCCCCTCCTCAGCTGGACAGGGGAGAGAGAATATAACAAAAGGCTCGTGGGTCAAGAAAAGCACAAGGAGAGATCGCTCACTAATTACCAACAGGGGCAAAACAGACTCAACTTGGGAAAAATTAATTTAATTTATTGCCAATCAAATCAGAGTAGGATAATGAGAAATAGAAATTAATTCTTAAATCACCTTCCCCCCACCCCTCCCTTCTTCCTGGGCTTAACTTTACTCACAAATTCTCTACCTCACCCCTCTCCCCAAGCGGTGCAGGGGAACGGGGAATGGGGGTTGTGGTCAGTTCACAGATTGCCTCTGCCCCTCCTTCCTCCTCAGGGGGAGGACTCCTCACACTCTTCCCCTGCTCCAGTGTGGGGTCCCTCCCACGGGAGACAGTCCTCCACAAACTTCTCCAACATGAGTCCTTCTCACGGGCTCCTATTCTTCATGAGCTGCTCCAGCGTAGGTCCCTTCCACAGGGTGCAGTCCTTCAGGAACAGACTGCTCCAGCATGGGTCTCCCATGGGGTCACAAGTCCTGCCAGCAAACCTGCTCTAGTGTGAGCTCCTCTCTCCACAGGTCCACAGGTCCTGCCAGGAGCCTGCTCCAGTGCGGGCTTCCCACAGGTTCACAGGCCTCCTTCAGGGTACATTCACATACTCCTGCGTGGGGTCCCCCGCGGGCTGCAGATGGGTATCTGCTCCACCGTTAACCTCCATGGGCTGCAGGTGGATATCTGCTCCACCGTTAACCTCCATGGGCTGCAGGGGGACAGCCTGCCTCACCGTGGTCTTCACCACGGGCTGCAGGGGAATCTCTGCTCCGGTGCCTGGAGCACCTCCTCCCCCTCCTTTTTCACTGACCTTGGTGTCTGCAGAGTTGTTTCTCTCACATATTCTCACTCCCCTGGCTCCAGTTGCTGTTGCACAGCAGGTTTCTTCCCGTTCTTAAATATGTTACCACAGAGGTGCTACCAATGTTGCTGATGGGCTCAGCCTTGGCCAGCGGTGGGTGCATCTTGGAGCTGGCTGGCATTGGCTCTATCAGACATGGGGGAAGCTTCTAGCAGCGTCTCACAGAAGCCACCCCTGTAGCCCCCCCGCTACCAAAACCTTGCCACGCAAACCCAATACAATCAGTTATGGCTTTTTAAAAATTCAGGGACAGGACTGATTTGTGAATGAGAGAACAGATCTCATTGAAGGGTATATACCTTATCTTCTGTCTTCCAATAGGATATTGTAGACTTTGCTAATATTGGCTTTTAAGGGATATCAGAAAACTACATCTTGCAGAGAGTGTACCTCCATGTGTAGCTGGTGGTGGGATGGATACTCCTGAACTGATGACTACTGCATGATGACTGAAATAGTGGGGGCCCTGGACATGGTCATGCTCCCTCCTTGTCTTACGTCTGTATGATGAAGCACATAAGGCAGAGTCTTCACTGCTGATATGGCTCATGACAGTAATGAAAGTCTTCCTTTTTCAAAACAGTTCTCTTGCTGCCATTATATGTTTTAGAGCACAATACTATAGTAAGCAGTTTCTGTGCTACCAGTAGCAAGACTCTTGGCCCATCCAAGTAACAATTAGAGAACTGTAATATGCTTGGTTTTTAATGGTCACACCACAGAATGAAAATATTCAGATTGATCCAAAATTAGTTTTTGTTTGGTCTAGATACTGGTAAAAAAGGTTTATTGAAATTCTTTGAGCAGAATAGTTTCTATTGAAGCAATACAAGTTACTATTTTCTAGCCTTTATTAAAATTAAATTTATGTACATTTAATATTGAAGTATCTTTTCCAAAACAAACAAACAAAAAGTGTGTTTTCAACTAACATGTTTTGACAAGAAAACATTTTTTCCAGTTGAAACACTTAAATGAACTGAGAGGCTGTTTCAGTCAACCCAAATGAGTATCTTGTCTAAAGAAACAGTTTCACTTGACAAAATTCACCCATTCAAGGGATAATCAGACTCCAGGTATTACAACAATAGAAAGCAGGGAAACACAGACACCATTACAGAAGGGATGCATTTTACAAAGATGCACATGCAAAGGGTGATGTGAAAAGGTACAGGCTGGAAAGGAGCAAGTCAGTGATGTTCCAAAAGGACTCATTAGAGACTGCAAAGAACAGAGCAGGCAAAGCCAGGGGACAGCACAGCAAGAGGTGAAGCTGCATATGTGCTAAACCATAGCGCTCTGATGAACATCTTGCCATGAGGTTTAGCACTCAGTCATATGTCCATGACCATTTGTATTGGGTTTATGTGGCAAGGTTTTGGTAGCAGGGATGTTGTAGGGGTGGATTCTGTGAGAAGACACCAGAAGCTGCTCCCATGTTGGACAGAGCCAGTTCCAGCTGTCTCCAAGATGGACCCACCGCTGCCCAAAGCTGAGCCCATCAGCAACATTGGTAGCATCTCTGTGGTAACATATTTAAGAACGGGAAGAAACCTGCTGTGCAACAGCAACTGGAGCCAGGGGAGTGAGAATATGTGAGAAAAACAACCCTGCAGACACCAAGGTCAGTGAAGAAGTAGGGGGAGGAGGTGTTCCAGGCACCGGAGCAGAGATTCCCCTGCAGCCCGTGGTGAAGACCATGGTGAGGCAGGCTGTCCCCCTGCAGCCCATGGAGGTTAACGGTGGAGCAGATATCCACCTGCAGCCCATGGAGGTTAACGGTGGAGCAGATATCCACCTGCAGCCCGCAAGTGACCCCACACAGGAGCTTGTGAATGTGCCCTGAAGGAGGCTGTGACCCCGTGGAGAGCTCGTGCTGGAACAGGCTCCTGGCAGGGCCCATGCTGGAGCAGTCTGTTCCTGAAGGACTGCACCCCATGGAAAGGACCCATGCTATGGGAGTTCTTGAAATACTGTACCCTGTGGAAGGGACCCCACACTGGAGCAGGGGAACAGTGTGAGAAGGAAGGAGCAGAGAGATGAAGCGTTATGAACCCCCATTCCCCATCCCCCTGCACCACTCGGGGGGTAGGAGGTAGAAGAGTCAGGAGTGAAGTTGAGCCCGGGAAAAAGAGAGTGGTGAGGGGAAGATGCTTTTAGATTTGTTCTTATTTTTCACTAGCCTACTCTGTTTAATTGGCAATACATTAAATTAATTTCCCCATGTTGAGATGGTTTTCCCATGACGGTAACTGGCAAGTGATCTTGCTGTCCTTAGCTTGACCCACGAGCTTTTTGTTGTATTTTCTCCCCCTGTCCTGTTGAGGAGGGTGAGTGATAGGGTGGTTTGGTGGGCACCTGGTGGCCAGCCAGGGTCAACCCACCACACCATTTTATGTATTTGCTAATTCAGAACAGCAAGATGATTCAGTTATTCCTGTTGATGACGTTCTTTCTCCCTTACACTGCATGGTCACATACAAGATGAGTGGGTCCCATTCAGTTCAGTGAGGATGCTTGGAAGAAGGGGTCTGACTGGTGAGAGAAGGGAAAAAGAATAACCTCATTTGATGCTACAGCTATAGCTATACTCTTCGTAGAAACATGTGTGAGGGAGAGGGTGAAGGCAAGATCTCCTGTCTGTCATTGACTGTCTAAGCTGCCAGCAAAGAAACTTTTGGCTGAGCTGCCTTTCTGCTGCATATGAGCTGACTTCTTCAAGGAAGGGTCCCAGCCAATCTCTCTGCTGCCTCAAGGATGCAGAGACCATATTACTCAGATGGATATTTTGACTATTTATAGTAATCTCAGTTGTCCTAATGGCAAGGTCAATGCACTTGCCTTCTAGCTTCTTTTTTATTTTCTCACCATGTATTTATTTTGTGGTCAGGAAGGATATTTGGAGTGCGGTATAGGACCACTGAATTCTCTGGGGTTAGATTTTTTTTTTTATTTTGGCTCATCACTAAATGCCAGTAGTATCTTCTCATTTCCTTTTGTTTCATATATTTGTGTTCCTCCATCAAAATCTTGTTTGAAGGGCTAACAGTCTGGAACAAACACCTAAGCCATACTGGGGTGGGAGAGAGAAACTACACTTACAAAGGAAGGAAGAATGAACACAGCTGTTTCTGTTGCTGACTCACTGGCCAGCAAATCCTCTAAAATGAGAACCAGAGTGTTAACAGATTATTTCCTTGTTTCTTTTTTTTTTTCCTTGTACAGGGATAAACAAAAGCTTAGAAGTAGTAACATGGGCAACACAAAACATGAAAGAGGATAAAAAGTGAAAAGTGAGAAAAAACTTTAAGATCCTTCTAAGACAACAGTTAAAAGAGTTTTCCCATTGAAGCTGAGTCGGAAATATCTGTCTAAATATCAGTAGTTTGTTCCTTCTCTACTGATTATGTTGGTAAAATATGATGACACTTTTTTCCTCAAGAAATTTAAAAGCAACTTATTAATGAGGTTGCTTATCAATACATTAAGGAATGGGTTTTCTGAAGTGGTCAGATTATATTTAATTATATTATACCTAAGGGGAAAAAGCAAGCAAACAGACCTTAAGGACCAAATGGTCCTTAAAATAGATCTGGACAAGTGATGACCTTGCCCAGACAAGGATGGTACCACTGTGTTATTCTACCCAAGACAGAGCATATATTTTCAGAGCCAAGAAGAGATATTCCTAGCTCTTCTCAGACTCTCTCCAGTCACCTCTACTCTTCTCCTTTGTTCACTGCTGTAGATACAGATATTGCACTAGAGCTGCTCAGAAGTTGTTCTTGAGGAGATAACAGAGATGGAAACTCCCTCACTTCTACAAAAAGGTGTAAAACCTCTACAGAAGTGCAACCTAAAGCTGAAGGAGGGAGAGCTTATTACAAGAGGTTTGCACCTCAGCGCTCTGGTTAAATGCTGCTCTGCTTGACCTCTCAGGCTAGAGAAAAGTAAAACATAAGAAACATCAGCTGTTCAGAGCCCAGGACAAATAAAAATGTCACAGACTGAGAGGGGTGAATAACGATGACCCAAGAGAAAACTAGTACAAATTAATATCTAATTTTAAAACGTTTTCCAACTCAGTATCACTGACCTTTTTCTTAAGTACCCTGGGCAAATTAAATCCAAAGCCCTTCCTATAAAATTGGGAAATCAAAACAGATAAGCAAACTAATGCAATTGTTAGCAGACAGTCAATTTGATGGACTTTTCGGGGATTGTTCCTGCACTTCTAAAAAAGAATGAATCTTTAATAAAATGGAGGATATCTGAATTCACTCCCCCCTCATTGCCATAGTTTGACTTAGAATTGCAAATAGTCCAGAACAGAGCACTGAACCTAGCTTATTAGTCCTATACTTCAGGCTTCTGAAGATTGTGATCTTAACTGCATGGTGTGAGATCAAGTATTTTGTAGATAACAAAAGTATTAAATTGTAAGTGGGAATGTGTAAGAGGTAGACAAAACCAACAGACTTCTGCACTCTTGGAGGCAGTGAGTTTAAGCTTTGCCTCAGTGAGCTGCTTCAATCTATTCTTAAGCTTAGGGACTTCTTTAAAACCTGCCAGTCTCAACTGATGTTAATGGCAGTTAGGCATGTGCTTAAGTATTTTGTTGAACTGAAGCCTGAGAGCATAAGCAACATTACAATCATTGTAAAGACTTCCATTGCCTTTTGTTAGGTTTAGAACAGGTTCTTTTGTAAGCCTATAATGAATGAGTATAAAATCTCATCCTCTTATCTGATAGCATTTTGCTCTCACCCTGTTGGGTGTAATTGGCTGTCCAAGGTCAACTGTGGGCCTGTTCTTCCTCAAAGACTGTATCTCAGACAGTCAGTGATATAATTGAAATAACCCCATTCAAGGTTCAAGCAAATTTTGCTTCTGTAAATATTCCTGTGTGCTTCACTCCCATGTCATTAGCTGGCACTTTCTTTTGGAAAACTCAGAATATTTTTTGTGTTAGTGGTTCTTTCTTCTTCATATAAAGTCTATCACTTGACTGCTACACTGCACCATAAATAGACATGTTTTCCCTCTCTTTTCCTAATCACACAGCTCCAATATCCGTATTAAGGTGTGTCCTTTATCACAGCTTGTGATGCTTGCATGGGACAGTTAAGATTATCTCCAAGGCAAAACATTTATCTGTCCTTGCCAGAAAGGAGACAATTTCTGTAAAACCCTCCTGATACTCACGTTCTAGTGTACTGCCTGAATCCAATAACTTTTTAGAGGTGACTGGTAGAAAAGGCAAACCAATGACACAGTTTCCACAGGGAACAAAACAGAGGAATCATTAGCTGGGAAAAGTCCCGACTCAAGTCCCACCAAGCTAATATGATTTAAGCTTTCAGGCTTGTGAAAAGCAAGATGAGGGTGAATCCTTGACCTTCAGTCTGATGCTGGAGAGGAGTGTTGGTATGCAGGAAGTTAAAAAGTGTGTAGGTCAAATAAACAGCAAACCAGAGCTTTTTCTGGTTGTTAAAACCTGCCTTCTCAAGCCAGAAATTCTAGTTACTTTGGCAAACAGGATCTTACACATGCTCTACTGACTAGACCAAGAGTATTTAGTAAACAATTACTTAGTGTTTTTATTCTAGTAATTCTTTCCTGTACATGTTGCAAAACTATAAATCTGAGGATAATTAATCTTTATTTTGAAAATGCTTTTGTCACTGCAAAGTCTTGTGAGTAAATTAATCTGGGGACCACTGGCTGTTCAACATTTACATAGGTTGGGAAGCCTGATACCAGGAGCCAAATCTTTGTGTTATCCGACCTGCATATATGCTAGAGCATAGCTGAGATTCTTGGTGCGCTGATCATCCATATCTACTAGCCACTTTGGATCCTATCTGGGCATCACATTCCTGTCTCTAAAAGACAGCATTGTGGCAGAAAGCAGCTGGATCATGCCTCCATATATCCTTTAAGTGGAATTAGGACTCAAGCTGTGCTCCTGTATCCACCAAGTCAGACATAGGGTGGTTAGATCATCTGGATCTAAACTTTGGGAAGGAAATGAAAGAACTTTGATCCCTGGCCTGCGGAATGCACCCCTGGGGAAAAAAAAAAAAAGAAAGAGGCAATTCATCTGATAACCATGAAAACCATTTTCATTTCTCTAAAGCATATTCCCTTTTCTGTAGCTGCTGTGCAGGAATCAATGTCTTCTGTGACTCTTTTTTTCTGCTAGGTGAGAAATCATTTCCATTTGCTAGTATACTGATGACACAAGTCTTTCATTACTCATCCTGTCTTATTGGCAGTAGCTGTTTTTAAGGTGCTTTTTATTCTCTGCAAGCCAAAATTGTGCAACCAGGGTTCTGTTGTTATTGTTGTTTTCTTTTCCATTTTCTTTTGGTTATGACTCCTTCTTCTGTCCACATAGTTATGTGTTTATTACTTCACCTTTGCAGGTATTCAAAATCCTTTCAGGTGCTGACCTATGGAACTGTTCCTGGATGGATGTCAAGCACATTGATTGGCAGATTAACTTCTTTCATAATTATTTAAAATTATGGCATATCACTAAAATAGTTAAACCTCTGAGGTACTTTCTGCCTGATTTAAAGTCTATTTTAAAGAATTTTTTAAAGATTTGCACTGGGTTTTGGCATGTGTTTAAATATTGATCATCCATCACCAGTGCACACCTGTAGAAGAAACATTGGCTTCAGTGTGGCTATTCCCAGCCTTGTGTTCATGGTATTAAGGGATTTACCATAGAAATTCCACTATCCCCATCAGCTGCACAGGGTCTGGGTTCTGGCACAGCATTCAAATTCGAGCTATTCAAATAAACTAAGACAAATGAATGCAAGATCTTAGCACACTGAAATTTTTCTCATGTGTTCTTGACATTTCCACAGAACTCACTCTGACATTTCATTTTCAGAGCTGGAAATGTGATGAATACTCACTCTCCTTCCATGAGATTTTATTTTCACTGATACCTGTAGATATAAAGCCTGGACAATGTAGTAGGAATTTGGTATGCAGAGAGCTGATAACTTTTAGGAATGTCACCTGAGCTTCTGTAATTTACTGCTTTTCAACCTATTAGCTGACTGAATGGAGGTAAAGGAATTTAAAATAACAGTATCAGAGGCGATGTTGACAAAACCTACTCCTCACTAAAGTGTTCTGGATGAACACACTTGTCAGTTGGTTTAAGCCAGAGGTTTGAGAATGCAGACTGTAAAAATGAATCTTTCAGAGCCTCTGATTTTGTGCAGCGTGTATGAATTTTATCATCCTACTTGCCTCATCTGCCAAGGGTTTATCATATTAATATGTCAGTCTCAAAGGGGTCATGCAAAGAGTCATTAAGTAATCTTTATTAACTGTCCCATGATGATAAGCTCTTTGATGAAAGTCATTATAGACATGTGAATTCCCCTTTTACAAGCATTAAATTAGTCTTCAACTTCTCATTTTAAAGTAGCTGAGAAATTAAAAAATGTATTGACAAACCATAAATGGAATCCCATCTGGCCATATGCGGTTGAACTGCCATCAAATTAAAACCTAAAATTATTTGTAGAAACAGTAGGGAAAAACAGGATTTGTTTTTTTCTATTGATTAGTCTACTAAATGAACTGACCTGTTCTTGCTGCTGCTGCATATACTTTCACATGAATTTCATTGTCATCAGAGCAGTAAAACTGAGAAAAACAGAGTCCATATTAACAACTGAAAATTTATTCCAAGCTCATTCTTTGTATATGGGCAGTGCTTTTCATCCCTATGCTTTATAAACACCTAGGAAAAATAAATCCAGCATCAGAGCCAATACAAATTTTCCTCCATTTGTCGATGAGGTACAGCACAGACAGAAGCAGCAACTCACTAATGTCAGAAAGTCAGATTATGAGCAGGCTGTCCCAGACATCAGACACAAAGCTATTATTCTTCTACAGCAGTTCTTTAATTTGCTGTCAATGAGGAGATTGTGCCTGACTCTGCTGGCTGGTAAAAAAGCTGAAAGATGCACTGGACCATCAGTTTCCACCAGCTGCTGCTGGAGCTCATAACAGAGAAAGGATTCCTAGGGATGCACAGCAAATGGCAGATTAAGATCCTCTGACACATACTCTACTAAAGAGAAAAAAATATAAAAAATTAAAATTCTTGCTGTAAAATGGATTCTTTCTCCATTGCTGAAAGTGTGCCTTGAAGTATAATTGCATGTCATTCTACTGAAGTTTGATGGTTCTGCTTACTTTTATCACGAAAAATACTTCTCACATGATGAAACTAATGTATATATTTAGTTTTCATTTTATGGAGCTCTATCTTACATGATTGTACATATTTACTTATGTTTTCCAGACCTATTGTTCAGCAGCTATTCAATAATTTTATGAAACTGTTCAGCATTTGCCAGGTTTTTCACATCTCACCCTTCAACAGTATGATGGGAAATATTTTTTTTCTCTTCTTCATATTTTATTCATATAAAGAAAAAATATGAGGCTGCTGTTGATGCTGGCAGTTTAATATACTTTGTTTTAAGTAAACAATAGAAAACAGTGTATGCAAAGTTCCACAGAGAGGAAATTTTTCCATTATTTTCTTAACAACCTAGCTTCTAGAATAGCTTGAGATTCTTACCAAAACAAAACACAGAGTCTTGATTTTAGGAGAAATTATGAAATTCAGGATATTTACCATGACCTTAACTCTGGTTACATTTGTACATGAGAGCAGAATAAGAGAATCAGAAACTGCGACTGGGAAGAACCTCAGAAGGGGCACTTGGTCTTTCCCTCTTCAGCAAGGCAGGGTCAGTCTGACCTTCCTTGTAGAAATGACTGTGAAAAAGAAGAAAGATTTTTACAAGCTTCTTTATATATAGCAATTTATCCTAGACATGCATTGTTACTCAAGAAACAAATTTTGTTCTTGAATTCAGCTTTAAACCCAAATTATTTCAATAAGTGACACGGTAATGTTTGTTTTGCTGTAGAAGACTTTTTAAATGCTGTGACTGAAAACAATGCTGCATAAGCATGAGAAATGTGCCAGGTCTTGGTTTAATTCTACTGGTGACACAGCAGCTCCCAAGATAGCAGCAAATAAGGGAGCACAAGGCAAAATTCAGATAGATGCTGAATGGTCCCAAAGCTGACAGCATCTTTTCAAGCACCTTGGCATTCATGTCCAAGTGTGCACACACAGACCTAGCCCTCACTTTTTGGCATCTCCACCCTAGCCAGGCAACTGCCATAAATGATACTTTCAAAATGACACTTTATGAATACATAGATGGTATGCTTTCTTGGAAACAATAGCAGTGGTAGCTGTCCAGACTGGTGTCTATTGTGCACCAGGTGGCTCGATATTAATGAAGGTTTTCCACTCCTCTACCTAGTGCTTTTGTCAGGGGGCTTTTCCTCCCTGAGGCAGCTATGGGTTTACTAAGCACAGGACTCCAGCATGCCTTTTCCAATACACATGGGCCCTTACCTCTTGACGTGCTCCTCAGACAGGGTCTACACAAGGCTGGAAGAAGAGTGGGAGGAGAGAGTACTCAAGGAGAACCTTCCAGGACTTCTTATTTCCCTTGCTGCTTCACAGAGAGTGGTCTCCAGCTGGAGGTGAGGCAGGGCCCCACATCATCCAGCCATCAACCTCTCATCATTAACAGGTCCATGAGTGTTTCATCTGAGATCTAAAGGGCAATCGAACTCTAATGCCATGACAGATACTCTGCATTTCTCAAGTGAGTTATTTAGCAGAAGCTGCAAGAACTCCTGAAGGCAGCTTTCCTCCCTGGTGGTTGCTCCTCATTCATAAGCTCTTCCACTAATGATGTTGCATCTTATTACACAGCCAATTACATCTGGTGGATTCTGGCTTCTTCAGGAAGCTTTCCTATGCCATTATTTACATGTAGTGGATCCATCTTCCCCACCAGGGACTGGACAGCCATCATAACATTAATTTCCAGCCTCGGGATTCCTAGGAGTCTGTACCACCCAATACCGGTATTTAAGCTAGTCGCAAACAGTAATGTTGATGAAGGTATCAGATTTGAAAGAGCACTGAAAGGCTCTTTTGTTTGGCTTGCTAGAAGATGATCCTGTTGAAAGAGACTTTAAATGGTGTTTGAAACATCTTGGGTTTTGTCTTTGAAAATACAGCAATGCTGGTTTCCTTTGAAAAGCTTCATTAAATATACGCTTGTGTTGTGAGATAGGCTTACATGCACAAAGATTTATTAGTGGGGTACTTAGCTGATGGCATACATCAACTCTGTAGTAAAGTTAGTTTCAGGGAAAAATAAAATGTAAGGGAGAGAGAGAGAAAGAAAAAAAGGAAAAAAAAGAAAAAATAAAAAAGAAAACTCTCCCCAGTGGCCATCTGGGAAGAGAAGCAATTGGCAACCCCAATGAGCATCTCCCCTGGGCTCCTCTCCAGCACAGCAGGCAAACCCCAGCAATCTTTTCCCATAGGGACTATACAATTTTCATCAGGACCCACTCGACCCTTCTATTGGTTGTTGCTTCTGGTGCTGTTAGTGCTGGCTGGAGCACGCTTTCACACGGGGCTGGTGCTGCAAACTGGGTCATTGATAAGGTACGTGCCTGCGTATTATTGGGTCCTCACAGCCCAAAAGCTACAACCAAAAGGCAGGGAAAGGAAAGGGAAAAGGGTGATTCTGATCCTGGGAGCAATTCGTTTCCCAAGAAAACCCTCCATAATAGTGCTTTTGGGGTTTGCAGGAATAAGGTCTTGAGAAAAAGAAAAGGGGAAACATAACCCCCATTTTGAAAAAGGGAAAAAAGGAAGACCCAGGGAACTACAGGCCAGTCAGTCTCATGTCTGTGCCTGGGAAGATCATGGGACAGATCCTCCTGGAAGCTATGCTAAGGCACATGGAGGACAGGGAGGTGATTCGAGGCAGCCAGCATGACGTCACCAAGGGCAAGTCCTGCCTGACTAACCTAGTGGCCTTCTATGATGGAGTGACTACATCAGTGGACATGGGAAGAGCTACAGATGTCGTCTATCTGGACTTCTGTAAAGCCTTTGACACGGTCCCCCGCAACAACCTTCTCTCTAAACTTTGGATGGTTTGGATTTCATGGATGGACTGTCCAGTGGGTGAGGAATTGGTTGGATGGTCACATCCAGAGGGCAGTGGTCAACGGCTCAATGTCCAGATGGAGGTTGGTGACAAGTGGCATCCCGCAGGGGTCCGTATTGGGACCAGTACTGTTTAATATCTTCATCAATGACATCGACAGTGGGATCGAGGGCACCCTCAGCAAGTTTGCAGATGACACCAAGCTGAGTGGTGCGGTCGACACGCCAGAGGGACGGGATGCCATCCAGAGGGACCTGGACAAGCTGGAGAAGTGGACCCGTGTGAACCTCATGAGGTTTAAGAAGGCCAAGTGCAAGGTCCTGCACCTGGGTCAGGGCAACCCCCGCTATCAATACAGGCTGGGGGATGAAGGGATTGAGAGCAGCCCTGCCGAGAAGGACTTGGGGGTACTGGTGGGTGAAAAGCTGGACATGAGCCAGCAATGTGCGCTCGCAGCCCAGAAGGCCAGTCGTATCCTGGGCTGCATCCAAAGAAGCGTGGCCAGCAGGTCGAGGGAGGTGGTTCTGCCCTTCTACTCTGCTCTGGGGAGACCCCACCTGGAGTCCTGCGTCCAGCTCTGGAGCCCTCTGGACCTGTTGGAGTGGGTCCAGAAGAGGGTCACGAAAATGATCAGGGGGATGGAACACCTCTCCTGTGAGGAAAGGCTGAGAGAGTTGGGGTTGTTCAGCCTGGAGAAGAGAAGGCTGTGGGGAGACCTTATTGCAGCCTATCAGTACTTCAAGGGGGCTTATAGAAAAGATGGCGGCAAACTTTTTATCAGGGCCTGTTGCGACAGGACAAGGGGGAATGGCTTTAAACTAAAGGGGGGTAGATTGAGACTAGATCTAAGGAAGCAATTTTTTACGCTGAGGGTGGTGAAACACTGGCACAGGTTGCCCAGATGCCTGGAAACATTCAAGGTCAGGTTGGAGGGGGCTCTGAGCAACCTGATCTAGTTGAAGATGTCCCTGCCCACGGCAGGGGGGTTGGACTGGATGACCTTTAGAGGTCCCTTTCAACCCAAACTATTCTATGATTCTGTGAATAATAGCGGGAGAATAACAGGATGAGAGCAACAAGGGAATATCACTGCCCACAGCAGCCTGAGTGAAACATTGCAGAGCTTCAAGGAAAAGGCAGGCTACAGAACTGCAGCTAAAAGTCTCTTAGCTTTCCAAAAGTGAAGGCACCTAAAGCACTGAGCAACACTTCTGAGTTTGAGAAATGGTATGTTGTGCATTCCCCTCTATTGATTCACTTTCTACTACTCTTTCTCTGACAAGTGACTGCAGTCTCTTTTTCTCACCTCCTCTAGATGCTGTTCCCTCTTTTCCCTCTGTTTTAACAGTTCTGCCTGCTTTCAAGTGCACTCTCATGGCTAACACACACTTATGCCCTGCAGCCAAAAACAGTGCACCTCTGCTTTGCATTGACAAGTACTTTCTTCCTTGCCTTTAGTGGACACTGTAATACAGAAGTATCTCACCTCTAACTGCAAAAAGCCTCCTTTTGGCCTTCCTAATTCTCTGAACAGCAAAAGTAATTTTTCCTACTTATTAAATAAAGCAAATCTGTCAGCTTTGGAGCCACCTGGCAGAACAGTCCCCATTCTCTCTTAATGGCCTCTTTACTGATAATGAGACACAGTGAGATATCAAACACCACAATACCCTTATTGGTGCAAATCCAGTGCCAGCTGCACTTGCGAGCAGCACAGCCTCATCGACAAGGATTGTGGGGTGCAGCTACATTATTTACAACTCTAAAGCTTTTCCGTTTTACCTTACACACAGAAGCTGGCCTTCGTACACCAGAGCTTCGCATCACATTCTGATCCCATTGAACTCAGAAGTGCAAATAGCTCAGCAATACCATGCAGGATCCTGCAGCCAAGAGTGAACTGCTTTCTTCGCTCTGTTACTCAGCAGCAGTAAGTAGTTGATGCAGTGACATAGGACCTTGTCTCCAGATTAAAAACACTTCCCAAATAAATTATATTTTTTAAGCAAATACCCAGTGAATATATTTGAAGGCTAGAAATGATCCAGAACTAATCCCATAGGAGGACTGGTATGCTGTTTCTTGTCTTTTTTATTGGTGCCAGGAAGAACTCCCTGAGTTGAAAAAGGGGATGAAATGATTTCATGGATTCCTAAGTACCAGCTTAGGCTTATGAGAGAACTGTTATATTTCCTCAGTATAGTTAAAACCAAGAATTATTGGAGAAATTACTAGAAAACTTGTTCTCCTGAAAGTTTCAATATGACTTGTCAATTAAGAGGTGAGACTATATTTAATAACACCAAATCAAGACGTGCATATAAAAAAATGTGATAATACATTTTGAGTCCTAAGAAGCAGCCACAATACATCTGAGCCCAAATTTCAGGGGAAAAAAGGTTGTCTTTACCAGTGAATTAAATGATGCCACTACCTGAACACAGGTTCTGAAATTTCATCACCCACACAGTTAATCTGTTAGAATGGCAGAGTGCTAGCTGGTCCTCACCACATCTACTAATAACCAAGCAGTTCCCAGGCATAACCCAGGTACTTTCAGAGTAGGCAGCTTGGATGCAATCATCCTATATTGGAAGCCTAAAGAGTTTAATAGCATGGGCTTGGCCAGACTCTGCCTGTAAGTCTCAGTGTTAAAAAATGGACCCTATGCCACTTATTTATCACTTACAATTATTTTCATGGGCCAACATAGTATTATGTTTGTTATTTTCTCCCATAAATATCTAATTTAGTCAACTCCCATCTCAATCTTAGTTCAGATAAGTTAAACAGATTCAGCTCTTTAAGTATTTTTATAAGGTATTTTCTCAGACTTACCTAAAATTATACTTCATTCTTCTGCTCGCCCTCTATTTTATTTTATTTTTCTTAGTAAGGACACAAGACATTAGCAAACTATGGAGAAAGGAAATACTATACTTCCCAATTCCAATTTATACTGAATAATTATTCATTACATAATAAGGGATCATAATATTCTGTTAGTGCCTGAGAGGTGTAATAGGAGTTTCAGGTTGACTTGTTTCTTCACTGTAGTCTCTGAGTTAGAAACACTTTTTCCAGAATAAATCCATCATTTTGTAGATACAGCCTCACCTCACACAGGTGAACATGCTCTGGGGTCACTCTGTCCCTGTCATTACACATCACTGTGTTTATCTTTGCAGTAGCCTCATATTTGTGATATTTAATACACTGTTTGCACAACTTTAATACCCTGATAATTTCTGTAGTGATTTTTAATTTCTTAGAAGTTTTCTACTCTACTGGTCTACATTAAGTTTCTTCACAATTGCAGACATCACTGAGGGAGCTAGCGGATATTATGGCAGGACCCCTCTCGATCATCTACTAAAGGTCTTAGGAGTCCGGGGAGGTCCCTGCTGACTGGAAGCCAGCCAATGTTATTCCAATTTACAAAAAAGGCATGAGGGAAGACCCAGGGAACTACAGACCTGTTAGTCTAACCTCAGTTCCTGGAAAAATTATGGAGAAGATTATACTGAGTACTATTGAAAGGCATTTAAAGAATAATGCAATCATCAGGCACAGTCAACATGGGTTCACAAAGGGAAAGTCCCGTTTAACTAGTTTGATATCCTTCTATAATAAGGTCACCCGCCTAGCAGATAAAGGGAAGGTGGTGGATGTAGTTTTTCTGGATTTTAGCAAGGCTTTTGATACTGTCCCTCACAGCATCCTTCTGGACAAGTTGTCCAACTGTGGGATGAGCGGGTTCACAGTGCGCTGGGTGAAGAACTGGCTGAACGGCAGAACTCAAAGCGTTGTAGTGAATGGGGCTACATCTGGCTGGTGACTGGTCACCAGCGGTGTTCCTCAGGGTTCAATCCTAGGGCCAGTCCTGTTCAATATATTTATCAACGATCTCGATGCAGGAGTTGAATGCACCATTAGCAAGTTTGCTGATGATACCAAACTGGGAGATGCTGTTGACTCTCTTGAGAGACAAGAGGCCTTGCAGAGGGATCTAGATACATTGGAGCATTGGGCTATGATTAATAGGATGAAATTTAACAAGTCCAAATGCCGGATCCTGCACCTAGGATGGAGTAATGCTGGGCACAAGTATAAATTGGGAGAGGAGTGGCTGGAGAGCAGCCCTGCAGAAAGGCATCTGGGGGTGCTGGTCAACAGCAGGCTCAATAGGAGTCAGCAGTGTGCCCTGGCAGCCAAGAGGGCAAACCGCATCCTGGGGTGCATCAAACACAGTATAACCAGCCGGTCAAAAGAGGTGATTATCATGCTATATTCAGCGTTGGTGTGGCCTCACCTTGAGTACTGTGTGCAGTTCTGGGCCCCACAATTTAAGAAGAATGTGAAGGTCCTTGAATGGGTCCAGAGGAGGGCAACAAAGCTGGTGAAAGGGCTGGAAGGAATGTCCTGTGAGGAGCGGCTAAGGACTTTGGGTTTGTCTAGTTTGGAGAAAAGGAGGCTGAGGGGCCTCATTGCTCTCTCCAGCTTCCCGAGGAGGGGAAGTGGAGAGGGGGGTGCTGATCTCTTCTCCCTGGTATCCAGTGATAGGACGTGTAGGAATGGTTCAAAGCTGTGCCAGGGGAGGTTTAGACTGGACATTAGGAAGCATTTCATTACTGAGAGAGTGGTCAAACACTGGAACAGGCTTCCTGGAGGGGTGGTCAATACCCCAAGCCTGTCAGTGTTTAAGAGGCATTTGGACAATGCCCTTAATAACATGGTTTAACTTTTGGTCATCACTGAATTGGTCAGGCAATTGGACTAGATGATCGTTGTAGGTCCCTTCCAACTGAAACAGTCTATTCTATTCTATTCTATTCTATTCTATTCTATTCTATTCTATTCTATTCTAAAAAATATGTCTTTACAATAGTTTCTTAAAGTATTTGAGCAGAAGAATATTATGGCAAATTACACATTTATTTTGAGATCACTTATTCTTTAAAGGTTGGAAGAAAGTATTAAACACCCATGCAGGCAGTTATATATAATGGAAAGCAGTAGTCTAGAGTCACTGCATTTCAGAAATGCCATCAATATTGTTTGGTTTGGTGCCAGGGAATTAGGGCATCCATGTTCTTGTCATATTCTAGTACTAATCACAAGACTAGAAATACCACATCTGAGGAGGTGGATTGTAAAAGTAGCAAGTGGAAATAGGATAATCACCATTCACACTGATAGCAGGAATATGAATGCAGCTTTGCTCATCTGTGTGAGCTGTGTGCCTTTCAGAACTACTGCGTTTGACAGATTTTAACAGCTTTCTCAGGAGTCCAGAAGCAGCTGCTTTATTAGTCATTATTGCTTAACATTTTGCAGGTTTCTTCCCTTATCTTGCCAACAACACATAGCAAAACCATCCAGACTGAGACTCTTTACAAACATAGTGACATTTGGGTGTTGTTGCTGAGTTGTGATAAGCTACCTGCCCAGAAAGTCCTCACCATCTGGGGATGTTGGCCAGCAGCAGGGTGGGGAGTTTGTCATTGGGTATTCAAGTCAGCTTATCTTCTGACCAACCTGAAAAACCTATGCCTGAAGAGTAGCCTCATTTAAGATATACCTGCCCATCATCCGTATTTCTGTGTAACACTGTGTTGAGACTAAAAGAGCAGATGAGCATTATGCTAGCCTTCTGCAATAAACAGGTTGAAGTCTTTCCGACGAAGCGTTACCACCAGACCTGCTCAGTCAAGAATCCAAGAGCCTTTGGCAATAAATCAGGTTTAAATAAATGGGTTCCCACATAATAATTCTCCAGTATAGACTATAGCTGACTTTGTGGCTCATGAGCCTGGAAGAGCTGCAGGCAGTCTCTACTCAGTGTGATCATGTAGCCCTTGGCTTGCATCGGAAGACCCAGGAAGGGAAATGTCCCCTTGGCATATGGATTCCAGTAATGGGGGAACGCAGTGGTTCTCCACCACGCAAGTCTGAGACCTCTTCAGAAATAGGGTCCTATGGGAAAACTTTAATAGCTGTCTCAAGAGGCTGGAAGCAACAATTTTTTTATTAGAAGTTATTATTTACTATTTATGGTGAGTGACTTCTTAAGGACTGAAAAACAGATTGTGATCTGTTAGGTATCCCCAGTCCAATCAAATGCAGGAAAAGACAGCCTATTAGCACACAGACTTTAAACATAAAAAGAAAATTAAAAAATTAACAACATATCACATGTGATGGAGAAAGAGAAATAACTCTGTAGTTAGTGTTTTAGCTTGTGAAAAATGTACAAATGAATGCCACGATGAAGAAATTGGATAGCGAAATAAAGAGGATGAAAGGTTCTGGGAAAAAAATCAAGTAATTAGAGCATGAAAACACAATACTGGTAATTAATACAAAAAGGCACAGGTGAAAAAAAGCTTACAGGGAAAAAGAATACATAAGTAAGCCAGTCAAGCTGTGCAGAGTCAGAGCGCCAATGAAAATTCAGTAGCTAACACAGGGAAAGGAAAAATCAAACTGCGGTTGGAGGAACTTGAGATGTGTATTGACAGCACAACTGTGAGTAGGCAGATCTAAAAGACGGATATATCTTCCTTTCTCTGTGAGGTCATGCAAGGACACTGCCAAAGAAAATGAAAAAAAGCAAAATCTAAGAAAAAATAGAAAGGAACAAAAAAACACTGACCACCCAGCCTATTGATTATAAATTTCTTGAAACCATAACGCCCATTAAAAATCATAGACAAAAAAAAATTCTAAATCCTGTTGAAGATAAAATTGGACTGTTCTGAAAACAACCAGATGACATCTTACTAAAAAGCTCAATTTCCTTTTTTTTTCTCTTTTTTCTTTTTTTTTCCCCTGAGGACAGAAGACTGCTTCTCATCAAAACAGCAAATGAAGTAATTTTGCCCTTCCCACTTTTGTAAAAATGGTTGGGTGAGAAGGGCAGAACTGCATTATTCACAGGAGATATTATTTCTGCAATAATGAAGGAAAATCAGATTTTCTCACGAACTTAACTTAACCAAGGAAAATGTTAAAGTTTACCTGTGATTTTGGCAGGCATTTCTGAATAGTGACTCTGTGGAATTGTTCTGTATTTTCCCTTTCAAAAAGCTCTCCTCTTCGACATTTACCCAAACAAGGAGAGGGATGAAATTTGTTTATGGAATTCCCAGTGGCACATAGTTATAATATTTCTTTTAAATCATTACTACATCTTAAATATCTGCTATCTGCCTTTGCCTCTTTCTACCTCTTTCCATCTGCTATCTCATGTTTGGTAAGAAGCACCTTATTTACAATATCTTAGACAAGAATCAGTTGATTATAAAGAAAATGCTTGATTTGTATTGATACTTATTAATGTAGGCTGTCCATATTTAAATACTCCTACATCAACTGAATCAATGTGAATACAGGAAAATGTCTTAAAGCATTTATCCATTCTGTGCAGTGAGGCATATGAGGAAATGAAATTTTAATGATAAACAGTATTAAACAGTAAATAGAGGAAATCCAAACTGTCATTTTAGTAGGACTTCTTGTGAAGAAATATTATAGTAATGCACAGGAAGGCTGCTGCATGTTTGCTATCTGATACACAGATTTGCTGAGATATAGCTGACTTAATATGACACTTGGCAGAAAAGCAGCAAGCCATTTAAAGTACCATTTAAATCCTTTCAAGGAATTTAAGTAGAAGAAAATAAACAGAATAAAGAATGTGCCTAAACTGAATTGCATCATGTAGTTAGTAATATTGTGCATATTTCATTTCAGTGTTCTGTTCTTGACACTGCCAAAGTGCTAATCAGGCAGCCATTGAAAATAAAATAGTGCCTTGACTGAATATTTTAAGTGCAACATGCAGCCATTTGTAAGATTTATTTTCAGGAGAAATGAAAGATAGGCCCCTGTGCACTGCACCTACTCTGGTATTTTGGTGTGCATAACAGTTGAACTTCTAATTACATGGGGAATGCTCAGTTTGGATGAGAGCACAGCATAATGAAGTAAGAAGACATCACAGGCAATAAAAGTTCTATGAGTTAATTAATGCCTTGAGCTCCATGTGGATGTCAGGCAAGGAATATGACAGCAAAATTTGTGAGAACTGTGTTGAATCTCTGCTGCAAGCTAGGAGACAACAGAAAAAGAGTTTACAGATAGGAACATACAGCAGACACTCCATGTCCTTATATACTTACAAGAACATTTAAAAAGTGAATCAGGGTGCATTAGACCTGGAAGGGAAGCTGTGAGATTTGGTTTATGTCATGATATTGCCATGATATAAACAAATTATGATGGAGTCTTTTTGAAAGCAGTATTTAAGATCAGAAAAGCTGACAGGTTATTGGTGTGGATGCAGCAGTTAACATGGAGACCACAGTATATATCAGATTTTATAGCGGAGAAGGAAGCTGGTTCTACCTCAGGTTTATCATTTTCAAAGATATAATTTTCATTTCTAGACCAGCAAGGTTTCTTTCTGGAGATCACAGAATTTTCTTTTTATGTTTTTTTAAGATACAACATCTTCCCCCAGTATTAAAGTATATATTTTATTTATTTTAACATGTTAAATCAGTCACACAGCTATGACTCATCATTACTTGTGGAATAGTTTTTACAATACAAATTTCTCCGCTAATTTTCCTGGATAATTAGAAAGGGTAATGAAAAGTTTTACTAAAGTGTGCCCTTACTACTAGTTCAGAATCTTGCTATTTTCAAATCCTTTAAAGCTAGCCTCTTCCAAGGCTTTAGAGCAGTCTCTATAATGTTTTATTTATTGAAGGGGGAAAGGGATAAAACATTTATCTCTAGGATAAAACCTAGAGATAAGCCTGGGGGCGGCACACCAATGTTTGAGGGACAGTGTGCTAGTTAGGTCCTTCACTCTGCCATCTCAGTGGAGGTAGGGGATGGAGATCCATGCAGCAGCAAAGACACAGGGTTATGGATGTGTTAGAAACCATGGAAGTGCCTGAGAATGGTCACGTAGGAGTTAGGGCTTCTCCCCACCAAAAAAAGGTGGCAGGATCAATAGCCCAGCTGAAGTGCATCTACACCAATGCACACAGCATGGGCAACAAACAGGAGGAGCTGGAAGCCATTGTGCAGCAGGAAAACTATGATATAGTTGCCATCACGGAAACATGGTGGGATGACTCGCACAACTGGAGTGCTGCAATGGATGGCTATAAACTCTTCAGAAGGGATAGGCAAGGAAGGAGAGGCGGTGGGGTGGCTCTGTATGTTAGGGAGTGTTTCGATTGTCTAGAGCTTAATGATGGTGACGATAGGGTTGAGTGTTTATGGGTAAGAACTAGGGGGAAGGCCAACAAGGCAGATATCATGGTGGGAGTCTGCTATAGACCACCCAACCAGGATGAAGAGGCAGAAGAAATATTCTATAAGCAGCTGGGAGAAGTCTCACAATCGCTAGCCCTTGTTCTCATGGGGGACCTCAACCTACAAGATGTCTGCTGGAAATACAATGCAGCAGAGAGGAAACAGTCTAGGAGGTTCCTGGAGTGTGTGGAAGATAACTTTGACACAGCTGGTGAGTGAGCCAACTAAGGAAGGCACCCCGCTGGACCTGTTGTTTGTGAACAGAGAAGGACTTGTGGGTGATATGACGGCTGGAGGATGTCTTGGGCATAGCGATCACAAAATGATAGAGTTTTTGATTCTTGGAGAAGTAAGGAGGGGGCTCAGCAGAACTGCAACCTTGGACTTCTGGAGACCAGACTTCGGTCTGTTTAGGAGACTAGTTGACAGAGTTCCTTGGGAGACAGTCCTGAAGGGCAAAGGAGTCCAGGAAGGTTGGACATTCTTCAAGAAGGAAATCTTAAAGGCGCAGGAACAGACCATCCCCATGTGCCGAAAGACGAGCTGGTGGGGAAGACGACTGGCCTGGCTGAACAGAGAGCTTTGTCTGGAACTCAGGAAAAAAAGGAGAGTTTATGACCTTTGGAAGAAGGGGCAGGCAACTCAGGAGGACTACAAGGATGTCGTGAGGTTATGCAGGGAGAAAATTAGAAGGGCCAAAGCCCCACTAGAACTTAATCTGGCTACTGCCGTAAAAGACAATAAAAAATGTTTCTGTAAATACCTTAGCAACAAAAGGAGGGCTAAGGAGAATCTCCATCCGTTATTGGATGCAGGGGGAAACATAGTGACAAAGGATGAGGAAAAGGCTGAGGTACTTAATGCCTTCTTTGCCTCAGTCTTTAAGAGTAAGACCAGTTGTTCTCTGAGTATCCAGCCCCCTGAGCTGGAAGACAGGGAAGGGGACCAGAATGAAGCCCCCATAATCCAAGGGCAAATAGTTAGCGCAACCACTCCACCACTTAGACATACACAAGTCTATGGGGCCGGATGGATCTACCCAAGGGTACTGAGGGAACTGGCGGAAGTGCTCACCAAGACACTTTCAATCCTTTCTCAGCAGTCATTGAGTCATAGAATCATAGAATCATTGAGGTTGGAAAAGACCTCTAAGATCATCGAGTCCAACCGTCAACCCAACACCACCATGCCCACTAAACCATGTCCCTAAGTGCCTCATCTACACGTCTTTTAAATACCTCCAGGGATGGGGACTCCACCACTTCCCTGGGCAGCCTCTTCCAATGTTTCACCACTCTTTCAGTAAAGAAATTTTTCCTTACATCTAATCTATACCTCCCCTGGCACAACTTGAGGCCATTTCCTCTCGTCCTATCGCTTGTTACTTGGGAGAAGAGACCAACACCCACCTCGCTACAACCTCCTCTCAGGTAGTTGTAGAGAGCGATGAGGTCTCCCCTCAGCCTCCTCTTCTCCAGGCTAAACAACCCCAGTTCCCTCAGCCGCTCCTCAGAAGACTTGTTCTCCAGACCCTTCACCAGCTTCATTGCCCTTCTCTGGACACGCTCCAGCACCTCGACATCCTTCTTGTAGTGAGGGGCCCAAAACTGAACACAGTACTCGAGGTGCAGCCTCACCAGTGCCGAGTACAGGGGCACGATCACTTCCCTACTCCTGCTGGCCACACTATTGCTGATACAGGCCAGGATGCCATTGGCCTTCTTGGCCGCCTGGGCACACTGCCGGCTCATGTTCAGCCGGCTGTCAACCAGCACCCGCAGGTCCTTTTCTGCCAGGCAGCTTTCCAGCCACTCTTCCCCAAGCCTGTAGCGCTGCATGGGGTTGTTGTGGCCGAAGTGCAGGACCCGGCACTTGGCCTTGTTGAACCTCATACAGTTGGCCTCGGCCCATCGATCCAGCCTGTCCAGGTCCCTCTGCAGAGCCTTCCTACCCTCGAGCAGATCAACACTCCTGCCCAACTTGGTGTCATCTGCAAACGTACTGAGGGTGCACTCAGTCCCCTCATCCAGATCATTGATTAAGATATTGAACAAGACCGGAAAGGAGGTTGTAGTGAGGGGGGTGTTGGTCTCTTTTCCCAAGTAACTAGCGATAGGACGAGAGGAAATGGCCTCAAGTTGGGCCAGGGGAGGTTTAGACCGGATATTAGGAAAAATTTCTTCACCAAAAGGGTTGTCAAGCATTGGAAGAGGCTGCCCAGGGAAGTGGTTGAGTCCCCATCTCTGGAAGTATTTAAAAGACATGTAGATGTGGTGCTTAGGGACATGGTTTAGTGGTGGACTTGGCAGTGTTGGGTTGACGGTTGGACTTGATGATCTTAGAGGTCTTTTCCAACCTTAATGATTCTATGATTCTATGATCCTATATTCTTACATGGCCCTTATCACTGTGGCATCTGACTACCTTCCAGGCTCCTGTTATATGATACAACTACATTACTTCATTTGCAACGCTCTTACATAATTTTTCTGCTTGGAAGAAATGGAAGAGTGTTATTTTTAAGCTATTTAAAATGGACTGGTTTGTGTGTTTATTTTTAGCCAGGGAGGTATCTCTTGCACAGCGAAAATGATTCTTTGAAGCAATTCTTCATTCCAGTGAGTGCATATTGTATAACTGAAGACGATTACAAAACCCAGGGCCTAAATAAATGCCTGCTCTCCAGACTGGGACTCAGTTTGGATATAGTTTGCAGGACGTGCATTTTGCCATGTCCTGAAATCAGTCCACTATTAAAGACTGAACTGCTGGTAGTTATGGAGAAACTTTAGCTGTTCATTGACAGAAGTCATGAAAATCCTGGGGAAAAGAAATTACCTATCATGCTCTAGAGAGGCCAAAAGATATGAACTGGGTATTGAAGTCACATCAACAGATCATCTCTATGAGAAAATTAAGGGGAAAGTTTTAATAAATACATACTAAAATGAGGGTACTTATGCTGAAATGTGATGTTTGCATTATATATTAACAGCAACAATGTGAGAAAATCTGCATAAGGTACACTAGCAAATTTCCAGTTATAGTATTTTGTTTAAAAGCTATTCACAGTGTTCTAAGTACTACTTCAGTTTTGCATGCATCACATATTTGTTTTACTCAGAAATTGTATGGTGCTGTATCTCAGAAACTGAACTGAGAATGATTAACATCTATTTATGGAGATTTCATACACAGCACCAAAAGGTTTAGTGCTGTGTGACACTTTCCAGAAAGACATAACCCTGGCTGATGTTTCTGCAGAGTCTAGAATGCAATAGTTCTATCTCAGTACAGATAACAACTGTAAAAATTTATGGAAACATGAGGTCCCATTTATCGTGTATTTCTAAATGAGTGTAAACATACTAGACCTACAGAAAATAATCATCGATAATGAAAGTTCCCAGAAACAAGATCTTTTTCACTAATTCAGTTTGTCCTGAGCCAACCAGTTCTGCAAACCAAGTTCACCGTCAGAGACAGATGAAGTCATCAAGAGGCTAAGTAAGAGAATTTGTAAATATAAATGAGCTGACCTGGAAGAAATTTTATTTTCCTCTTGTTCCACCCACTGCCCAAAGCAAAAGCAATGGCGTGCATTCACTGGTACATGTCATGGTTTGCTGCCAAGAGCTGTCTCTCATGCACGCCCACAGTTACATTTCATCCAACCTTGAGTACAAAGCTTTAATTGTACAGAAGAAGTCAAAAACCATGTAGATTCTCAGTTTTCTTTCTGTCCTGGTTTCAGCTGGGATAGAGTTAATTTTCTTCCTAGTAGCCGGTACAGTGCTGTGTTTTGGATTTAGTATGACAACACCGATGTTTTAGCTGTTGCTAAGTAGTGCTTACACTAGTCAAGGACTTTTCAGCTTCCCATGCTCTACCAGCTGAGAAGGCTGGAGGTGCACAAGAAGCTGGGAGGGGGCACAGCCAGGACAGCTGACCCCAACTGGCCAAAGGGACATTCCATACCATGTGACATCATGCTCAGTACATAAACTGGGGGAAAGCTGGCCGGGGGGGCTGCTGCTCAGGGACTGGCTGGGCATCGGTCAGTGGGTGGTGAGCAATTGTACTGTGCATCACTTGCTTTGTATATTCTTTTACTATTATTATTATTATTATTATTATTATTATTATTATTATTATTATTATTATATTTTATTTCAATTATTAAACTGTTCTTATCTCAGCCCACGAGTTTTCTAACTTTTACTCTTCCAATTCTCTCCCCCATCGCACCGGGGGGTGGAGAGTGAGCAAGCGGCTGTGTGGTGCTCAGTTGCTGGCTGAGGTTAAACCACAGCACTTTCTCACAGGACCACCACAAACAAAGAGTTTTTTGGGAAAACCTGCAACACACTTGTAAGCAAAAATATTGTCTTTCACTTGTAAACAGTCACAGCCATTGCTAGTCACTACTCTGAGCTTGCCATTTCCAGAGTCTCAGATCTCCTTGATACAGCTGACCTTGAGAAAGCACCTCCACTGAAACTATACATATGCTTTTATAGAATCATAGAATCATAAAGGTTGGAAAAGACCTCTAAGATCATCGAGTCCAACCGTCAACCCAACACCACCATGCCCACTAAACCATGTCCCTAAGTGCCTCATCTACTCGTCTTTTAAATACCTCCAGGGATGGGGACTCCACCACTTCCCTGGGCAGCCTGTTCCAATGTTTCACCACTCTTTCAGTAAAGACATTTTTCCTCAAATCCAATCTAAACCTCCCCTGGCACAACTTGAGGCCATTTCCTCTCGTCCTATTGCTAGTTCCTTGGGAAAAGAGACCGACACCCACCTCGCTACAACCTCCTTTCAGGTAGTTGTAGAGAGCGATGAGGTCTCCCCTCAGCCTCCTCTTCTCCAGGCTAAACAACCCCAGTTCCCTCAGCCGCTCCTCAGAAGACTTGTTCTCCAGACCCTTCACCAGCCTCGTTGCCCTTCTCTGGACACACTCCAGCACCTCAACGTCCTTCTTGTAGTGAGGGGCCCAAAACTGAACACAGTACTCGAGGTGCGGCCTCACCAGGGCCGAGTACAGGGGCACGATCACTTCCCTACTCCTGCTGGCCACACTATTGCTGATACAGGCCAGGATGCCATTGGCCTTCTTGGCCGCCTGGGTACACTGCCGGCTCATGTTCAGCCGGCTGTCAACCAGCACCCCCAGGTCCTTTTCTGCCAGGCAGCTTTCCAGCCACTCTTCCCCAAGCCTGTAGCGCTGCATGGGGTTGTTGTGGCCGAAGTGCAGGACCCGGCACTTGGCCTTGTTGAACCTCATACAATTGGTCTGGGCCCATCGATCCAGCCTGTCCAGGTGCCTCTGCAGAGCCTTCCTACCCTCGAGCAGATCAACACTCCCACCCAACTTGGTGTCATCTACAAACAAGCTATAAGGCCAAGAAGTAGATAAAAGCATAAAGAATACCCACTGTTGTACTTTCTCTGCCTATCCTCTCAAAGCAGAGTTGTAAAGGCAGCTACAGCATGGAGAAGAGGAGCTGAAGAAGCAAAGGCAATACTGAGCATTCATGGTTATAGCCTGCATTGATGATCCCAGAAAGGCTTTCAGACAGATTTTCTCCAGGACCCTTGTGAAAATGTGCATTGGCTCCAAGGGTACAATTGCCAGAGCTTCCTATCTGCTTTTCTACCCAGGATCTGTCAGATGCAGAGAACACTTAGCCTATTTCTTTTCCTATAATCTGATTGCAATTTGTAGCTATAGTCCTAAGATGTAGGTAGGTGTAGATTGCACGTATATTATTTTGCAGGAAGTACCATAACCTACTCCCCCCACCCCTTGCCTGATGAATTCTGGTTATGTAGAAAACAAATCATCTTTGAACTCCTCTGGAGACTAAAGGAAATGCCTGTGCTTGGTACGAAAGACACTTTCCCACCATAGCAAAGACACAAATAAATAACTGCAGCTTGGTTCCCCTCCCCCAGACATCAGCTTAGAAAAAAAGATCTGTTTTTCTTCAACATGAAAAGCAGAAACATAAATAACCAATTGAAAGGGACCCCTGTTCTTCTAATATTGAAAATGGTTTTTATATATATTGTATCTAGTTTCACTTTCTCCCATCTTTTTTATCCCACTTAAAGAACATCTGAGCTCACTACAGAAGCTGTTCTTATTAAGAAAAGAGAAAAAAATCATAAAGTGACAAGTCCAGTTTTATATGGAATCTTGTCAGTCCTAATATGGAGGGAGATGATGAAAGAATTTGGGCCACTTCTGTTCTTTATAGGTTCTTCAAAAAAAAAAAAAAAAAAAAAATCAAAGCACCTGAGTTTGAAGGCTTAATAGGGCATAAAGCCATAGTTTACGTAATATTCCAGAGAGATTTTCTGCAGATATTTTCTGTTCAGCAGTTTAATTACATTGTAGTAATGCAAACTTTGTACTGTTTTTGTATGAGAAATGCCCAGGAGGAAAAGCCCTTTCAGCACAGAGGCACTGTAACCAAACTTGTTCAGCCCAAGGTAGGAAAATTCATCTTATTTTTTATGCTGTAGGGAAGTCATTGTGTCAGATGGCCTATAAATACATAAGAAGAAGCAATTTTGTCACAAAAAGTTCTGGTTCTGATTTTGTAACTAAAAGCCTGAAAGATAGTTTTTTTCATATTTTTCATTTTCTTTTATTTCATCACTTCTAGCACATGGGATAAGGCAAAGGAACAAGACCTGACTCTTCTAAGGGAGGAGTTCTATTGAGAAGAAAATGTCTCATGAAAAAAGTTTTGGTCTTTGCTCATATTTTTATGCTTCGCAGAGCTCCACAGTTCGCATACTGTCAGCTGTGAATTCCTCTCACCCTCTTTACTAGCAGTCTCCTGGAATTCAGGGAATGAATGGGAGTTTTTAACTTGATGGGATGGAGAGGGATGATAGGAACAGAGCTCTTGGTTCCTCCAGAACCGGTCACTAAGCCTTTCTTTCCTCTCAAACCTCCCTTCCACACAGTTTTTATCAATGTTACCTAAATTTGTTTCAAAACACTGTTAGTGTCTGAACAACACTCAGACATACAGGTCTGCAAGCATGAGGACTACTTTGCTTGTCTCTGTCCCCAGGGCTGAGACACCCTGTCCACAATGGAATACAAGCAGTCCTACTGGGACAATTTTTACACCAGTTTTATCCCACGAGCTGTCAGAAACATACTATGACAGCTCCTGCAGAGAATTATGAACATGGGTGTGCTGGAGATGATTCACAATACTCCTCTCACCCTGCTGTGCATGAGGGAGAACTTGTTGCCCTTTTCATAGCAACTGCTGCAAATTGCAGTTGCCCCAGAATCTCCCACTGGGGTTCTAGTACGTTTCTTCTCCCACGCTGTCTCCCACCAAGATGGCAATCTCTTGGCAGAGCTTTTCTGTGCACCACGTGCTATACAACATTCCCTTCTCAGACCAGCTCTTAGTTTTGTGTATGATGCCACTTGGCTTTCATCACCAGCCCTGGCTTTCTTCTTTATATCTGTAACAGAATTCAGTTCATTTCTGGTTCTGTCCCTCTCCCTTCATGGGTAACAAAGGTTACCTTTTGGTTTTGGGTAGCCTTAGGCCATCCAATATGCTTATAATATATGGAAATTCCAACATTCTGATGAAATAGAACATAAAATTCCTTTTCATCTGCATAATCTTTCACAGCCCCAAAAATATTGCACTTCTTCATT
The DNA here is from genome assembly GCF_965638725.1 of Aptenodytes patagonicus. NCBI lineage: Eukaryota > Metazoa > Chordata > Aves > Sphenisciformes > Spheniscidae > Aptenodytes > Aptenodytes patagonicus. The sequence goes on along the minus strand of NC_134951.1, from coordinate 13,593,292 downwards.
TCAGAAATGTTTAAAAATCATTTGTAGTGGTAGAAATTCATGACAGAACATCTTCAGTTAGTCTACCTTCAGTGTCCCACCCTCCCACCCCATTCCCCCAACTTTGTATGTACACCCCATCTCCTTTTTTAATGTCAATTTTACAGTTGCATTTCATATTAAGTAAGTTTTAAAAGAAGAACGGATAACAAGTTTGTAAAATACTGACAAGTATCTCAAGTTTGTTACACACATAAGTATTATACAGTATAGGAGATTCTTCACACAGCAATAGAAGATAATATATATTGTCAAGTGTTATAATACAGTTATAGGATTGTACAAGCAAGCTATCAAACAGTCTAAATCCAGCATCTATTAAACATTTCATAAACTCATGATCAGTGGAGCCCTAACGTATCATGAGACTATTTTCGCTGTTTATTGCCTACATTTTCTAATGCAGTTTGGCTCCTCCTATTTTTTCAAATGTAAACAAACCAATAACCTTTATTCCAATCTCTTTCTTAAATATAGATGCCATACAATAGAAAACTTGTTGATCACCACTGATGACAAACCCTTAGTTGAAACACACTGTCCCAGTTCAAGGGGCATAAAAAGACTAAGTGTCCCAGTTTGCCTGGCTTTGCAGTACAATCTGTTACTCCCTTTGCTGAGCACTGAAGAGCTTTATGACCTTTCGTACCTCCTGAATTTTCTGAAAAGTTTGAAGAAATGGCCTCTGTAAGGCACGATAAGTTTAGCTATTTTGTCTCCAGCAATCACTGAGTTGTATCTGTCTGAAATTTGCTTGGTTCTGGAAAGGGTTGTTGCACTTAATCAGCACAGTAGATTTATAAAAAAAAAATCTATTCAACGTGGCTTTGGAAATTAGTCAGACTGAATCCACAAAAATGGCATGTAAGTAATGCACCTAAATCGTATCAGAAAAACCACAATCATGCATCATGTATTTAACCTGGCACTTCAGCTCTAAGCAGGATGCATCTAAAGGTAAGTGTTCAGCGAGGTTCACCGTGCTGCAGGACCACGGAGAACGTGGAGTTCTGGTAGTTTTTGCTGTTTAGTCTCATCCCTTGTTTATTGTTTCTGCAATTACAAGGCCAAGCTCATGAAATCTGATGTACTGTATTGCCAGACCTCTTTGTTAGAACTATGAAGTTGTCTTTCCTCTCATAAGTGATAAAAAACATTTGCAGTGTATTTGCAAGCCTCCTCCGAAAGGACTCAGATGAATCTATTTTCTATTGAACTAAATGCGGGTCTAGTAATCCACAAACTCAAATGTCCTCATGTTTCTCTTTCAGTGTTTGTTTTGAGACAGGATTATTTCCTCAAACATTGTGACATATTTTATTAAATTCCTGTGTAGGGAATGCATAGTCACATCTCTGCTAAAGATAATTTGTTGCACAGCTTTATAGGCATAATTATTTGGATTTTTAGGGCACATCGTAGATTTTTCAGGATCAAATTTTTAGGGACAGGGATAATGAGATTAATGACATTTTTATCCTTTTCTACAAAACACTAAGAGCTTCAAGATTTTCAAATATTGTCTTGATGCTGTTCAGCTGAAAGCCTAAAAGCTTGTTTCTGCAGAAGGGAGAGGAAAAGCATTTTAAGACTAATGGAGATGCAGTATAAGGTAATGGTTTTTGATTTGTTTTGTTTTGCTTTGGTTTTTTTTTTAGGAATGGAAGCAAAAGGATTGTCCTTCCTCTGAAATATGTGGATGCCTTCACAAAAACAGGTGGATATTTAAGACAGGGTAGGGCTGTTTCCTGATCCTCACTGGCTGCAGTCATGAGAAAGTTTTGCAATCTTTCTTTCTTTCTAAGGCCTTTGGGTTTCTAGGAAGGGACAATGTTGTGTAAGCAGGACAGTGAAGCTCTGAGGCTCAACAAAAAGGATTTAATGACACTGAAAAGGGAGCCAACATTTTTTTGTAAAATATTCCTAAAATAGCAGGTGTCTCTTAGAATAATTGTTTTTTTATCTTAGGAAGGGTCAGTTTATAAGCATTTTTAGGAGATATTTTAAGGGGCATTTACTGTGTTCTCCACTTGGTTTGCTGACAGTAAGAGAAGAGCTTTCCAAAGCACAGGCCAAAACCTTCATATTTCTGTCATTACATCTCAGTAGTTACTGAATTTATTCATTTGTTCTTCTCCCCCTGGAATAATTACATCATAAGATTTATTCTCTCTTTTGTTATTCTATTTGATAAAGTCTAGTATATCACTCATCTTCACATCAGAGGAAGGAGTTGAATATACTAATCTGTGAAAGCAGGTGGTGAAGGTTTCCAGTTTATAACATCTTAAATGGACATCATTCCCAGTTCACCAGCTAGAGAGATGGGTTTGTGAACAGACTGTAGATGCCATAAATACTCATTTACATTTGGGAAGACACTAAAAATAAATTGCAGTATGCATGAAATAAATATTTTCTTTACGTTTTTTCACCTGCCCTCAAGATCCACAAACCCAACAGTTTCTGTTTCAAGGTTGGCCACACAAAATCCTGTGTGCATGCATTAACAAAAAATTATATTTGATTCATTAATGACTTAAAATATATCTAGTTTCAGATGTTTTGTGAGCATAAACATTCCAGGTAAAAGCAAAACCATTTCCTACTGTAGCACCTCAACACAATATCAACTGCTCTCACCGTTTAATCACACACAGAATCTTCCATACAACCTCCAGGACTTGAGAATAATTCTTTTAGCCTTCACTTAACGAGAAAATAAAGAAATCTAAGTAAATCAAAGTCCTGATGGTTGGAGAACTTCAAAAGTTAAAAAAAAAAAGGAAACAAAACACAAAAACCCCCAAAACATCAGAGTATATATATTTTTTAATCCCACAAATTGTAGATTCCGTTCTTAATTTTGAAAGATGTTTAAAGTTCTTAATACTGACAGTTCTCTGTGAAAAAGAGTACCTAGCTACAGGGCTGAGTATGCACTGGAAAAGCAATTGTCAAATATGCATTAAATAAGACTCTGCCCTCAAAGAATCTAGAACAAACCACTGAAGAGGAAGAGAAATAAAAATAAGTATATAGTTTAGACTAGATCACATGCATAGTTCCTAGCTAGTAGCAAAACACACCTTTTCTAGTTATCCTCAGGGTAGTCCAGAAATCACTTTTATCACTGCGCTGCCTGTTTTTCTGAGGTGCTCAGAGGGATGTGATAAAACAGATAACAACACAGGGAAAGCCCCAACTTGCATTCTTCCTATAGCCATTCAAAATCTACTTCTCAAGAGTAACAAGAGATGTGAAGTCTGGGGCCACAAAGCAATACCGCCTTTTTGTTACCCCATTTCTGGATGGGGTAGCCTCTGTGAGAAGTAAATGGCTGTCTTCTTTTTCCTGAGCTCCTTTGATTAAAGTTAATCCATGCAGCCTGGATGTCTCTACAGAGTAATCAAACAGTTTATTTGTAAGGACCTGCTAGAAGCTAACATGGAATTGTCAGGAACAAATCATGTCAAAACAACCTAATTTCTTTCTATGACAGGGTAACAGGCCTCGTGGATAGGAGAAGAGCAGTGGATGTCACATATCATGACTTTAATAAGGCTTTTGACACTGTCTGATACGACATTTGCATAAGAGAACAAAAGCACTAGAGTGTGGGTGAGACAGCTGTAAGGTCAGTATGCAGCTGGCTTGAAAATGCTACTTGGCAAGAGGATATCATTTGTTTATTGACAAAATGGAAGAAGGTAGCAAGAGGGATTTGACATGAGTCTGTCCTAGATCCTGTATTACATAGTATTTTACTTAATGAGCTGCACGATATTGACGATTTGAGTTTGGAGGGAAAGCCACCACTTTGGAAGGCAGGATTACATTTCACAATTGTCTTACTAAGCTGGAAAATGTGAAAAATTATACTGCAATTCAAGGCAATTGAATGAAATAGCAGAATAATTATTACAAACATGAATGCATACTGGGGAACAACTAATCAGGCACAGGGCTATCCAGAAAAAAAAGAAAAGTGAGAAGAGATCTTGAAAACATTACAGTGTGAAAGTCATATGAAGAGGAAAGGAAAGGAGATGACAGGAGAACATTCAAATATGTCAAATGTTGACATATTTGAAAGGGGGAAATTATGACATGAAATGAAAGAAAATTATTTGAAAGGGGAAAATTATGACATGTTCTCAGTACGCATTGGGATAGGATGGAAATGCTGTTGCCTTTCAGTGAGTCAAACACGTTAGGGTGCAGCTCACTGGGACAGAGGAATGGAGCAGGGCTCTCTGAGCCCCTTCCAGTCCTGTTTCCTCTGATTTCTGTGAGACACAGACATACTAGTTAGGATTCCTGTAAGAAAGTTACTGTTCAGTGAGCAATTTTATGGCTGCCATTACAAGCTGCTTAGAATATCCCATCTTCCACACTCTAACGTCCCACACTAGAAAGCATACCAGTAAGGACCATGACATCAGCTACCCTGCTGGAAGAGGAGCAATGAGAAATGGCAATTGTGTGTATTGAGATTGATACAGATTTTGTGGAGACAACCCATTATCACTTAAGCACCCTAGACTGCGATGCTACCTGACACTATGAAAGCAGTAACACTGACAGTACGATTTGACCTTGTCTATGTATAAAACTGAACCTTAAAAGTTTCTTCTCATGGAAATCAGGACTGGAGTCCACACACATCTCTCAAACATGTAAGACAACTGAGTCACTTCAGTCAATGCCAAATAGGCTTTGTGTTCTTTTATTACCATTTCACCTTAATAAGTATAAGTCAACATTTAAAATCCATCCTAGACTAGAGTCAGCGTGTTTTTAAGAGCCCAATATTTTTCAACATAAAACTTCTCATTTAAACATAAATGTCAACAAATTTATTGAATATCCCACTCAACTAATTTCATGGCAGATCAGAACTTTAAAAAAAAAACAGTAAGAAGCTGAATTTCTGTTTTTGGAATGTCTGTGTGAGATCTTTCAGCCTCAAACAATTCACTTCAAAAGCATTTTAAAACAAACCATTACCTATCAACACTGTAGTCTAATTGGACCTTCTGAACCATGTTACCTTAGCTACTTTCTGCTTCAAGGTAACTTTTCTGCTTTCAAAGTCAAGATGGAAACATCTTCTATATTTTAACATCTATTTTATGCAAGAAAAAACAATAGAGTGTGATAAGGAGCACTCTAAGAATATATTAATCTTTCTGCAAAATAATAAAAGCCAATGTACTGATTCAGTAGCTTTTCTATTCTAAAGATATTCATGTGGCTCTCATTGCCCTAATATGAGAGTGCCTCACAGTCATTAAAATATTTATCCCTCTAGGTCACAGCATCCTTTGGAGGAATGTAACTACTCACATTTCACAGATGAACAACCAGGAATCTAGGTGCACACATTTGGCACTGAAGCACCAAACTTCTAATTATCCATCCATCTTGTGGAATCCACAACCCTGCTTTATAAGTCCCTATACAAGGGGTGTGAAGACTTAGTTGTACTGTCACTGTAGCATAACAAGCCAGAACATAGGAGAGACAAGGTCTGACATAAATTTATACCAAACCTATTGATGCTTTTGTTAAAAATGGACAAGATCTGGAATACATAGTCCTCACAATGAGAAACCATGGGCATCTTAGTGTGCAACCCACAAAGCATACTGTTTCTTAGAATGAGGAAAAGGGGTTGAGTTACCTAATGTTATCCATCCAAAACTTAGGTTCCTGGGCTAACCTAATCCTTTTTTAGTTGGGAGGTGAAACTGGAACTGCCAGAGATCAATTTGTCCCCTCTGCAGATAGGTCACAAAACACTGTCTCTTCTGTTCCCTTCAGTTCTCATGAGAAGCACGTTACTTGCACACCAGCTGCGTCTGCGAAAACACTTTAAATCTCTCTTTCTTCCTCATCTCCCACATGACTCTTCTTACCTTCAGACCATGAAATCTTATTGGTGAGAGAGAGCAACTCCCTCAGTTTGCTATAGAAGCTGTTCTAGTTTGTGTAAATACTAAACCCATGACTATGGAGACTAGAATCAAGGTCTCTTTACATCCTCAGTTGAGTGCTATAACCATCAGACTGCAGAATCCGTCTCCTGCTCACCATCTGCCTCAAAGATTATTTCAATATTCAGCACAGTGTAAATCAAGTTTGAGAGCAGAGGAAAGGTGTGTGCTTTGGGAACACCACTGATAGAACTTACAGGGACCAAGAAAATCCAGGTGGCTCTGCAGTTAGACAGCAGCAGGATTTTGAGTATCGATATTTTGGATTTAAGCAACAATCATTGGCACCAAAAACTATTTTATGAACATAGTCTGAAGTGTCTTTCTCAAGGTCACAGTATACTGAATTTGTTGCAGAACAGGGTATTGGTCCTGGGTTGTCTTAGTCCCAAGACAGCATCTTCATTGTTGGGCCCTCATTGTCTCCTGAGTTGCTGCTTCTCTTGTGACACATTATCTTTTACTCTCTGCACAAGTACGTACAATTTTGAAGCACTCATAAGACAAACAAACAACAACAACAACAAAAAGAAATAAGAAAGCAACTGTAGAAAGAAACCTTTCACTACAAATCCTGCTGCTGTTACCCCTTAGAATGAAAGCAATTATTACAGTCTCACCTAGTCAACCCAGGTTATCATTTCCATTCAAGCAATTTCCTTTTCTTCTTTTCTCTGGAATTAAAAATATTTTTTTATCATTTACAATTTACAAAGCATATTAAAAAGCCTTTTGAATCATCTGTAACAAGAATTACATCAAAAAGTTCTAACAAGTGTTGTGAGAATATTCAATACACAAAAGCTCAGTTAAGACTGTGAAAAGCAAGCATAAAACCAAGAAAGCTAATCCCAATCTAATAGAAGACCTCAAGATATTTCTAAATACAAATTGAATCTCAGTGGCCTCAAACTCCGAGTTGCCTGTTTGAAGATGCAGTTCCTTTTTTATCGTAAGAATAGGTAATTAGAAATTTTGTCCATTTTTCTGTGTCTTATTCATACATTTCTTTGCAATGAATTTTTCACTTTGCTATTGAAAACATTTCTTTGGACATATCTCTGCACTGTTGCAGAAGCTTTGCACATGATTTCAGGAGAGTAATTTGGGGTTTTCTAATCTTTCTTATTCATTGGTTTATGTTGAGGATGTATATGTGACAATAGCTTGAACAGGGAAGCAAAATCCAGAGCACATCATACTAAATTCCCACCCACAAACAGAAATCACTCTAGGGTGTGAAATTTTTCAGAAGAGAGTGTGAGTGTATGTCTAGAGCCGTATAAGTAGAGAAATAGGTCTTTCTGTGCTCTATCAGGAAACAAGGAAGCTTGGTTGATGCGAGGAAGGCATAAACATTAAACAGACTGACTACTCAAACAGGGTTTGATTTTGTGCTTGCACCTGATATGCACAGGTTTGACATAAGCTTAGTGGCCCCATCTGCACCCTGGTGGATGAGGAGACTTATCCCAGTCAAAGTGGTGAAATGCTGTGTAATCATTACTGCATATCCTTCAGTTTAAGGCAATATAGTTTGGAAGTGTTATGGTCTGAAAAAATAAACATTCATTTGGATTCAGACTCTGGAGACAACACTTGGCTTAACTCCTACTCCAGCTTGTATTTTGGGCAGCTTTTCTTATAGTTTCATAAACCTCTGTTGCATAAAGGAGTTTAATTGCTTTTGCATTTGGGATGCCTGAAAAGCTGATACTCAACGTATTAGCACCAAAGAGAATTTTATTTGGTCCCTACCAAAATACCAACAAAACTGCCACCACAGTATGTAGGCTATATTTACAGATCAGGATTCCTGCTACCAGTTTAGATTAAACCCTTCATCGGCTGTGCAAAGCACCGCATGCTTTTCAAGGAACAAAACTGCCACACACAAAGATAATAAATTAGGCAACTTCCATCTTGTGCTAGACCTATTTCCATGGGAGGTGAGGGTTCAGCTCTTTGCAGGTCTGGCCTCCGAAAGGGATAGAAAACCTTAAAAGCAATTGTGTCATTGTAAAGTGTTCATCTTTAAGAAACTGATGTTTAAAGACATATGCATTAAGCTGTGCAGAAATTAAGGTCCATGGTATGTAAACAGAATGATGTGCGGGTAAATCCTACTTCCATTTCAAGTACAATATGCTGAACTTCCTTTTAAGAAGCTTCCCTTCTATTTCTGTGTTACTGGAAAAGGCTCAGAATATTCAACGCGCAGGGCAACATGTAAGTATGGGAATGCCCGTCTGACCATCTGCCCTCGTTGTGTTACCTTGTATTGACAAGATGGGTCAGACCCAAATGAGTATTTTTGATTCATCCAATAACGTATCTGTAGTGAGCGTCTGAGCACAATAACGTGTAAATGGAGGCTATCTCTGGTCATTTGTGTATTTTCTGCATGTATGGGGGAGGAGATGGAAGGAGAAAGGATTCAGAGCAGGGCACTTGGTTTTGGAAGGAAATGCAAGTGAATTCATAGAATCATAGAATCACAGAATCATAGAATCACTGAGGTTGGAAAAGACCTCTAAGATCATCGAGTCCAACCGTCAACCCAACACCACCATGCCCACTAAACCATGTCCCTAAGTGCCTCATCTACACGTCTTTTAAATACCTCCAGGGATGGGGACTCCACCACTTCCCTGGGCAGCCTCTTCCAATGTTTCACCACTCTTTCAGGGAAGAAATTTTTCCTCACGTCCAATCTAAACCTCCCCTGCCGCAACTTGAGGCCATTTCCTCTTGTCCTATCGCTAGTTCCTTGGGAGAAGAGACCGACACCCACCTCGCTACAACCTCCTCTCAGGTAGTTGTAGAGCACGATAAGGTCTCCCCTCAGCCTCCTTTTCTCCAGGCTAAACAACCCCAGTTCCCTCAGCCGCTCCTCATCAGACTTGTTCTCCAGACCCCTCACCAGCCTCGTTGCCCTTCTCTGGACACGCTCCAGCACCTCGACGTCCTTCTTGTAGTGAGGGGCCCAAAACTGAACACAGTACTCGAGGTGCGGCCTCACCAGGGCCGAGTACAGGGGCACGATCACTTCCCTCCTCCTGCTGGCCACACTAGTTCTGATACAGGCCAGGATGCCATTGGCCTTCTTGGCCGCCTGGGCACACTGCCGGCTCATGTTCAGCCGGCTGTCAACCAACACCCCCAGGTCCTTTTCTGCCAGGCAGCTTTCCAGCCACTCTTCCCCAAGCCTGTAGAGCTGCATGGGGTTGTTGTGGCCGAAGTGCAGGACCCAGCACTTGGCCTTGTTGAATCTCATACAATTGGTCTGGGCCCATCGATCCAGCCCGTCCAGGTCCCTCTGCAGAGCCTTCCTACCCTCGAGCAGATCAACACTCCCACCCAACTTGGTGTCGTCTGCAAACTTACTGAGGGTGCACTCAATCCCCTCGTCCAGATCATTGATAAAGATATTGAACAAGACCGGCCCCAGTACTGAGCCCTGGGGAACACCGCTCATGACCGGCCGCCAACTGGATTGAACTCCATTCACCACAACTCTCTGGGCCCAGCCGTCCAGCCAGTTTTTGACCCAGCGCAGAGTACACCTGTCTAAGCCGTGAGCCGCCAGCTTCTCTAGGAGAATGCTGTGGGAGACGGTGTCAAAGGCCTTACTGAAGTCCAGGTAGACCACATCCACAGCCTTTCCCTCATCCACTAGGCGGGTCACCTGGTCATAGAAGGAGATCAGGTTGGTCAAGCAGGACATGCCTCTCATGAACCCGTGCTGGCTAGGCCGGATCCCCTGGTTGTCCCGCTCGTGCCTTGTGAGCACCCTCAAGATGAACCGCTTCATAATCTTCCCCGGCACCAAGGTCAGGCTGACAGGCCTGTAGTTCCCCAGATCCTCCTTCCGGCCCTTCTTGGAGATGGGCGTCACATTGGCAAGCCTCCAGTCATCCGGGACCTCCCCCGTTAACCAGGACTACTGATAAATGATGGAGAGTGGCTTGGTGAGCTCCTCTGCCAGCTCCCTCAGCACTCTCGGGTGGATCCCATCCAGCCCCATAGACTTGTGAGCGTCCAGGTGGTGTAGCAGGTCATTGACTGCTTCCTCTTGGATTATGGGGGGTTCATCCTGCTCACTGTCCCCATCTTCCAGCTCGGGGGGCCGAGTACCCTGAGGATAACTGGTCTGCCTGTTAAAGACTGAGGCAAAGAAGGCATTGAGTACCTCAGCCTTTTCCTCATCCTCAGTGACAATGTTCCCCCCCGCATCCAATAAAGGATGGAGATTCTCCTTGGCTCTCTTCTTGTCGTTAATATATTTGTAAAAACTTTTTTTGTTGTCTTTAACGACAGCGGCCAGATTGCGTTCTAGCTGGGCTTTTGCCTTTCTCATTTCATCTCTGTACGACCTAACGAGATCCCTGTACTCTTCCTGAGTCGCCTGCCCCTTCTTCCACAAGTGGTAAACTCTCCTTTTTTTCCTGAGTCCCAGCAAGAGCTCCCCGTTCAGCCAGGCCGGTCGTCTTCCCCGCCCGTTCTTCTTACGGCGTACAGGGACAGCCTGCTCCTGAGCCTTTAAGACTTCCTTCTTGAAGATCATCCAGCCTTCCTGGACCCCTTTGCCCTTCAGGACCGTCTCCCACGGGACTCTCTCAACCAGCGTCCTGAACAGGCCAAAGTCCGCCCTCCGGAAGTCCATGGTTGCGGTTTTGCTGCCCTCCCTCCTTACTTCACCAAGAAGCGAGAATTCTATCATTTCATGGTCGCTAAGCCCAAGACGGCCTCCAACCACCACATCTCCCACCAGTCCTTCTCTGTTTGTAAACAGCAGGTCAAGCGAGGCACCTCCCCTGGTAGGCTCACTTTACCCGCTGTGTCAGGAAGTTGTCTTCCACACACTCCAGGAACCTCCTAGACTCTTTCCTCTCTGCCGTGTTGTATTTTCAGCAGATATCCAGGAAGTTGAAGTCCCCCACGAGAACAAGGGCTAGCGATTGAGAGACTTCTGCCAGCCGCTTATAGAACGCTTCATCCGCCCCTTCATCCTGGTTGGGTGGTCTATAACAGACTCCCAGCAGGATATCTGCCTCGTTGGCCTTCCCCCTCATCCTTACCCATAGACACTCAACCGTACCATCATCACAATTGTTGAGCTCTAGACAATCGAAACACTCCCTAACATACAGGGCCACCCCACTGCCTCTCCTTCCTCGCCTGTCCCTTCTGAAGAGTTTATAGCCATCCATTGCAGCACTCCAGTCATGAGAGTCACCCCACCATGTTTCTGTGATGGCGACTAAGTCATATCTCTCCCGCTGCACAATGGCTTCCAGCTCCTCCTGCTTGCCGCCCATGCTGCATGCATTGGTGTAGATGCACTTGAGCTGGGCTATCGATTTCGCTCCCGGCATCAGCACACCACCCCTCGGCTCATCTCTAGGGAGCCTGGTTTTATCCCCTTCCCCCTTCGAACCTAGTTTAAAGCCCTCTCAATGAGCCCTGCCAATTCATGAGCAATGATCCTTTTCCCCCTGTGAGACAGCTGGACTCCGTCTGTCACCAGCAGGCCCGGTGCCGTGTAAACCTCCCCATGATCAAAAAAACCAAAATTCCGCTGATGGCACCAGCCCCTGAGCCACGTGTTGATCAGGTGTGTTTTCCTGCTCCTTTCAGCATTCTTCCCTGCCACTGTAGGGATTGAGGAGAACACTACCTGTGCTCCCGATCCTTCAACCAGTCGCCCCAGTGCCCTGAAGTCCCTTTTGATCACTGCAGGACTTCTCTCTGCAACCTCATCACTGCCAGCTTATATAACCAACAGCGGGTAGTAATCAGAAGGCCGTACCAGACCAGGGAGTTTCCTAGTGATGTCTCTGACCCGGGCCCCAGGGAGGCAGCAGACTTCCCTGTGGGACAATTCATAATGAACAAGCACCATACAAGGTATTAAACTTTCAGCCTGAGAGCTAAAAGCACAAACTGTATCCAAATAAGCTAGAGAGACAGCAGGGAGTCACATCTGATCCGGTATTTTAAGGATGTGGATTGGAAGGTGGGGTCTGTAGAAGCTTCTGAAGGAAACAGATGCCTTTGTGATACTACCATGCAATGTTATGCTGAGGTTAACAGAAGCAGAAAGGCTGGGGGATGCAGCAAATCTCACTGCTGTTGAGATAGTCACCAGAGACTCTAATGGCTCAGCTGCTCCAAGTTCTCTGAGAGTGTGCTGGAGAAACATAGCTCGAGATACCTCTTTTAGTCCTTGTGTTAGTTTCAAAAAGATGGGTTTGCCTGGACCCAAACCTTGTCTTGTGTGACCCGATAACAGTAGCAGGTCTAAGGGGGAGATATTCTCCATCACGGCATACAGCAGTAGGATGGTTTCCTCTATAGAGAAGTGGTCAGTCCAAAGCACATTTTCTGCATGCTGCTGGTAAGGGAAAGACGCAGAAAATCAGACAGAAAATCAGAAAATCTCCATGTAAGAGGAACGCTGGCCTATTTCCACATCATGCCCCTGTCCACTGTACTGCAACCTTTGCAAACTTAAGGCAGAGATAATTCTTATTTAACTTAATTTTTTCATGTTCTCATTCCCCCAGTAATGTGTGCGCTGCCTCTTAGTACTACATAAAACACAATAAGATTCTGAATTTTAAAGTATTGGCTGCACATTTGTCTGGAGTTCTCATATGATAGCTATGATCCACCTAACTGCCAGTGCTGTCTTTTGTAGTGGAGAATATTGCTTACTTTTTAACTATTAAAACCTTCTGATTCTTTTAAGAAAAAAAAACCTATAAGCAGCAGTTATAAATTATTGCCTTTTTAATATACATCTCTCTTTTTCATACCTTCTGTATTTGCTATAGCAATATTAAATGGCAGTGTTGTGATATTCCTCCAACAATGCATATTGCTGGCTTCCTCAGTTATAATACGATGTGTCTAACAGGCTCTATTTAAGTTTTGATAACTAAAAAAGAGAATAAAGAACAAATAGGCTGCTACTCTGTGTCTCTTGTTTCTTTTAATATTTTGCTAGGAGGCAACCAAAACTAAGCGTTTCTTATCCAGACCTCTGCCCTATCATGTCTCTTTAAATTTGATTTGCTGCAATGCAGTATTTTGTTTACTCTCCAAGAAATGAAGTAAAGGACAGTGCTAAGTAACTACAGACCCAGAGACTGCAGCATAGCCCAAATGCTTGTGATAGCTCATGTTTTTTTAACCTTCTTTGAAAAGAAGGTTTAGAAAGGTTTTGTGAAAAAATAGCACGGTTGGAGAAGTAAAATAGAGTTTAAGATTCACATGGGAGAATAGAGGAATTAGTCATTATAATTCCTTTGTAAAGGAAAGGTACGGTAAAGGTAGGTAGCAACACCAATGCTGATATAAGGCATGGTGATTACATAAAGAGTAAAAGCTACATATCAGTTATTTAGGTTGCTACTTTTTGGATTTTATACTGATAATAGCAGCCAAGAAGGTTTTTGTGATTCTTTTTCACTGCTCAGAATTACTTGATTTTGTAATTATTTGGTATATGGATGTGTATGGAAAAGAAATGAATGCATTAGTTATTGACTAGACACGCATTATCCATGTGCACATAGTGTTTATAATGTACACATATACAAATACATATGTGTAGGTAAATATTAATAAACAGAAGTTTTACATGTTATACCAGGTCCAACAGAGACACATACATAAAACAACAGTTGCTGATAACATTTTCTTGCTGTGTTGTTATTTGCATGTTTTATTATTGCATCCAGTCATGCAGTGGATACATGATCAGCTGATGTCCTGAAGTCTCTAGCAGACCTACTTTTCAATGAACAAATTACCCATTTTATTTATAGGAGACATATTTTGCTAAACATTTACAGGCAAATGTCCAGACATATGTCTCAAAGAGTTAACTACAAAAATAGTCACTATAGATGGTCAATAGCCAAACACAGAAAAAAGGGAAGAGGAAAGAAATGACAAGAGAGCTCCCAAAGTGATGGGAAGCCGAGTATGTGCAAGCCCCAAAACAGAGAAGTAACAGAAGCTCTCTGCTTCCCCCTGTAGGAGAAAAAACAGCCTTAGCGGGTCTGATTTACATATATTATATTCATTATTATTAATACACCAGTGCACTCCATGAGACTCTGCTGTCTGCTGTGCTCTATTTCACAAATTAGAAGACACAACATATGTAAATATATTTACAAAAACAAATGGTGAAGAAACTGTGAGAGGTAATAGCTAAAGGAAAGAGGTCACCCGTAATGAAAGTTGTCTCCAGTTGGGTAGGGAGCCCAAAACCAAGTTTTATGGAGGTTTTGTGTCTGTTTCTTTGATTTATTATATGGGTATCAGGTGGCATGGTTCTGCTCCTGGCTTTTAACGGGGATATTATGAATTCAGCAAAGTTTTGAGTGAAATCTCTTCCTTGTTCCCTTTGTTTCTTCCTTGCTATCCTTTTTCCTGTGGTTACACACAAACTTTGTTTTCCCTGTGTTATTTGTAAGCTCTTTATGAGATCTTCAGTCTGGGTTTTTTCACCTTCACCCTTCTTTGTTCATTTGCAGTGGAGATATAAATGAAGAATATTGATAATATTTTTTTTAGCAGCAGATTTACACAAGAAAATCACTACCTACCATGACTTACACAAATAAATAAATTATAGACACTAGCCTAGGGTAGTACTTCATGTCATTTACATCCATCCATGTGAAAAAGTAGACAGGAAAATCTAACTGAAATAAGAACCTGTTTCTGTCAAAATCTCACTTATTGCACATAGATGTAAGTCTGAGGACAATTATACACTCACAAGACCACACTCTGATTCCTTTAGCCTGTCTCAGTCACCCACAGTGTAAATCAGAGCACCCAGGATGAGAAAATTTTTCTAATCTGACCAAAAAGGCAGTAAGTGCCACCAGACAATGACTCAGAGCACTGGAAGGTGCATGACTAATGTATGTGTACATGAATACTCCTTGAAATGCAAAAATGATTACTTCTATACGAAAGTACAAATTTATATGGATGTCGAAGCTTTCAAAAATTTGTCACCATCTGCTTTGTATGGGATTCATCTTACCAAACAAAGACTTTTATATTTGAGCTAGTCGTCCTCAGCTCCCCTAAATGGAGAGGAAACACTCTCCAAACAAATATTTCATCTCATCTTGAAGAAGATGTCTGAAATCGAGAATTATGGTGAACTATGCTATAAATAGGCATACTTCTTATCATCGACTGTGAAGATGGCCTAGGTACTACCAAAGGTGTAGGTAGTTACACTAAAGTTATGCGAGATCAATCCCGTATTTAACATCATAAAAACAGATCCTTGGAGCGTTTCTCATTTTTAAGAGTCTCTTACTATTTAATCATCATTACTTATTAGTAGGGTTCCAGGCACAGTTGCAGGAGTTCCCATATTTTTTATCTACCTCCTGTTCTCACTTGTCTCTTGAGGAGCAGCTGCAACACACTACTGAAGTTCTCTTACATGCAAATTACTATCCAGTGGTTGAAGCCACGGAACTACGTCCAGAATATAATAAAAAGGTAATAAAGTAACCTTATATTATATTCTGTGAAATATATTAATTTTAGTAAAAAAACCCACCTTCTCCTGCTCTGTCATCCTGTCCACCAGATCACTTGTCTAGTTTACCCTAGACAAGATGGCATGCCAATCCTCAGTAAAATTGTATTACTTGCCTATGGTTATAAAATCCCTTGATTCTTTGAGTTAAAGTCATTATTTATGGTATTTTTCAATTTAAGACTTAAGATTTTTAATTGTTACTCTTGAATAAGCAGTTAACTTTTTAAAGATTAATGAAATATGTTTCTTTGTGGAGTTTTCCTTTACACCTTCTATTTTTTTTTTTTTTTAGTTTGCTGAAATCCGTATTTCCCCATGAATAATCTGCCAAGAGCTATTTGTACATTTAACAAGCAATAGGCTAATTTTTTTTTAAATGTTCCTTGTTTTAATTTCTTTTCTCATTTTCTTTCTTCTTTACCTTTTTTGTGAAGATAATTGCACATTTTTTTATACTGCTTATGATGGCAATGCCTTTTGTTGCTTACCGCAGACATTTTGGAATATAACTAATACTTAAAATGAATAAACCATTTTAAAAATAGAATAATAATTCAATTTTAATATATTTTGATCAATAAAGTTTTCCTCTAAGGAATATTTTTCTGAATTAATTTATGGATCAAAGCATTTATGGAAAGATTGATGTTTATTCAAAAATTAAAAAGAAAGTTACAAAGTGAATTTAAGATGCATATACAAAAAAAGAAACTTTATGTTAACAATTGCTCCTAAATATGAATTTTGTAAAAATGTTTTTTTCATTGGAAAAGAGGGATTCATCAAAACAAAACTGTTTATAAGAAAGAGTTGTTTTCTATGAACAGGCAGAACAACATTCTGAAAAATGTTGAAAACCAAATGTTTTAAAAGCTTTAAACTCTCTAAACAGCCTGGATTTATACTTTCAAAATCAAAAATATGAGGTTTTGCTCTTAAATTACTTTTCAATTTAAAATAGTGCAAAGAAGTCATAAAAGAAAAAGCTAAAAATCAAAATGGGATTGTTCAAAACAATCACAATGAAATGTTTTGACTGACCAACTCAAACTCTCCTGTTTTCTCTACTGAACACTTCTGAGAATTTTATCTTTCATCTCCCTTCAGCACATGAATGTTTTTCTATAACCTTGAAAATTCTTACAATTCTTACAAAAACCATGATGCAAAAATTTCAAAAAGACAAATGAGTCACAGAAATGGACAACTATTGAAAACGGTAAAAAAAATTAAGAAAATATCAGTACATTTTCAGACAAATAAGGCAAATAGAAGTAAAAAAGACATTCATGTGCATGTTATCAATAAGACATTCTGTGGTTAAGAAAAAAGAAGCAAGAATTATATACCTCAGTGAACTGTAACTTCTTCAGTTACATTGAGCAAGTCTACTTGTCTAAAAGTTGTGTGTCTAGTCTAAATTCTGTCTTTGAGGAAAGATAGCATCTACCACAGGGCAAGACTCGTTCTAGCTTGCATTAGGCTGAATTGTCTTCTTGGAAAATCTTTGGCTAGTCAGAAAATCTTGGCAATTAGCTTTATTTAACTAGATACCTAACTTTTATAAAGGTGAGATAGTCACCTTTATCTTAGTGGGCCTTCAGCTGTCCTTATCTTAGAGTGCTTCTGGATTTTACTTCTCTAGCACTGATGGGGGTGCAGAACTGCTGGTGAACAGTATCTTGTTGATGACTAACGGAGTTATGTTTTCTAAGATGGATATTGATGTTTCGCTGGATTATTGTAGCTCTTCTATGCAAAATCAGTACTTTGGTTTGGGATCAGGCAGGGCCAAGACTCATCTAGGCACAGAGGGGAAAGAACCAGGCATCTGGTATTATAGTGAAAGTAACATCACAACAGACTGATAAATCCAACCTTCTTCAAAGCAGATTTAGATTAATGGAGGTTACGGGAGTGGGCAGGCAGGTTCAGCAAATCTTATCATTTATGGGTTTGTCTTCAACCACAATTTCTTGCTCTTGTTATTGCAGAAAGCAGGTGATCTCAGCTGTGGCAATTACTTAGTTCAAATGGCTAAGGTATTTGGAAAATTCACGGACCCTTCCAGCACAAACCTCTACCTAGAAGTCCAGGCAGTCTTGACAAGTAAACACTTCCCTCCATCAAAGTTGTGACTTTGACTACTACACCACAAATTATTTAATAATGGGTAAGGAAATAACACAGCACTATACCAGCTATTAGGAAGAAAATTAACTCTATCACAGCTGAAACCAGGACAACAACATTCAATGTTATTTAATGACAGAAGTCTCTCTACTCCCAGTCTATTCATATGAACCAGAAGTTACCAAATGTCCTTTCAACATTTGTCTTATTTATCCTTCTTCTACCCATTGTGAAATGATAAATAGTGGTTCACCATATGATGAAGGGGGTGTTCACATCAGGTTATATGACAGAGCATCCATTCATATTGTAGACATCATGCTTCTGTGGCACAAGGTTTAAGCCAAGGAATGTGTGTTTTCCAGCAGGACTTTGCCAAGTCAAGACCAGACTCCAGAGCGGTAGTTCCTGGTTCTTGAGAAGCATTATAGTTTCTGTTCCTCTTCAGGAGTCTTTTGGCACACCCAACTGCTTGGTGTGCTGGATTGCTGTAATTGTAATGTGGGACTCCTGAGGGACACGGAGATGACAGGTGGAACATGCACGTGTGACTAGGAGGGTTGTCCTGGGTTCTGCAGCAAATGAAAATATTTTCCCATTGACTGTTAAAGGACCACAGCTGTGGTGAAGTCCACAGACCCCTCAGCAGCACCCTGTCACCACCTTTTACATTTTTATTGTATTTATTTATAATAGCAAAAGTACTTCAGAAATTGTGAGGAGCAGGAGTGTGTACAGGGTGTTGAGACAGCTGTTGCATGCAAGGAGCCCCTCGAAGCTTCCTTTTATTTCCAGGTACAACTGACCGAATTCCCTATCCTGTTTTGATGTGCTGGACACAGATATTGCACAGGGAAAAGTAGGTCAGGGGCTTCAAACAAGTACTTAATTGAACATGAAACTGTTAGTGAGCAATAGAGAGCCATAGTCCTATGGCAGAGTTGAATGCTAATGTGCCTTCCCTTGAGGGAAACATTATCTGCTGTATTCTGAAAACTCCAACTTTTACTACATTCATAAACCAGCTACATAATTAACTTCTCTCTCATGGGGCTCCGTTATGAAGAAGACCTCATCCAAGATCCCTGACTTCTATTGCTGCCATCTGTAGCTTCAGCAAAGAGCTACATGAGAACTCCCTTTCAAGGCAAAATCTCTCTATAGCATACTTCTATGAAATCCTCAGTGAAAGAGAATAAACAGTCCTCTCTGCCTAGGTAAGTCTCTCTCTCTGTGCTTCACTTCAGATTCACCACCTTACTATTTCCAAGCTTGTGTAAAAATTGCCAGCTTCTCAAAATGTTGCTTGGAGGATTTCTAAGTAGAAAGAAAACTCTCAGTATCTGTCCTTCCTTCTGTTTATCCATAGATGGTGGCAGGGATTCCCTTGTTTTTTATAGCTTCAGGCCAGGATGTTTGCAACCACACTGGTTGAAGAGTGTCTGCACTGTAATTCCTATATTATACCATGATATTTTTATTTTTACTCTTTGAAGAGCACTTATGAAAATCACTGGAGAGTGCTTAAGGAGCAGATTAGCATTTATCTGGCATGCTTCCCCTGAAAATGACATTTATAATACCAGCTTTAACCCCTTGGTACTTTTAAAGAGGAGTGACATTTAGCCACAAAACCTTTCTGCAACAGCCTGTATAAACAACATAACAGAGCTTGGAGGACTTCCACCTGGACTTTATCCCTGCCTCAGTCTAACAGGGACACAAGAACTATGTAGGATCTAAGGATGGAAAGATTGGGTTGTATCCAGAGGCCTTGAAAATACACTATCAGAAGCCAGGAGGAGTGAAATGGCCAGGAGGTTTTTGGATCCTTTCCTGATTTACCATAGAAAGATTTCATTTCAAACTTCACAGAGAATGACAGTATTTCTTCATTTCATAGATGACGAGAAGAGCAGCCACTCGGGGAAGGTTTCCTGTATGCTGCTAGAAAGCAGTAGAGCTGGTGGCTTACCCTAGGCTAATGGTCATCTGTGCCCTCAGGGCGTTTGGGAAATCTAAGTGCAACAGCAAAAGCATTTATGAAACCTTTCATTTATGCAAGTTTTATTTACTCAAAAAGGTTCATTTATGCGGAAATGCTGCAACAAAAGACCTTTTGGCAGAATAAATTCTTTTTTACTTACCCCATCTATATAAAAAGGATAATGAAAATCCTGACCCCAACTTGCCCACTTGTTGGATACCCTTTTCAATTTTTTAAGTCAATAGTGCATCTGGATTTACCTCTGGAATTTTAGACACAAATAAGGAAATACATTACAGAGGTGGCAACACCAGAACAGTTAGATCGATTTGCTCTCCAATTCCCACAGCACACACCAAGGGGACAGAACCATCATCCACTCCTCTCTTACATCCAGGACATTTCTTGACAAACACCTCTATTAAAATACTTGCCTTGCATTCATCACTCAGTTCTTTGATGCTAGGTATATTTGAAATCAGACAATCCGTGTCCATCCATGTCGTGCTGGAGCTTTCTCAGAGCTTTTGTAGTAGGGGTTGCACATGTATTGGAAAGAACTATTGTGTCCTTTTACACATTTCTCGATCAGTCTGACCTTTATACTGTGCTTACCATACTTGCCATAGATGCTGGGGACATTTGCAATCTCTTTGTGACTTTATCACCTCCTGAAAAGGAGAAGATTTTGTGACTTTATCACCTCTTGAAAAGTGAAGCTGAAAAGCTTCCTCACCCCTGTACTATTATATTCAATGGTCAAAGTTTAATCATAATTTTAGGGTAGTTGGTATTTTCTTTCCAGATCACAGTTCTTGGATCGAGTTTACATGAAAAAAAAAAAAAAAAGATGTTTCAGATACATAATTTTTTAGCTATCATGGCCATGCAGAAAATGTAAATATTCACTTCCATGGGTTCAAATTCCAAAAGGAGTAAAGATTATGTCAAGAGGGCCTGATAATCAGTTCCTGATCACTGTTGTTTGGCAGTTCCTGTACTGAATCTGCCCATGACCCAAGTTGCAAGTTCATTCAGGTCAGATTTCTGTAAGATTTCCAACTTACCCTGACTGATAACTGACCCTCTTGGGAAAAGTTGTCACTGGGAGCATTTGTATGCAAGGTAAGGGTGACTGAGCTCAGGGTGCTCAGAAGGTCATGCATGTTTATAGACACACATTGCACTGCAGTGAATATTAAATCTAGAATTATGCCTCCATTTCAGGAAGGGTTTTTTGAACATATATGGCTTCAGAACTTTAGTCAAATGCACATTCCAGTAAGCACAAAAATTTCCTATTCAGACCAGGAACTATTCATTCTTGTCTCCTTTTAAAGTGGAAAGAAAATACCCATTGAATAGAAGATACTGCATTCACGTGGTCCAAATAAGTGCTGTGGGTGATTCTTTGTAACCTCTTGATTTGTTCTCTTGAAGTGCTTTGCAGAGAGCAATCAATGAGATAAAAGATAAGGACAACAAATTCACCTTGAATAAGGCCCTTGAAAGGACAATAAAAAGATCAACAAAACCTTCTTAATGGACTATGAATAAAAATCAATAGACTAGTGGATGGTTGTATATAAAAAGGTAATATTACTGTATAGCAACGTTATACTTCATATGTTGCTAGAAATACTTCATGATTTCTTGTTCCAGGACAGTCCTTTGATCACACAGTAATTAAAATGTTAATTTAGAACAAACATGGCATCTGCTGTGGACAAGATCTTCCAGATGGTCAATTTTAAAGTAGAAAGGGACTAGGGCTTCCTACTTCCATGTATATCTATACTGATACCTAGAGAGACTTATATAGAGACACATAAATGTATATACTTACAAAATCAGGAATTATGCCAAGAATCGAAATTATATACAGACCTTACAATATGTTCATCCTTCAAAGTCAGTACTTCCAAATTAGAATTGAGATACAGCAAGCTCAAGTATTGCTAATTTTGTTCTACCTATTCTATAGGTGAACCGAGGATATCATACTGGGAAAAAAAAACCAGCCCGAACCCTAACATAAATGCATAGATGGAAGGAAGGTGAAGTCTGACAAGAATACGCTTAACTAAGAGAGGGCATCTCTGTTCATTGATATGACACTGACTGAAAACTGTAGGTGTAGAAGCTAGAAATTCTTAAATTCTTTTGTTAACCTATCTCTCCCTCCTTTTGCAAGGAGTTGATTGTAAAGCTACGCACATATTGCAAAACCACCTGAATTAATAAACCCCCCCCCCCAGTTTTCTGAAGATATCTGACATATTATTCATATGATACTGTCAGATTAGGAATAAGGACAAAGAGAAGCAGCATGGTTTAGGCCAAAATCATAGAATCATAGACTCATAGAATATCTCAGGTTGGAAGGGACCCATAAGGATCATCAAGTCCAACTCCCTGCTCCTTGCAGAAGTACCCAAAACCAAACCATATGACTAAGAGCATCGTCCAGACATTCCTTGAACTCTGACAGGTTTGGTGACATGACCACTTCCCTGGGGAGCCTGTTCCAGTGACCGATCACTCTCTCAGTGAAGAACCTTTTCCTAATGTCCAATCTGAACTTCCCCTGATGCAGCTTCATTCCATTTCCTCGTGTCCTGTCACTGGTCACCAGAGAGAGGAGATCAGCACCTCCTGCTCCGCTGCCCCCCTTGAGGAATGTGTGGACTGCCATGAGGGCACCCCTCAGCCTTCTCTTCTCCAAGCTGAACAAGCCAAGTGACCTCAGCTGCTCCTTGTAAGTCTTGCCCTCGAGGCCTTTCACCATCTTGGTCACCCTCCTCTGGACACACTCTAATAGTCTAATGTCCTTCTTACACTGAGGCACCCAAAACTGCACACAGTACTTGAGGGGGGGCAGCACCAGTGCAGTGTAGAGTGGGACAGTCACCTCCCTCGACTGGCTAGCTATGCTGTGCTTGATGCACCCCAGGACATGGGCTGCCAGGGCACACTGCTGACTCATATTCAACTTGTCATCAACCCAAACCCCCAGATCTCTTTCCATGGGCTGCTTTCCAGCCTCTCGTTCCCCAATTTGTATGTATAACCAGGATAACCCCATCCCAGGTGGAGAATCCAGCACTTGCACTTGTTAAATTTCATAGGGTTGGTGACTGCCCAGCTCTCTAGTCTATCCAGATCTCTCTGTAAGGCCTCTCTATCCTCAAAGGAATCCACAGCTCCTCCTAGTTTAGTATCGTCAGCAGACTTACTTAATGTACATTTGATTCCTATTCCTCTTTTAAATTACTCAGTAGCAAGATTAGAAGTTTCTCTAGCTATTCTTTCATGTCCATAGATGTCTCTGATGTTCATCAAGATTTTTTTTACCTGGAACTACGTATATATTAAAAAATGCCATTTTTCAATAGCAGTAAGTCTGCAGAGTGGAATAGTTGCAAGGACTCAGCATCCACAGTGTATGTGTTTTGGAGGTTTTACATCTGACTGGTTACTCTGGTTACATGAACCAAATGTCCATTAGAAGTTCAAGTGCACCAAGGCACCCCTGGAGTGTCTTTCCCGGTTTAATTTCACCTGAAAAAAATCCTGTTCCTGTCCTCAAGACCACTCTATGATGACAGCCTATGCATGATAATCAACACATTTGCTTTAGAACCACATTCCTGACCCAAATGACAAAGTTAATGTAGGTGCACCCCGGATCTGCTTACAGTCTTATTTACATTGATTAAGGGCAACTATCATAATTCCTATGCTGATTCTCTCAGTTATCTTCATTTACACGATGAACTATGTCAAGACAGATTCATTCTCCTGCATCTTGTGATGATTCACTGAGGAAGAGGAAAACCTCCTTCTTTCTGTGGTGATAATTTGCTTTATTGCTATAACTAAGAGCCATGACCGCATAGCAGGCCTGCATTCTGATAGAAATTGTGCAAACCCAGAACAAAAAGCTGTCTTCTTCCCCAAAGGCAATTGAGAGTAGATGAAAACAAGCAGTTGAGGCAGAAGAAGGAGACAATATTGGTCAGCAGGACAGACCTTAGTCTCAGCACAATGGCAGGTTAACCATTGTCATGCCTTTTTATATAATTTACAAAAGCAAGGGAAAGGAGAAAAATGAGATCATATTGTGCATTCTTATCAGGAGCTCATGTTAGTAATGAAGGGAGCCACTGCAGATTCTCATTTAAATAATCAATAAATTAGTAAAACAAGCTATGTTTCATAACCTTTCTGCCCTTAGATGCCACCTTTTGCAGACTTTAACCAGCACTTGACTTTACTCACCTTTCATTAGGTCTCATGCTAATTATGGTTAATAGGCTTTGGTGGGGGGAGGTTGTGCAAGAAATTAAGGTGATGAGGCAAATCAGAGAAGCCCTTATAGGGGCTATTTTCTAGTATTTGAAATGCTTCCAGTACTTCATAGACCAAAAGCAACAAGTAGATGCAGATTTGGATCATCTGTTCTAGTCAATGCACTATAAAAAATTCCAGTTAATTTAAACTACTTAAAGTTAAATTAAATGGATTATTCAGTATAGTCATACTTTAAAACACATCAGTGTATCAAGCTTTTATGCAAGTGCAGTAGAAGTTTTTTATTCTTAAGGGTTTACAGTCTTGTTAGCAGTGAGAAGGAATAAGGAGGCAACAGGCTCTTACCACATAGACAATAATGGTTAGTATATGTGATATTTGCTAATAGAGCTACGTTTTGATGAATTAAAATTATTAAGAACTAAAGTCACAGAAAATAAGACCCAGAACTGTGGATCTATGATGATCTACCTCATTTGTGAACAGCCCTCTAGTCAACTGGCTTCACAAATTACACTCAATACAACTGAGTCTACAGTTTTAATTTCATACCCAGAAATTCCTTCCATCCACTTCTCTGAGGGTGAAAATTGATACCTTCATTAAATACAAGAACTATATTTCTTCATTTGAACACAAGAAATTTGGAAGAGGCCCAATTCTTGGAGTCTGGGGCAAGGCCCTCAGGAAGTATCAGTATGAAAGCTTTCTGCCAATCATCCTACATCCTTTGTGTAGTGCCTTGGGTTCCTCTCAATAACAAACAAAACAAAACAAGCCACAAAAAAAAACCCAAAATGCAATGCTTTCCTGGGGTGGGAGAGGGAAAGAAATGGTGTATTTTAATGGTAATTTCCACTTTCCACCTACGTTGTCTAAAATTACAGTGAGATATTGAACACAAGGAAAAGTTGCACAGCATCCTTATGTGACTCTCAGACATGTTGCTCAGAAAGCACAGTATGTATCCTAGAAGGGTAGCGTTTGCCTAGCTTTGCCTAGTGTTTGCACTAACAGAACACATCAGTGACCTGCATTTTCTGGAAAAGAGTTTAGGAGCATTTTATATTTTTCACATTTAAGTAAAACTTCAGAGATGAATTTCATCATATGAAGTAAATAACTGCTGTAAAACTTCAAGTTCTCTCTTTTAAATTGTATTTCAGAAAACAAATTACATCACTTAAACACTAATAGTTTGCAATTAACTGCTCAGAACAGTAACTTATTTCTCCATTACAGTCTCATAGTATTCATGCAACAAAGATTTTGATCAGCAGTATTTTTGCTGCAGATTGATTCTGTGCATATGTACAAATATGTTTGGGTGTGCATATAAGTACATAGTATAATTATACACTCCTAGTGTGATTTCTGTAGATTATTAGTAATCCCAACTATTTCTGTCATAATTAGTCATTCCCACAACTTGTTGTTTGCAGGGGTGGTGTTTGCTCTGGGCTGACTAATGCACTTGTGTTCTCAGAACACCCTTTCACTTAAATGCCCTCATCTGCCCCCGTGGCAGCATTTTATGAATGCCCTAAGAAATGGTCCTGTACCCATGTGTCATTTTAGTTAGATTCAAAGAACCCTTTGGGGAAGGACAACTGGGATTTTTGCTGGGGACTTGCTTTGTTCATGACCCTGCCAGGCAGCATTATATTTTTGCATAGCCAGACTGTTTACACTGAACAGTGTGTTTAAGGAACCAATCAATGTGCTTTTTCCAATCTACATGGATATTTGACACAGTTTATTCACCAGATATTTATTATATCTGCTTTGACAGCATTTTCCTCCCACCTCCTTTTTCCAGGCTGAAGAAAATAAACCTCTTATAACTATTCTTTATGATTCTTCAAAGCATTAGAAGACTAGCCACAAGGGAAGTAGGTGTTTTTGAATTGTCTAACATTTACATTGACTATTTTTAGGGTTTTCTGGTTTGTTTGTTTTGCTTTACTTAATAATACTTTCTCTCTCTTCTAAATAAAATTTGCTTCCAAAGTCTCTGATTATTTTTTTTTAAACTGTGCATTTCCCGATAAACTCATTGCTTTCTCAGAAGACTATGAAACTTTTACACTGTAGATTGAACCTCAGTTTGGAACATTGTAAAAAATTTTGAAACTCAATAGCCTAAAAATGCTGATTTTCCACATGTGCTGACAAGCGCTGCCTATTTGCATATGTTCAGAGCCTTATGCCTGCATTTTAAGATTACTTTGCACAATGGCAGTGTTGAAAAAGGACTTTCTTGTAAAGGGGAATCAATCTTCCATTTTAGGGCCAGCTGGAATGAAGATGATCATTTAACATGACTGTAGAAAAAATCGTAGACTTCAGTTATGCAATCCCTGAATTAGACCTGCTGCTCCTAATTAAACTAGAGCATTTCTTTATAGACAGGTATTGAATCATAAAGATTTCAAATGAAGTTTATGTCCTTTGGGAAGATGTACCAATGTTTATTTACTCTCATTGTAAAGTTACTGTCATTGTTAAAATGCATATCATATTTTCAGTTTTCTGACTTCATACTAATTCCTCTCAAGAGAGCAATCTTAGCCAAGTGAGAAGGAAACTGGAACAGTTAGAGAATGACAACAAATACTCACTGATACATTTTCCAATGAAGGGATTCAGTAGCAGGTTCAGACCACTAAGTTTACGTGTCTTAGGCTAACTAGATTCAATGGATGCTGTCTCATCTGCCACTACCAAGTAGTAAGTACGCTTCAAGTAGCTGTTGGCTGCTAATAGATCTCTCCTTAGCCTCATCTTCACCTGACTAGACATGGGCAGCTCCCCCAGCCTGGTAGGTCACATTCCAGTAGACTGCATCTCCCAGATCAACCTCCTGATCTGGGGTGACTAGAAAGTGGACATAGATTTCCCGGTGTGACTTCACCAACATGTTCTGGCACACAATAACTTCTCCGGCCTTATCTGCCATGATCTTCCTAATAAATCCCAATATGTAGCTTGACTTATTTGTGGTGAAAGCACACTCCTGGCTCATGCTGAGCTTCATTGTAACCTCCAGGTGCTTTCCAGCAGGGTACTACCCATCCAGTCAGTTCCTAACGTATGCAGCTATTCCTCCACAGGTGAAACACTTCATACTTCTCCCTCTTGAACTTTATACCCCACTCCTCAAGTTTCTCAAGGAAACTCTGAATTGAAGCTCCACTCTCTGGTGTGCCAGCCACCCTCTGTAATCTGCTGAGGGATATTCTGTCTCATCACCCCGGCCATTTATGAAGCTGTTGAACATCAGCCCCAGTACAGACCATTGGGATGCTCCTCTTGTTAGCAACTTCCAAAGAGATGTCAAGTGATGGATTAATATCCTTTGAGTCCAGCTGTTTAGACAATTTCAAACCCATCAATCTATCAATCCAGCCGCTTCCTCAGCTTCCAAACGTGAATACAGTGGGGGAGGAGTGTCAAAAGCACTACTAAAGTCTAGTTTTCTCTTGTCCATTTCACAGTCCTCAAGGGACTTCCCTCAGTCTCAATGATTTTGCATAGATTATAGTCAGAGGCTGCACAATCATGTCAGCCAGTACTTTCAGCACCCTTGGAGAATCCCCTACAGCCCCATGGATTTCAATACAAACAGCTTTTCTAGGTGGTCCCTAAACTGCTATTCCTCAGTTGTTGGCTCTGTTCCTCTTTTCCACCTTCTCCTGGTATATATAGGGATCTGGGAAAACTGAATTTGTCTGCCTGAAATACATTTGATTGGAAAAATTGTGATCAGCACTAGCAAGCACTATCATTTTTTTCTCCTGCTAAAAGCACTGTTCCCTTGTCAACCCGAAAGGTATATCAAACAAACAGTGATTGCACTTGCACCTTAATAGTCTTGTAAACAGTATAACTCACGTAGATGACCCAAGTTGCCATCACTTCAAATCAAACAAATTATACAATTTTTCCTTTGCAGAATGATCTTACTGGTTGATATACTGTGTTAGGTACTATAGGGTACTATATTTAAGGACTACAAGTTTCTTTTTTTTTTCCCCCAGGATGTTAATTAATACAGATGGTACCTCTTGGTCTACAGATGTGACAGATGAGGTATTCACAAAGAGCTTCAATAGGTGAAGAGTTTTCTAGAAGGGCCTAGGACACATTTTTTTTACATATATAATTTTTGTTGCCTGCCAATACTCCTGCATTTAAAAACAACAACAACAAAATTTTAAAATGCTTGGGTATTGCTTACCTATCTTCATGAGATTAAGGAAATCTGCCCCATTCTTAAATAGAAAAATGGATATTTAATATATGCTTGTATGACAACAGTGTCATACAGTGAACTACTCAATGCCTGGGTAACATTGTTTTAAGCATGGTGTACATAGAAAATCAAAAATATTGTCTTTGAGATGAAGACTCTGCAGTCTGCAGGAAAAATTCAGATTCCTGAACACAGTCCTCTAGTGCCATCCCCCCAGTGACACCCCAATGTACCTGCCAAGCCTCCAGCTGCTGCTCCAGAAGAGTGCAGGTCTCCCATAGCTTCTGTCTTAGCCAGACACATACCCTAGTGTATCCTTGATGGTATTAACACCTACGTTTACACTCCTGCCTCCTACACTACATACAGCACATGACATAAGACACACAGCAGAATTAAGCTCAAATGTAAACCATCTAAATTTATGTTATATGCCAGGGCAGTAACAATCCCAGCTCCGATTACAGTCTGCAGAGATCTAGACAATACATTTAACTAGATTAGGCAGCTGTTCAGCTCAGTCTATTAGATAAAAGGGCCTCACTCCGGTTGCCCACAGGTAAGATCCTGCTGACTTTTGAAACACCCTTGGGATAGCCACCACAGGGCTTACAGAGAGGACACAGCCTGTAGTAGCTCTGTGCCTCTCTAGAGAGACAGCTGGAGGCCATGTCAAAGCATCCACAGCACCTGAAAAAACACTGAAAAACAATGTTTAGGTAACTGTGTCCTTTCCATCATAAGTAAAGCTTGTGAAATACTTCCTTGGGTTAATTTTTTCTGAGTAGGCAGGGATATTTTTAAATATCTCTCTTTTATTATTGTCATTCTCATTCATTTGATTGGTGCAGTAGTCTTCCATTATATGATTTTATTCTATGTTGTATTTTAGCTCTCCGTCAACTTGGTTATTCATAAACTCCTACACACAGAAGGAACTAATATTAGTAAATCATTCAGAAGTAATAATGGAACTTGTCAGATTTTGCTAAGCTATTCATGCCACCACAAAAAGATGAACATTTATTACTTTTGTAAGGGAGGCATTATGTTAAGTATTGCTTAAAAAATAATTGTTGAATTTTTTTTTTAAAGTAAGAAATCTTAAACTATCTGGTTCCAATTATTACTATGTAGAACGGATCTAACTTAGGTAAAATATGCTTTCTAATTTTCTGTATTACTACTTCTTTAGTTACATATTCAATTGAAACCAAAATACAGTTGTTATTTTTGGAGTTGAAATTTGTTTATGAAAGTTATTTCATCTAAACTCAGTGAACATAAAGCTTACATTGCTGTCTAACTGATCTGATACCTTGTGAGCAGTTGACAGACTCATTGCCAAAGCCATACAGAAAGTCTGTTGTGAAAGGCAGCTTTCTTCTTTTGACCTTTATACCCCTCCATATGACAATTTCAGCTTTGCCTTCAACTAACATACTGCATAGTATAATAAAAATAATAAGTTCAAGACACAAGATCACTGCAGGCCATTCCACAAAAGTTTAATGACATTATTTTTCAGGTTGGCTGAGATAATGGTCACAATAAAAAATCAACATTTTTATTGGAAAAGCCAAGATATAGTTATAACAACATCCATTACAGGTTTTTTATACTGCTTTTCACTTACAGAGATCTGTGATTTATTAGTTGCAGTACATTAGTTCTTTGTATATCTACAAAGATGTGGCTTGAGCCCCAATTTGGCTGGATTTTATTAGCAATTAAACTGGTTTTCAGGCTACATACACAGTCTGCAGAATTTACTGAAGTGAAAATTTTCCTCACCAACTTTGCTTTGAATAGAAGTCTTCTAATAAGTAATTTTGTTTACATGTTTCAAAATATAAATTTCAAGACAAAGTCATATTATGACTTAAACTACACTTTGCTTTGATAGTGGTGTTTCCTTGCTTTTCCTGAGAAGTACCAATAAGGGATGATTTTAAACAATGTTGTGTAAATACTTTTTAGTATTGCTTATGGCTTTTAATTCATTTACAAAACAGCTCTTAAACTTTCAACTTGACACATGAAAACATAAACTACTTGGCTTGTGTACTTCCTATCTAATTTCCTAAAATTGCTGTTTTAATTTGTGTTCCCACAGTAAGATTTCCCGCTGAAGTGTTGAGCTCTATCTATATGTAAATTGAATAATCTTTCAAAGACAGGGAAAAGGAAGCACTATTAAACATGAAACTTCATTTCTGTACAAAAGCACTATGACTTTCTACAATAATAAATTACGACCATAGTATTTCATTAAGAAAGAACATGATACTGTTAAACTGTTTGTCAGCAGTAAATAAACATGGAAAAAAACTTATCTTCATTATCTTCTTTGTTTGTTTTTTTTTTCAGAAAATACCATGTAAAAATACCATACCCACTTTAATTCTCCCAATTTAATCTCTTGTATCTATAACTGATTCAAGTTATTGCATACAATTTGAAATAGTAGATAGCTAATGTCAACAGCTGTTAAAAAGTACCCTCACTGAATCAAATATATCTATTATGTATAAATACTGGTTATTTTTCTAGCAAAAATGTCCTAACAATATTCAGAAAAAAAAAAAAGCAGCGTAGATACATCATACCACAGAAACCCAAGATGATATAAGGTACAGTTAGAAGAAAACATGTTTATGGTTTATTATTGCAGCAATATTAAGCTTTCCAATAACACAAGTTTTCTGAAAAAATATAGCCATAACCTGTCTTTCTAGTGCCTGATCATGCAAAAAATTAGTATGCAGGTTCTTCTCTGTGAAATAATCTAATTTTGGATATAGATTTGCTATTATTTCCCCTATGTCAAAGAATATAGATGTCTAAAGGAAAAACAGAGGCAACATGACAGGCAACGTCAAGAGACCATATGGTCTGCACAAACTATGAAAGTCAAACTGAGATTTGTTCCAGTAATTTAGGCTAAAAACACATTATGTAATAAGATTTCCAGCTATTTTCAAAATTATATCAGATTTCAGTACATGGAATTATTTTGTGAATAATCAATCTGACTACACCATGAAAATCTGCGTAGGTGTGCAGGGAATGATGTACTGTGCCCTAATATATGTTGGGGCAACTTCTTTTCTCAGTTCTGGCATCAATGAAGCTCTATTGCACTTTCCCTAGCATACTTCATTGGTCCTTTAATGAGGTTCAGATTTTTTGAACAAAAGTAAAATTGTACATTCTATGCAGCCTGAGACATCTTTTTCCAGGAATGAATTGGGTGGGATTCACTGGATCTAATGAAGATGTCTCTAATGTAAACCTCTATGTCTGAGCTGCATAGGAAGTAAATGGGCTTCTAGAGAATGGCTTATCTCATGCTAAGACAGGTATTTAAATAGATCAGATGAATTGCAGAAAGGCTTAGGTGTGCAGAGAAGTGCCTTCCTCTCTTGGTTAATTATAAAGACAACCTAGGTGATGGCTCCCCTTTAAACATTGTATATGATTATTATACAAGACAGATGAGATGAATTGCATCCATAGCACCTGGCACCTTAGTATAATCATGAATGGAGTTCTTAAATTGAGCTTTTTCAAGATGTTTACTGTGTATTCGGCCTATACATGAACATGTCACGTTGCATATAAAACTAGACTCCATTTTAAGGCCAGGCAGTTATGTCCCTCTTCTGTCCCATAAGACCTTTTTATCCTATCAACTGTTCCTGTATAGTCAGTCTTCTGTATAATATGCATTCCTGGAGTTTCTGCATGCTTACACCAGTTGTGTACCTACACTCAGATAAGTTCTCCCTCTGTGGGTCTTGAAGCACTGTCAAATACAACTATTTCTCTCAGTTGACTATACAAGGAATTAGGTACTTACCTTTGGCAAAACAACTCATCAGGAGTGGGACCCCCATCATGGTCAGTGCAGAAATAAATACACCAGGTAAATGATTCATATCATCTGTTCTTCCTGTCTGAGTTAGGATGAGACGGATTGTTCTACAGAACTACCTATTTCTCTCCATTGCCAATAAAGGAGTATAGAATGACCAGGCCAGACTAAAAAAATCTGCATTTTAAACATCGAGAATTAAGTGGGACAAATCCAAGAATACTAAAATTTGGTAAAATTCTTAAATTAGGCAAATTAAATCCCAGCCTTAATATGGAATTGAGCACCCAAAAATTGCTGGAGTATGAAAGCGTAACTAAAATGTAAGCCTGTATGTAAGGACAGTATCATAGGTATATGTCCAGCTGTCACAACTTCTTACTCCAAGTGTGATATTATCAACTTTTTTCTTGCAAAAAACAGGAGGAATTAAAGTTTGCACGTTACTCTCCATAGAAAAACACCGCGCGGTAATAATGAATTGTGCATTATAGTCCAGAGAACAGACATTTCATATTTCATATTTAAATAGTAGGATCATTGTGGATCACTTGAAATAATACCAATAATAAATAGCACTATGAATTCTTCTTATGGAACAGACAGCGCAGTTTCTGGTTTTTCTCTTATCAAAACTAAGGTGTGTCCTTGATATGATTCCATTGGTTTCATTCATCCATCCTGAGTGCCTGTTAATGTTGTTTAGCAGTGGAAGCAAAATGGCTACTATATAACTAATAGACTTCACACAAGCCACCAGCTGCTGGCCAATGGATCAAAATATGTTGCTCAACTTGCTAGGTGAAAGACAATTAATACACAAGTACATATACATTTACATATACACACAAATTAATGGCACTATTTTAAAAATGCATGACAGAAATTAATAGATATATTGTAAAATATCAGAAAATTCAACATGTTTTTAAGAGTACATCTGTAAGATCTGGGAGAAGATTTCTAGTGGAGTTCACTAAAAATGGTCTTGGGACATATGTTGCAAGTGGGATCACAGTGATACAAACACTAAATAATGCTAATTCTTTGGATTATTTGCTCTGGCTCAATAGAAAGACAGGGCTAGCAAAGATTGTAATTGCACAGATTTGTGAGGAATTGTCAAAAGATAAAAGAATCAAAATATCTGAGAAGAATTAAGTGGCAGCAAAGAGAAAATGCAGTTAAAAGAGATGTGACATACAAAATTAATCCATTTACCTGCAATTGATCTCACCAAATATAGATATCTACAGTGTCGTACCTATATCAGATCTCAACTACTAAGCTCCCTTTAGAGAGCTGGAGAAGCAGAGAGAAATAAGCATTTCTGGAGCAAATCTGTCTTGTCTTAAAGTAGACATCCAAAATTGGTCAAAGGAATAGTTCCCTGAAAGGGTGATTAGCTCAGATACAGGCATCCACATTGTTGATTTCTAATGTTAAGCAAGATGAATTGAACCTTTCGGTATTTCTTTAAACCTTACTTAGGATCAAAAGGTTGGGTAAAGAATAATATCTTCTTTCTAACTGCTAGGCATCTTTTATGCTATGATCTATTCCCTTGGGTCCTGGTGTGCTTTATCTGGCAGTGAAGAGAATATTTGAACTTATGAACCTGCATTTTTTGAAAAGTGGTCATTTTTTGGTTTTGTTTGGGTTTGGGGTTTGGTTTTGTTTGGATTTGGGGGGGATTGAAAGGGGGTTTTGCTTTTTGTGGAAGGTTTTAAAAAAATAACAGTTTCATAATGTGGAGCTATCAGTGTCACAATTAATCTGGAGTGAACAGATGGGCATTCAAATTCACATAACGGATGTTATGTGGATCAGTGCTCATATAA
This sequence comes from Aptenodytes patagonicus, assembly GCF_965638725.1. Taxonomy (NCBI): domain Eukaryota; kingdom Metazoa; phylum Chordata; class Aves; order Sphenisciformes; family Spheniscidae; genus Aptenodytes; species Aptenodytes patagonicus. The sequence continues at coordinate 13,559,258 of NC_134951.1, read as the reverse complement.
TTAGTTGTGTATCAGTGACAGGACATTAGGTCACTGGGCAATTTTCCTCTCCACCAGACGATTTGCCTGCATTCCGAATGAGCATCAATCAAAAAAACACTCATCATATTCTGCTAAAAGGTATAGACAGACTCCAACAGTCATCAGCTAATCTTTGAGCTGCAGCAATAACACTACTTTTTTGGTCTCAAACAGTAGTAGCAGAGAAATGAGATGTTAGCTCTGCAAGGTTTTGGATGCTGATATACGGCTGGGACAGAAGACTCCCTTTTTTAGGGACACCAGTGATGTCTTCACAAACACTAATTATAGGAACTGTGCTTCTCTCACCTCAGATGTCTGTCATCATCTTTTCTCATGTATGTGGTAACGGTAAGAAACAAATCAGAGAGAGTGGTGGTTTCCCTTAGTATCGAACATGGAGCTCTATGAGAATAAAGGAAAACAGACTGTTGTGAACTTTTCTTCTTTCCTTTTGCAAGGTTCTTCTTGAGCCAGTCTTTTCGTTCTGATAAAAAAAATAATTAGCAAATATATTTCCCACCACCTCTTTTGTTCTCCCTTTCTTTATTAAAAAAGCTTTAATTTGAGTTAATATTACTAGTGCAATTGTTGGGCAAATTCTTGCTTAGAGGAAGGACATTAGGTTCACTTATCTCACTCTGGCAATAGGCCTTGGGAATGTCAGAATCCAGGTCAGTAATATCCAGATGAGTCCACAAGCATTAGCAGCATTTTCTAAATGGAGGTGTCCCAGGTCTCCAGCCTTACCACAGAAGAAAGGAGGTCAGACAGGAGGCAGATAGAGGAATGACATGAGCTTTAAGCAAGGGAAGGTGACCTGATGCAGGTCCTGGAAAGCAGAAGCTCTCTCTTGTGGGTTGGCAAGTACTCTGCTCTTCCGTTACGGTCAGCAAGAAACGAATGTACTGTTGTGGAAACCCAGTAGGTGAGCATGTATCCAAACTCCAGTGTCCATCCAAAATCACTTTTTTTCCTGACCATTCCTCTTTGCTGCATCAGTGGATAAATCCCCACCTTCTACCTTCACCCAGACTGGGCCAACTGTTGCCTGAAAGTTGAATTTTGCCCACATAAATTTTATGAATGGTCAAATTACAAGATGGGCACTGATTTTCAGTAGGCTTAGGGTTTCTCCTAACTATGGCTACCAAATCACTTAATTAGCCAGGAGAGTTAGGATTCAACCCCTTAAAACTTAGTTTGAGTGTAGGTATTTGCAAATATGACATTAACACTGCAATTTCAATATTGTGGAATTGACAAGCCAAATATCTTCACAAAAAGTGAAGTATAAAGCCTAGGAAACACACCCCTGCTCCCTTCTCAGAGATTCTTGGGAACATTTACTCAATATATAGATGTCTACTCTGTGCGTTTCCTGTCACTGTGCAGACGGTAGCTGTCTCATGCTGTCCTTTTCTTACATCAGCTACATTTCTTCCAAGGACTCTCAGAGTTTGCAGCATCATATTGAAAGGCAAATGACTTCTTAGCAAACCTCCATCTGTTTGCAGCCCTGGGCTTTCAGTACCTTTTTATTTGTCTTGAGGTTTGAAAGTTCAGAGTAGCATCTAGGCTGTAATGTTGATACCTAGAAGTAACTCAAATAATGTGCAGCTATTTCAGCTACTTCTACTGAAAATTCTTAGTTACTACATGATCTTTATACAAAATACTCCTCTTCATACTTATTAGAAGTAATATACTCTGTCAATAAAGGGCCCTTTACACATTCTCTCACATTATGCACTGTCATAACAGCATGCCTGTTCTTATAGAACAACTCCTTCGGAGATAAAATCCTCGTTTTTATTTTGACGTTCTTCTGCCATCAAGCTGCATAGTCTCCATCTTATTGATGATAAAATTAAATAAAATAAAATAGAACATAATTTGACTTTTGCCGCTTTGTGTTAAGTGTCTAGTGGTACCAAATTTGATAAGGTGCTGTATCTTCTCCCTATAGGGTTATCCAGTCACTGTGGGGATCCAGTGACTGCTGAGTTATCAAACCACATGTCTGATGAAGGATTAAATTTTGGTATTGTTTTCAGATCTTATTGACTTTGGTTTGAAATTAGTCAACATTTGAAAATGGTATATGGAAACACTAAAGAGTCACAGAAAGTTCAAATTCTTCTCAAGCTGAAAACCAGGACTTAAGGACAAAACTGTTCCCTTCATCTAAATCTAATTCATGCTCAGTTTCACTTCCAAACCAGCCTTGACCCTGCGGGACCCAAGTTCCATTATCTACAGAAACACACATTTCCTTACAAACACTGAGTGGGAATCTCTGCAGCAGTCACTGGTCTAGACGTCCAAAGGTTTAATGCGGCTAACGTCTACTGAATTCAGTGGGAGGTTGATGCTTTAAATACTTACAATATCTGGCCTTCTTTCTTTTTATCCTCACTATCCAAGATTTCAATTGCATACCTGTAAAAACTTGTTAATCCACAGATCAGACTAGGAGACAAGAGCTCTGAAAGAATAACACCTTCACACACTTTGGTCTTTAAGCTTATTCTTTTTCACAAGCCTGGACCTGATAACTGTGTGTTCTGACCAAGAAGTGACAAATTAACACACTGTAAATAAAGCGTACAGGCTAAGCTGGGAATGAATAAAAGCTTCCTGAGCATGACAGCCAACAAATCTGAAGAAGCAGAGGTCTTAACACAACAGATTACTTTCTTGCTATCACATTCTGAATATGATTTCTCTTTTAAATCAAAAAGTAAAGCTTAAGCAGAGATACGTGGAGATGGAAAGGATAGAGCTGAGCAATGAAAGAACAGCAAGTATGGACCAAGACCTCCTTTTTTTCTAGCAAAATGAAAATGGAAAGACAAGAATATTTTTAAATATTTTTCTTTATTCCAAGGCATGTAACTTCCATCTCACAGTAAGCCTGTTTTTCTGAGATTCGGAGAGGAAAAAAAGCTAAAATATTTTGTGGAATTTGGATCAGATATTTGGCTGTTTTCCCTCCTGAGAAAGCCTTAGCTTGTCAGAATGAGATGTCCTGATCCCTGTGAGGTCTGCTGCTTTGCCCGCACAGGGAAGCAAGAATGCTGCTTACACATCCAAATGTATTACCTGGATCTCTGTTCTGATTCTTGTTACAGCTTGCCAGCAACAGAGCCCTAAAGCAGAAAGCAAGGATAGGCTGGACAAGTGCAATTTAGTAAATGTTTGATGGGAATTGTTTGACAATTTTTCTGCTATTACAAGTATAACATTACCCCTTGAAAGCAAGAAGGAACTCGCAGAAAAATACTATTACATATAATGTCACATATTGTCTAAGTAATGCTTCCCCGGAGTATTCTTGAGTGTGCGCATGTGCAATTTATGCTCATAGATGTATTTAAAGTGTTCAGCAGAGCTACCTGCAGTGCAAAGCTCTCCTTATTCACTTGCCAGCTTATGCAGCTCTGTAAGTAACACCATGGTCCCTAGGGACACCGAGACTCTCTAGTCTATTACTTTTCAGGAGCTCCGCCTCAGACAGGGTCTAAAGAATATCATAAACAGCTGTCTGAGAGAAAGAAATTGGTGACAAACTGTTTAAGAACTGCTATGGGCAAAGAGGAAAGCTGCTGGCCTTTTCAGACATCTCGTCTGCGTGTCTTACATTGGTCAAGACATCTTTGTCTCTTTCATCAAATTTTGTGCATCTTTCCATGTAATAGTTGTGGATGCCTCCCACGCCTGGAAGAATGAGGCTGAATTGTCCAACGTTACCTGCAGGAGCACCGGGGAAACTGGAAACTAAGCAGAAAAGGGTACCGTGCTGTGAAGGCAAATTGCTTCAAAGTTTGTTTATTTGAGAATTTTCATCCATGAGTGGAGCAGGATAGAGTATAACTGTTTACTCCCATTCCCTAGGAGACTACTCAGTGTAAAGTGAAAAAATAAAATCCCTGGCTGGTGTAAGACCATTGTCTGTAAACAGGTATTTTCTGGGTTCACCATCTGCCTTTCATGAAGTGCTTTTGCTCATCAGTTCATTCCATGTCCCCCCATCCAAGGGGCTGTTCCCCTGCCATCTCCTGACACAACTGCTCATACCACACACATTACCTGCCCCAAAGCTTTCCTTAGGCTGTGTCACACCATCACTCAGGTGAAATGCTGCTAACTTGCAATGCCATGCAATGCTAAGATTATCAGAATATTATTTTTTTAAAAAAAATGTTTCCAGTGGAGCCCAACCCCCAAACTTTCCCAAACTGACAGTTTTCTTAGGTTTTGTAGAACACATGAACAAATACATGATTTTTACTTCCATATCACACTCTCTCAGTTTGCTCAGACACTTCATGATCATTCATCCTGTATTTTTGTCACTGTATCTGTTGTGTTAAAATAATGGTTTCAGAGATTAATATTAACCAAAACACATATGTTAAGTGTATGTTTTCAACACAGTGGCTAACATTGTATGCAAAAGGGTCATGATACTACATGACTCCAATAATAAAGGTGTGTAGTGTGATTTGTTGACAGGTGACATTTCTGCAACCTTTCTTGCACTGGCATATTGTTATATGCCCTGTGCCATAATGTTCTCTGTGCTGCAATTCATCATTCAAACAGGTCAATGCGGCTTCTGACATTTGGAGCTACCTTCCTTTATCCCGCAGGTTCATTGATTTGTTAGCTCTCTTCTAACCTCAGAAAACCATCCTTCCCTCGTCTCTACATCTTCATTTCTCTCCCTTACTTTGTGTTCCTCCTTTGATATTTTAATTCCATAGTATGTTTATTAATACTTTTTACATAAAAGGCAATAAAAGCAAGAATAAATAAATGCTCTGTTGTATTGATTCTATTTTTAATTTTTCATTAGACCATCAGTTTTGTTCTGCTGATAGACACCAATGCTATTATGTTATCCTGTGTACAACCTGCACCAGCTAATATATCTTGTTTTAAAAATATTAAGAGTGGAAAATTAGTCCTCACCTGGTTTATATTGTCAGGTAATCAGTATAAACTCAGCACTTGAGGCAAGGCAGAATTAGAGATAGTCAGGTCAAACTGCGTAGATAATGTTCCCAAAGAACAAGGATTTTTTAGGAAAAAGAAGTAGTCTGTGAAAGATCAGAAATAGGTGGGTTATAAAATGGAGTTCTGGGGTTAACTTGTATTATCCTTACTTACATAACTCACACAGATATTGAATCACAGGTAACCAGCTATTATGCACCTAAAAATACAGCAATTTATTAAATCTGGTTACTCAGAAGGCACTGCAGAGATAGCACTGGAAATAATTAAGGACTGATGCTGTGAGAGTTTGAGCAGAGATTGTTGAAAATTTTCCATCAAATTACAGGTCTTTTCCAACCAACCTTTTCAAGAAAAGAAAAAAAAATATTTTTTTATTTTAAAAATGAAAAATGTGATGAAAGTTGAATGAGGTTAGCTCTAACGTTGTTATGGTACCTCTGTGCAGTTTAGCTCAGGCCCATTCCCTCCACATACCCTGGCTGGGCAGGGGCGGTGAAGCTGCCACTACATGCAGTTTCTGCACCCCACCAGGGCTGGTCAGGGCACAACTTTGTGCACCTTGAAGTAAATAACTCCTGAAGAGGTCAACAATGACAGCTACAACCTCTCTGAAACATCACAGCAACATTTCAGAAAGTAAATATTTAAAGTTTGAGGACAGGAAAAGGAGATTCCCTCCACAAGCCTTAATGGGAAACTGAGGCACAGGAAAAAATATTTAAGCATTTTTTTAAACTGCTCTCACACTGGTTGTCCTCAGCTTTCCCTAAAGATGGTAGAAGTTCACTGTTCATGTCTCCTTGCCGGAAGTGCCGCAAATACTGGTAGATATTAGGTCTTCAATACTGTGATGAATTTCTAGCCTCTGCACATAGAGAGTTGTGCATCAGTCTGGGCATCACCTAGGCACCTGGAGTGAAAACTGCAACAAGTTATGATTGTTTACTACCTGGCATTTTTTCTACCCAATTAACCACATATTCAAATGCACGCTGCCCACCATATTCAAAGATTTTATAACATACAGAAAGACACTCCTCTCAGTTTCAGATGAACTCATCTTCACACTCAGACTATAAACCTGTAATGGTTAGTAAACTTTTCCTGTGAATGATAATAGCATGAAGGATTAAATTTAGAATGATTCCTTAATCTTTTCCAACAAAGCCAGTAAAATAATTACTTTCAAATTTGGTAACAATGGAAGGATAACTACATCTCACAAGTGCACTTTGCATTTTCATGTATGTGAGCAGAAAATGAGAATTAACAGGCCATAACATACTGCTCATTCCAAAGATCCTGCCAAATAATTAATCCTCGATTCTTCTAATAGCAACCTGCTTAAATGCTGCCCGAATATAAGGCAGCAAGCAGTGAGGTTGAAGCTGCCAGCATAAAGAAATATGCCAAGGAACAAACATTTCAATGAGACAAGTGCCTTCTTCAAGTCCTGGCCTGAGAAAGGGAGCAGCAAGCCTCATGTACCCTCACCTCCCTGGTACAGTCACAATCAGCAGCCCAAAGACAGCAGCTGAATAAATCAATCAAAGTTGTATTAGATTTCTTCCTTGCTGTAATAAATAAAGTTGCTGTCTCTCTGTTTTGGAAAATGAAGTAAATATAACTATATTGCAGAATGAGTTCAGACTGAGGTGGTGAAGCCTCCCAAGAATTGGATAGAAAGTGCTGAATTAAGTTATACGTTCATTACACAGTTTAATCCCAAAGTCACTTCTGCATAGTCTTGGCCATTTCTGGTGCGTCTGGCTTGGTGCTGCCCCAACTCCTGTTTCTTTTTAGAAATATTAGATTGCCAGTGATGCTGCCCTGTCACTGTTGTTGTCTTCCACTTTCTCCTTCCTTTTATTTTCCTGTTCTATAATAAACCGTGGCAGAAGAGATTAAGAAGCCAAATCTTAGCCATCTGAGGTAATAATAACTAATTACACTATAATGGTATTTTATTACTTGCCATTTGTACAGCAGCTATCATCTCCAAGGACATTTTACAAACCACGGCAGGAATAACTTTTTCAGTGCTGAGAGTCACACACAATCTTCGGGCTGCAGCCAGCCTCCAAGCTGCCACAAGTTGCTCTTGACGTTCCCCAGTCCCTTCTCCCTCGCAGGCAGGGTGGTACCTTGCTGGAGCCAAGCTCCCCAGTGAAGACCACCATTTTAAGGAACCTTGGACCGCTACAGGACCCATAGCCGCTGCTCGATACTCTCCTTTCCCTCCTGTTCCCGTGCAAAGACAACCAAGAGGATGGAATGGGCCAGACAGAAGCCTCCCCTGAAGCAGAGCTGGCAGGGAGGCCACCAGTTGGAGCACACTAAACAAAAACTACTCTTTTACAAGAGTAAAAGAGGTGGGTTGTCAGAAACTGAGAAGTTGTGTAATCTTCACAGCTATGACAGTTAGTTCTTCAAAGAAGGATGCTGCTATTGACTCTTGCAGACAACACTGAGTACCCCACGTCAGGTTTCATATGTAGCTAGCTACAAGAGTAATGACCGACAGATGCCTGATGCATAAGGGCAGTCCATAGAAATTACTGAAATAAAGCTGTCCCCTCCCAGTGCTGGGGACGTCTGCATCTCGGAGACAAAGGGCAAGATTTCAGTTCCAAGTTTGGAGCTGAATGTAAGTATCACATTGGTGCCTAAGCTGCCATTGCAGTCAGTGGAGATCTAGTCAAGATTAAATTCACCTACCACTGCAGGTGAATGAGCAGCTTACATGTGAACACCTACATGTTGACCTCTGTATTTAGCTGTCTGAATCTGGAACTGAATCTCACCCAAACTGTTCTGCAAGCACGCAACAGAAAGACAATGATGCACCTGTATATCCCCTTATAGGTCACTACTCACTCAACCCCTCCACCTCACTTGGATAGTTATCCGATTTCTGGCACACTTTTTGCTCCTTCTCAGCTGTTGTCTTGAATCTGCAGGAAAGTAGCACAAGTCTTTCTAACCTCTTCTGAATGTGGTGTGACTAAAATTCAAAAGACCCTTGCACGTTCTGGATGGCTGAGAGGGGTGTTTTCTCTACCCATCGAAGGTGTCACATCCAGGTCCACTCAGAAGAGTGCTTTGAAACCCAAGCAGACTGGCAAGACTTTACAAGAGGAAGGCCAAACTGTCATCTCTCCAAGAAGTTCTGTGTAAACTGGCTCTTTTAGACAGCTGTCTGGCATAGCCTGCAAATGTTTTGCTGTTGTATTACATTGTATATTAGCCATGTCCAATTAATTATGACAGTTCTTTTTCAAATCATTTTATGTTCCATCAGTTATCTAGAGATAACTGGGAACCTGGAGGTTTCTCAGACAGCTCTTTAGCATCTATGAAAGAACAAGTAAAAGTAAAGCAAAACAAGTGCATGATCTTAATTATTTGATGTATTATTAAGACTTACTTCTCCATTTTATCAGAGGCTGGTACTCTTGATGCTAAGTGTAAATTTCCTTTTGCCCTAGGTATAAGCTGCTGTAGCTCAAACCAAGGGTCAAGATATAGGCATCATGCATAATTAATTTGCCTAGCAAATAAAATTAAGCCACCTTTTTCTTATTATTACACTTGACCTATAAAGAAAACAGATCTTTCAAGCTATGAAAAAAAAGCCAAAAATGCACTGGCATGAAATTCACAGAATCACAGAATGGTTGAGGTTGGAAGGGACCTTTGGAGGTCATCTTGTCCAACCGCTTTGTTCAAGCAGGGCCACCTAAAGCCAGATGCCCAGGACCACATCTTGACAGTTTTTTAATGTCTCTAAGGGGGGAGATTCACTCAGCTAACCATGGGGCAAAGACACTACATCAGCTTGCATGTTGCTGAGCAAGATTCAGCAAGAATGTCTTAAGGCTCACAGGCTTATTCTTTTTCTGGTTCCCTCCTGCTGACTAGTCAAAGGTTGTGGCTGCATTATTGGGGAGTAAAACCCCTCAGACAAAACAAATCCTGCTGAGACGTGGGGTTTGTTAGCTCCACTTCAGCGTAACACTATTGCTGTTTCACAGACTCTGGTTGGCTCAAAAAAATAGAATCATAGAATCATAGAACAGTTTGGGTTGGAAGGCACCCCTAAAGGTCACCTAGTCCAACCCCCCTGCTGTGGGCAGGGACATCTTCAACTAGATCACGTTGCTCAGAGCCCCGTCCAACCTGACCTTGAATGTTCCAGGGATGGGGCATCCACCACCTCTCGGGGCAACCTGTGCCAGTGTTTCACCACCCTCAGCGTAAAAAATGTCTTCCTTCTATCTAGTCTAAATGAGCAAAGCAAGCTAACTTTTACCCGGGAAATACTGCTGGAGCCAAAGGGAATAAGCTGGGAAAAGCTGTCCTCAAGGCATGAATCTAACTAAATCTAGGGGAATGGGACTTGGATCCCCAAGCAATATTTGTAGAGGAAAGACTTTGTTTTTTAATAAATTCCCCATTCAGTGGCAAAAGAAAAAGTTACTGTTTCTCTGATTCTTCACCACAGTCATATTAATGACATGTTTATATTGTGGAAAGTTTTTGTAGCTGTAACACTAAATAAATAGTGTCAGGCCAACATTTTTCAACCTTATTAATTTCTTTTTTTTAGTTTGTGCACATTTTTAGTCTGTACACATGTATTGGAAATATAAATTAAGAAAAATATGTTTTCTATTACTACTTACAATAAGGGCTAAACCTTCCAAACAAACTTACAGACAGAGAAGCTATACTAATTTCTAATATTAAAACATAAACCAAATAATTAACTTCAAAGATTAATGTTTCATGCGAAAAGTTGCAAACTATGAGTGCACATGTGTACCTGTTTGTGTGTAATGCAAATTCTACTTCCAAAGGAAACTGACAGAAAAAGGTACAGGAAAGATCTTATTGCCCCACACTTCGGAATAACCCAGGAAACAAACATACACCATACACTTTAATTGCCATTCCATACAGTCTACAGACAATGGAGAATACTGACACCACCTCTGCAAGCACCTACCTTTGGTGCCCAGGTTCCCCCTACAGGCAGCAGAGAGAAGTGTGTGCTTCCACACAGCAATTAGAGCTCCTAAACTAGAAACCTAACTACTTTCAGATTTAGGCACCCTGATTTGCCTTCCAGAGACCTCTCTTGACCATACAGACAGCTTCAGCTTCCACCTTAATATCCTCTAAGTTTAGGTATTTGGTTTCATGAACTTAATGGTTGGATGTGAAAAAAAAAGTTCAGCAACAAAAAAAAAAAAGGACATAGGCAAAATTTGGTTACTTCTGTCCACAGTTGTGATCCAGAAAACACCTGCTCAGTTCTTGAATAATGTAGAGGGGACTTAAATTCACCAGGTACAACTCAGTCTAACTTGAAATGTCCCTCAGCATTGATTGTTTCAGTCCTGCTCATGTCTAGGACTACCAAACCCAAACAAGACAAATGAAGCACTCTGATGAAAGCAATGTGACACATGAAATAAACACTGTTCATGGCACATGAGGATTTCCAAGAATGCTATTGCAGCTGAATTTTTTTTTTTCAACAAATCCATAGAAGATACCTATTCTTCTCATATAATATTTGAATGCATGCAGTAGACAACCAAGACATAAAGGGACATTTGTACTCAAATCCCTCCTTAAAGAAATGAGAGTCACACGCAGTCTCCAAGCAACAGCCCTAACCACTAAGTTGCCACCTTGTTAGCTACCATCCCTCCCCTTTTGTTTTTTTTTTTCCCTCCCAAGTTCCTTCAGAAAAATATTGTACATAGAAAAGCAGGTAGTTACAAATATAATACTATAATAATAAAAATATAATAATAAAAATAGAAGATATATTCACTGCTTTGTTTTTCAAATGTATCTTACGTCTAGTTAGTATATATGAAATCATAGCTTCTCATAGACATGATGTGAAGGAATCTCTTTGGGAATAATTGTGTGGATATAATCTATTACATGTATTTAATAAAGGGAATTGAAATTTCAAGCAAACCATCTTCTACTGATTTTAGAGCTTTACTTGCATACCAGCTTCCTCAAAGAAATGTTATTCTTCAAGAAGTAGTTCTGAATTAATGCACTTGCATTTCATTTAGGAAAGAATTTTCTCCAGAAAAATCTGAATTGAGAAGTATGAGTTGACAATGAATTAGAATTTTTTTCCTGAAATGAGTATAAACACTTTCCAGAACTGATTAAACATGAGATCCTCAGGAAGAAAGAGGGTCATGTAGGTACACATATAGGAACCCCATGAATGCTGAGTTCTGCTAAGATCATTTTCCATGTGGCTAGAAGCAAAATATTTGTTGCTCATATTTTCCACCTCCATGCATCTGTTTTCTGTAGGGGATAGAGTTGAAAACGTTGCTACAAAAATATATTAACAACAAATCATCAGTTATTATTACAGTTATTAGAAAAGTGCCTTTGTATATTAGCAAATTAAATAAATACTCAAAATTTCATGCAATAATGTTGTTATTTGGAGAGTGAGATATTACAATTATACAATAAATATTTACTCAGGTGTCATTTAAGATATTTTCCTAAGTATTTAGACTTTTTTTGAGAGCAAAATGAGCTTTCTTTTGTCTCGACACATTTTGTTTCATTGACTTTTAGTCACATTTAAAACAGAAGTTCAGTTGCTATTTCTTCCTCCAAGGATTGAGAAGACACCTGAGAAAAAGGACAGCAAGAAAAAAAAATTGAAACTAACCTTAAAGATAATGGTGGAGGTCTTCCTATCACAAGGGCAAAAGCAATTACAACTCTGCTCTATATGCATTAGCAAATTGAATATTCAGCCCACAAATTCACAAAAGAACATCCCACGGAGGTGCTTATTCAATTACAGTTGACAGCAGCCAGTATTTCAAACCAAACCACTGAAAGAGATGTGTCGCTGTTATCAGTGTGATCACAGAGAGCCATATGCAGCTCTTCGAGCAAAGAACTAGGAGCAGCAGTAACCAGCCTGCTCAGCCTGTGCTCCTATCATCACCTCTACTAAGAAAACCCAATAACGTTACAGAACCAGCTAACATCAGCAACGTGACAGTAAGAACAAGCTATAAAACTGGATACAAAGAAGTGGTATTGCAGCTCAGCGCTACCACTGTAGCATTATATCAATGAGACTTTAACCTTGGTAAACGGATTTTGCAAAAGCACCACTAGCAGTCCAGATTTCAGTTTTCTGTGCAATAATATTAATGAGTTATTGAAATGCTACTGACATTTAAAATACCAACAGCTTTCCTTGTTAGCACCAGATTGGGTGGTTTCTATGTTCCTGGAAAGAGGACATAGATTAATCATGATAAATAGAAGGAAATAGCAGTGTAGTGGTGTTTAATTTGAATTTAAGATGGTTAATCTTCATTATTTTGCCTGTCTCAAGGCCTCTTTTGAAAAGGTTTCCTTTATATTATGGGCTAAAAAGGATTCTTCAGTTTCAAAAGATCTAAGCTCAATACCTGTTCCACTTTTATAGGTATTGAAGGTATTTATAATAAAGAATAGGGAATTTTTTATAATTCATAGGAATTTTTTATAATTCCATATAAGAATCTCACTTTTACATGTTTTTTATCTATGGTGTCCTGAGATAGGATTCTTCATCTCATTTTGGAAATAATTTGCTTTTTCTTCTGTTCTGCTTACCCAGAGTTCAGTATGGCAAATCCATTCCCAGAGAGAATTCTTTTGAAATTCCTCCAGAGAAATACAAGAGATGGGATTCCCTCTGCCCATATCTTCCACTTCAGGGTCAGATATCTTCTTAGCAATCTCCCTAAAGTGAGTGTCCCCTGGTAGTCAATGAAGAGAAGTTGTTCTTTTGCAATAAAGGAAGATTCTCCTGCCTAAGTTTAGCTACCCCTGAAAAGACTTTCCCTGTCCACATAAGAAAGTGAGTGCTTCAGAAGGATTATTTTACCAGGCATATAAGAATTATGAATAAATTAGGTGCTTTGGTGACGTAGCCTGAAGCCCACCATATAAAACAGTGTGACTGGTTTAACTTCTCTTTTCCTTAATCCTTGATCTCTGCATTAATCACAGATGTAACAAAAATGTCTTTGGTTTTCCTTCCATAACAAATTGAAGAGAAATTTTAAAATAGTAGAAATAAAAGAGCACTGGAGAGGTTGAGGTACATTTCTCTCCAATGCTATCTGGGGATTTTCCAAATAAACTCCATAAAAGGTGCTATTTTTCCAGAAACACTGCAAGAAATCAGGATAGTGGGCAGCTTACAGGTACTAGGGAGAAGATGAGTAGTAAAGCAGGGAAAGAAACCCTAAAGATTTTACTGTAGCACCTTCTGTGTTAGAGGGAAATGATTTTCTGTGTTTCTTTTTCTTCCAGTAAAAAGCTGGGAGGAATATAACAGAATCATAGAATCATAGAATCAGTAGGGTTGGAAAAGACCTCTAAGATCATTGAGTCCAACCGTCAACCCAACACCACCATGCCCACTAAACCATGTCCCTAAGCGCCTCATCTACACGTCCTTTAAATACTTCCAGGGATGGGGACTCAACCACTTCCCTGGGCAGCCTGTTCCAATGTTTAACCACTCTTTCAGCAAAGAAATTTTTCCTCACGTCCAATCTAAACCTCCCCTGGCACAACGTGAGGCCATTTCCTCTCGTCCTATCGCTAGTTCCTTGGGAGAAGAGACCCACACCCACCTCGCTACAACCTCCTTTCAGGTAGTTGTAGAGCGCGATGAGGTCTCCCCTCAGCCTCCTCTTCTCCAGGCTAAACAACCCCAGTTCCCTCAGCCGCTCCTCACAAGACTTGTTCTCCAGACCCTTCACCAGCTTTGCTGCCCTTCTCTGGACACGCTCCAGCACCTCGATGTCCTTCTTGTAGTGAGGGGCCCAAAACTGAACACAGTATTCGAGGTGCGGCCTCACCAGTGCCGAGTAGAGGGGCACGATCACTTCCCTATTCCTGCTGGCCACACTATTGCTGATCCAGGCCAGGATGCCATTGGCCTTCTTGGCCGCCTGGGCACACTGCCGGCTCATGTTCAGCCGGCTGTCAACCAGCACCCGCAGGTCCTTTTCCGACAGGCAGCTTTCCAGCCACTCTTCCCCAAGCCGGTAGTGTTGCATGGGGTTGTTGTGGCCAAAGTGCAGGACCTGGCACTTGGCCTTGTTGAACCTCATACAGTTGGCCTCGGCCCATCGATCCAGCCCGTCCAGGTCCCTCTGCAGAGCCTTCCTACCCTCGAGCAGATCAACACTCCCACCCAACTTGGTGTCATCTGCAAACTTACTGAGGGTGCACTCGATCCCCTCGTCCAGATCATTGATAAAGATATTGAACAAGACCGGCCCCAGTACTGAGCCCTGGGGAACACCGCTCATGACCGGCCGCCAACTGGATTGAACTCCATTCACCACAACTCTCTGGGCCCGGCTGTCCAGCCAGTTTTTGACCCAGCGCAGAGTCCACCTCTCTAAGCCGTGAGCCACCAGCTTCTCTAGGAGAATGCTGTGGGAGACGGTGTCAAAGGCCTTACTGAAGTCCAGGTAGACCACATCCACAGCCTTTCCCTCATCCACTAGGCGGGTCACCTGGTCATTGAAGGAGATCAGGTTGGTCAAGCAGGACATGCCTCTCATGAACCCGTGCTGGCTGGGCCTGATTCCCTGGTTGTCCCGCACATGCCTTGTGAGCGCCCTCAAGATGAACCGCTCCATAACCTTCCCCGGCACCGAGGTCAGGCTGACAGGCCTGTAGTTCCCTGGATCCTCCTTCTGGCCCTTCTTGTAGATAGGCGTCACATTGGCAAGCCTCCAGTCATTCGGGACCTCCCCCGTTAACTAGGATTGCTGATAAATGATGGAGAGTGGCTTGGCGAGCTCCTCCGCCAGCTCCCTCAGCACTCTCGGGTGGATCCCATCTGGCCCCATAGACTCGTGAGCGTCCAGGTGGCGTAGCAACTCGTTAACTGCTTCCTCTTGGATTATGGGGGGTTCATCCTGCTCACTGTCCCCGTCTTCCAGCTCAGGGGGCTGAATACCCTGAGGATAACTGGTCTGCCTGTTAAAGACTGAGGCAAAGAAGGCATTGAGTACCTCAGCCTTTTCCTCATCCTCGGTGACAATGTTCCCCCCTTGCATCCAATAAAGGATGGAGATTCTCCTTGGCTCTCTTCTTGTCATTAATATATTTGTAAAAACATTTTTTGTTGTCTTTAACGACAGCGGCCAGATTGCGTTCTAGCTGGGCTTTTGCCTTTCTCATTTCATCTCTGCACGACCTAACGAGATCCCTGTACTCTTCTTGAGTCGCCTGCCCCTTCTTCCACAAGCGGTAAACTCTCCTTTTTTTCCTGAGTCCCAGCAAGAGCTCCCCGTTCAGCCAGGCCGGTCGTCTTCCCCGCCCGTTCTTCTCACGGCGTACAGGGACAGCCTGCTCCTGCGCCTTTAAGACTTCCTTCTTGAAGAACGTCCAGCCTTCCTGGACCCCTTTGCCCTTCAGGACCGTCTCCCAAGGGACTCTCTCAACCAGCGTCCTGAACAGGCCAAAGTCCGCCCTCCGGAAGTCCATGGTTGCGGTTTTGCTGCCCCCCTCCTTACTTCACCAAGAATGGAGAATTCTACCATTTCATGGTCGCTAAGCCCAAGACGGCCTCTGACCACCACATCTCCCACCAGTCCTTCTCTGTTTGTAAACAGCAGGTCGAGCGAGGCACCTCCCCTGGTAGGCTCACTTACCAGCTGCGTCAGGAAGTTGTCTTCCACACACTCCAGGAACCTCCTAGACTGCTTCCTCTCTGCTGTGTTGTATTTCCAGCAGACGTCCGGGAAGTTGAAGTCCCCCCACGAGAACAAGGGCTAGCGATTGTGAGACTTCTGCCAGCCGCTTATAGAATGCTTCATCCGCCCCTTCATCCTGGTTGGGTGGTCTATAACAGACTCCCAGCAGGTTATCTGTCTTGTTGGCCTTCCCCCTCATCCTTACCCATAAACACTCGACCATATCATCATCACAATCGTTGAGCTCTATACAATCGAAACACTCCCTAACATACAGAGCCACCCCACCACCTCTCCTTCCTCGCCTGTCCCTTCTGAAGAGTTTATAGCCATCCATTGCAGCACTGCAATCGTGGGAGTCACCCCACCATGTTTCTGTGATGGCGACTAAGTCATAGCTATCCTGCTGCACAATGGCTTCCAGCTCCTCCTGCTTGCCGCCCATGCTGCGTGCATTGGTGTAGATGTACTTGAGCTGGGCTACCGATTTCACCCCCAGCATTGGCATGCCACCCCTAGGCTCATCTCTAGGGAGCCTGGTTTTATCCCCTTCCCCCTTCAAACCTAGTTTAAAGCCCTTTCAATGAGCCCCGCCAATTCATGAGCCATGATCCTTTTCCCCCTGTGAGACAGCTGGACTCCGTCTGTCACCAGCAGGCCCGGTGCCGTGTAAACCTCCCCATGATCAAAAAAGCCAAAATTCCGCCAATGGCACCAGCCCCTGAGCCACGTGTTGATCAGGTGTGTTTTCCTGTTCCTTTCAGTATTCTTCCCTGCCACTGTAGGGATTGAGGAGAACACCACCTGTGCTCCTGATCCTTCAACCAGTCGCCCCAGTGCCCTGAAGTCCCTTTTGATCGCTTCAGGACTTCTCTCTGCAACCTCATCACTGCCAGCCTGTATAACCAACAGCAGGTAGTAGTCGGAAGGCCGTACCAGACCAGGGAGTTTCCTAGTAATGCCTCTGACCCGGGCCCCAGGGAGGCAGCAGACTTCCCTGTGGGACGGGTCCGGTCGGCATATCAGGCCCTCTGTTCCCCTCAGAAGGGAATCGCCTATGACATTTACCCTCCTTTTTTTCTTAGCAGAGGCAGTCATAATGCGTGGGGCTGACTGCCTCACCCTAGGCGACCCCCTGGATGGACCTTCGTCTACATCCTCGTTTGCCTGGCCCTCAAGTTCCAGCGCCCCATATCTGTTCTGCAAGGGCAACTGGGAAGGTGAGGGAGGCCGGGCAGGAGTTCGCCTGGCACCCCGAGCAGGGACCTGTTTCCATTCCTCCCTGTTGCTTAGGTCCCCTCCTTCTGCCTGGTGGCAAGAGGGCAGGGGATCCTCTGCTTCTTGTGCAGCCTCCATCTGCTGCCTTTGCCTCAGGGACAGTAGGGTGCGGCTCCACCAATCTATCTCCCTCTCACACTCCCGGATACTCCTCAACCTTTCCACCTCCTCCTTCAGCTCTGCCACCAGGCCGAGCAGACCATCCACCTGGTCACACCGCACACAGGTGGTGTCTCTGCTGCCCTCCGGTAGAGCTGACAGGCTCAGGCACTCCCTGCAGCCAGAGACCTGGACAGCTGTATGCTTGTGTGAGGGCTCTGTCTGGGTCGCCACATTCCTTCTGGCGATGGCTTTCGGCCGAGTGGAAACCATAGCTGGGTCCTCTTCTGGGAGGGCGATGACTACTAGTTGTTAGTTAAATAAAACTAACGGCTCCTTTCTCTGAACTATAGTACTGTGCATAATGTATGTTGTACTGCAGAAAACATACTTCTGGAAAAGAGAAGAAAGGCACAAAAAGTGAGCACTCACAAAGCCATAGAAGTAGACCAAGACATGGCTTGGATTTTTGCCAAGAAATTTCAGTACATTGAAATGTTTGCAACGTGCTCATCCTGCAGTCATGTTCACATAAATCTCTACCCGCTACTTGAACAGCCACAATGATGCATGGGCTATGCATGGCCCCGCTGTGGCAGGTGGGGATGGTCCTGTGGGAGTGGACCTGTTGCAAGCCAAACAATTTTTGAAGCTTTTCAGGAATTCTACAAATTATATTGGAGAGGTAGATTTGGATTTAGGATTGTGGCAGTGCCAGGTTGGAGACAGAGAGACGCCAGTTCTTTCTCAGGTAGGTATAAAAAAAATTCTCAGGTAGATCAGAAAAAGAGATGCAGAGATAAAGACACAGCCAGTAATTATAGGGAGGAAGAAATAGCTATCTTACCTACTCCCAGAAATTAAGATCTAGTTCCCGAGATTTTTATTTCCCAGGAAAGCAATGAGTGGAGACCTAATGGCTGGAGCTCTGTTCTGTGAGTTTGCACGTTCCCCATACACATGCATCCACATAAATTCCCCTCTAGCTAAACACCTTCCTATTTCAGGAGATTCAGCTGAAGGAGTCTAGCGAGTTAATAGCCATAGGACAATCTGCATAACCTTCCTCCTCAAAAATGTTTTTCTTTTGTGAGAAATAAAAGAAATTTTAAAGAAAACTCTGGCAAACAAAACCTCAAGCAAGAATTTTCCCCTGAAAGAGAGAACTGCCAGATATTGCCAGATGCTCCCTAAAGTCTGCTGTTGCCAGACTTCTTAAAAAATATATTTAAGATACTTAAATGGACAGTGATAAAAATTCTCAAGAAGAATAATCATGAACTCTTTCCTCCTGGCTCTATCATGGTCCCATTTCTGACCAACAGGCTAATACAGTTCCATCACCCAGGAAGACAGGGACTGGTCTTCCTCTGCAAAGGCTGTGTCATGCATCCATGAAAATTACCCATACAGCACAATTATTTAATAGGTCCGGATGCTATAACTTCTCTTTTCTCTAAGATACCCCTGGAACTGAGTGGGTACAGTGTGGGTGAACAAAGTGGTAAAGCCAAAAAGGACCAGCGGTAGCAAAGATAATCAAAGCTGCCTTCAGGTTTGATATTGCTAATTTATTTTCCATTCAAAATGTGGAACATGTGGCTGACTTTGATATCTTAGTCACTCCAGGCACAGAGCTGAATGGAGTCTGAAGTTAAAAGGGAGAGGTGTAAAACGTAAATTTCTACCAACTGGGGAGATTACTTAGGTTGATATATGGGGCTATAATTAGGATGAAAGAAAAATGTAGGCTGTGTATCAGGAAACAAGCTGAGAAGCGTTAGGCCAGAATATTCTACCTACAAATCAGATTGGAAAACCCTGGAAAACACACTGCACATAGTGTTAACGTTCACAAGACTCTCTTGTGCATGTCACTAGACATGTTATGTTTCTTAGAGCACCAGCTCCTGGATCACTTTCAGGAGATCTCAAGAGATATCTAAGTATTCATTTCCAAAATTGGCTTTATGGACTGGAGCATTGAGAGTTAATCAAAAAGACTTGTACAGGCAGAGCAAATGAATGATTTGAACTAAAAAACAAGCAAGTACAAATATTATGTTTAAATATGATTTTTTAAAAGCCAGCTATAATTGTTTTGAGTGCTGACTCACCAACGTGAGAACGTGGGGTTGGCAGTGCAGCGTAAGCAATCATGCTGGGAGGACAACCTCTAACAAGCTGATAAAATCCATCCCCATCGTTACGAGGGCAAAATGCTCGTGTCACCTGCCTCCCTGGGCAGAGGAAGCTGAATGAAGCAGATGGTGGATTACAGCGAAGGAGAGGATTCAGAGTGCTCGGCCTACAGCATTATCCATTTTTGCAGCAGTAAAAAATGATACACAATTGCTGATGGTTTAAAGGGTTAAATGATTCGAATCATCATGTTTAAACACAGATAACTGCAAGTTGCACATAGACTTTCCAATAAGACAACAGATGGTTAGAGGTGATTGAATTTTTTCCAAAATTCATTTTTAATAAAAGTTTTCCTGGACATTTCAATGGCAATAAAGTTCCACAGGAAAAAATTTCCAATATAGGCAGTTATTTTTGTTCATTTTCATTTCATATCAGTTCTTATAGATCTGCAAAATGAGCTGCTGAAACAATTGTATAAAAACATTACATTTTTTTCTTCATGATGTTTCTCACCAGCAGGTCTTTCACCCATCAGCTTCCTGTTATATAAATAGGTCTGCACTGTATTTTGTTATGGACCCAGGCAGCTCATCAGTCTCAATGAAAGAAAAGAATTTTTTCTACTTATCCAATACCCATCTTCATTGGATAAGATCTCAGTCCCTAAATACACATAGATTGTTACCATGAACAAATGTTCTTTCCCTTTCCTCAGCAGGAAGGTCTGAATTTCACCTGCAATTTATCACGGTGCTAAGCATAATTAAGATGTGGGACAGATTAATGAGTCCGGTTATGGAATACTATCATGGTTAATTTTTAAGTAGAGTTTTGATAAACATCCAGTGAGAACAGCCTCAGTACCCCTTCATCCTGGAGACTGGATTAGACGATCTCATGAGGTCTGTGATAGCCCCCAAAGTCTAGAGTACTATTAGCTGTCAGTTGTTACCAAAAAAATCTCATAATGGAATTACTGGAAGTAAAGAGAATTGTTCTCTGTTTTCACATTTTGTTACACTCCACTTCAGAGCACTTTCTATATACTCAAGATCATTTATACCACTGAAACAAACTTCTGTTGATGTGGGAGATCTTTCACCCCAGAAAAAGAGAAAAGGACATTTCTAAAGTAAGAAATTAATTTTAAAGTGACAAAAACCTGGAAGTTGTTTTCAGGGACTAGAATAGTACTTACAGATATTTTGATTTCACTGTTTGCAAATTATTAACCTTCACTTTGAATTCACTCACTGAGAATGTTTCAAAATGCTTTAATTGACTTTTTTTGTTTGCTTGTCATTTTTGTAGAGAAAATGTCCAGACATGAAAGGCAAAATTTTCTATGGTCAATATTTAACAGTTTCATTCTTAAAGGAATGGATGGCTGGAGAGAAGCTTCCCTAAATATCCAACTGCATAATCAAAATATAAGAACAGAAAACTGCTTTTACACAGTACTGACTAAAAGTGTCCATTTATATTAACTTGTTTACACTGGTTATCAATGTTAAAAGAGAGTACTATTAGTTAAAAATCAATAGAAGAATTTTAGACTAAAAATACATTTAACAAAAATAAAAGATTTTTTTGACCTATAATAGCTTTTCTGATGTTTTCAATGGATGTATTTCAACTTTCCTGTTTCATCTCATAACATCAAAACACTTTAGAGAGGACTCAATTCTTCTAGTTTTAGCTTTATAGAAGTTAAACATCTAGTTGAAGTTAATTATCTTGGGCAGATATTTGTCTCCCCACTTGTAGATAATGTGAGCTTGAAGCAGACTTAACAGTGTGGGTTTGAACACCTGAAAAAGTAACCCAAGTGGAAGTAAATACTTTCAGAATAAGATCAGTCGCTCTTCATACAGTAAACAGTTTATTTCCAAAATCAGAACTTTCCAGAATTTCTGTCACATGTTAAAAATGTCTAAAAATAAAGCATTTGCTCAAAGTCAAAAAGTGTTTTGGTGGTGTTGTTTTTTTAAATATCAATTTTATGTGCAGGATAGGAATTCAACTTTTAAAACTGGCTCTGGTACAGTCTACCAGGTGCTTAATACATTTTATCATGCTCACATATCCTTCTTACATTTTTCAGCCTGTTCTTACTCAATTTTATTCTCATTACACGGTGCATGAGAATTCAGCTTTCAGTGAGAGAATAGAGACACGTTCTTGTTTTCCTATGAAATACAGCATATGCACCTATTTGAAAGGCAAGTTACGGATTTGGGGGGGGGGGAGGGTTTTTATCCTAAATATAGAAAGACGAACATGTTAGAAGGAGTGAATAGATTATGTGGCTTAAAATATGAAGTCTTTATGACTGTTTTGACAGGCAAAGCTAGAGAGTAGACTGGACTTTATTTCCTACACAGCAAAATACTCATCCATCTGAAAGCCAAAAGAATTTCTATCTTTCTTCTAAAGTCATTATGGCAGACCTATTACTGGAGTTAAGCTGATGCTGAAATTTCTGCACATTCAGCGTAAAATTAGCTCCAAGTTGGATCTCACAAATAAAATCTCAAGACATACTATTAAAAAAAAAATTGGGTTTTCTTCTTTAAATTTTCTAGATATTAAATAAATGTTCCTAGATGATATTTTTTGCCTTTAATCTTCTTCAAAAATAACTTCAATTTACTAGGTCTTTTCATATTGTCTCCCTTGCCTCTACATCCCTTCCTCTGCTCTGACCTCACATTTGCAGTCTCCTGACTCACAAAATCAGCTCTTTCAACTCTGAATGGGAAGTTAAGTATGAGCATGTCTGCTTGGAGCGCTGTGTTGCACAAAAGTCATGTTAAACACTCACATTGGCCACAGACATCTGTGAACTTCAGTGCATTCAATAACAGTCCCATTTTGTTATGTTTGTGAGGAACAATTCAACTTTTCTAGCAATGCATTGTGGGATCAGGGTGTAGAAGAGCTGCTGTGCTACCGGTCTTAGTATTTTTAGTATCCATGAGTTCGGTGATTTTGTGTAATACATTAGAACTAATGTAAAATATGGCAACCTCATTAATTTCTCATGAGGTCATCTTCCTCCTTAAATGAATTGCCATCTGACAAACCACTTTCCAACAAATACTGCAAATGGAAGAAGGTACAGTATATTATCTATATGTCATTAATGAATAAATCTGGACTCACAACCCACCCGTCACTCATCACAAGCTTGGCTCAAGTGTGCCCCATATTTGTGTCTTTATTTTAGCACTTGAAGGTTGTTGCATTGGTGTCTGTTGTGCCACCAGAAGGAATCAGTCATGAGGAGTTACTCTTAATTTCTGTTTCAATCCCAGATGCCTTTAATCTTGTTATGTGGCGAGTTGACCAGATGGCCTGGGACCAGGCTACTTCAGAAAAGCAGGTGGTTTCTAACCCATGGTTTTGACAGAGATTTAGATAGGTATAAATAAAATATATCCTAGATGATAATAAAGAATCAAAAGAATATATTATAAGGGTATTATGAAGTGTTTCACAATGTGTTGTATGTACATACATATGTTATTGTGCCTTAGTTATATGTGTTTAAAGCTACTTTTTAAAATGTCTGTTAGGAAAAGTGATCTTTTCCTAATGATGAATGGACATCTCAGAACTAGTGATTCTGCCTTACTTTTATGGGAAGAGAAAGTAGAAGAACGTAATAAGTTTGCAATTCTGCATCATGAGGCACAGCTGCTTGGCAGAGCTTTCTGAAGACAGCAGTTAAAGTGTGGATGTACTTTACTGGGACTTTACTTTGATCCCAGTCCTATCTGTGATACAGCTGTCATCCAGATGATGGTGTGAGCCAGGGTTCAGATAATAAAGCTGGGCATCAGTGTGATGCTCACAGATGCATTCTCAGATGTGTTGGAGTTACAAGTTCTTCCAAAAAACTTTGTAACAGAGTAAAAATTGAGAAAGGGGTTCAACGTGCCAACTTAGGAAATATATTTAGACAGCAGCAAAAACGGGAGATGAAGACAACCCAAGTGCAAGCGTTTGACGTTTCTCTCTGCTGGTGGTAGAACAGTAAGTACAGCTTAGAGCAAGGGACTACTTTAAAACGTTGGGCTTTCAAGTCAGACGTGGACGGGGATCAGACTCACTGCTTATTTGAAAGTCAGGAAGGTGAGCCAGTTGGAAACTATCTTTGGAGGTAACCTCTGCAGTCCTTTGTATTATCATTAATGTTGAAGGATTTCATTAGGTGCTACAGTGGAGAAGAGTAGCCCAGAGGGTTTCATTCATAGTCTCCTTTGAAGAGTGTGAGAAATACAAAATGAATGCACTTTTAAAGCTGTGCTGAAGATCTGCTGCCAAAGAGAGCTGGGCTGGTTTTCTAGTGTATGTGCTAGGATTTAATTTCTGTAAGACAGAAATGCTATGCTGAAGTGGAGTGCTTCAACCACTGGTCTTGTCCTGGAGTTAGCTGCTTGAGTTAAATCAGACCCTTCTTATGAAAATAGGAAGAAAGGCACTCTTAAGCCAGTGCAGTAGCAGCAGCTTGTGAAATAAGATTCAAGTCCAAGCATAGGGATGTAAAAACCAGCTTCCACTAAAGCCTAAAGCCTTAGCCCTTCAACCCTTGTACTTACAATATGACACATACCCAGAAAACCTCCAAAATCTTATTTCCACCTGTTTGGTTGGCTGTTTGCCAGCTGAGGCCTGAAGATGCCTATTATACAGAGCCTCACAGCTGGAGTGAGAGCAGAAGGCTTGGTCTGAGAAACTGCTGAGGTTTAAGGTCAAGCTTCATGTAGATTTTTGACACTGCCAAGAATAGGAAGCCACTGTAAATGGGTTTTAAAGACTACAGTAGTGTTTAAATGTTCTGCACCGGTGTTTAAAGTAGCACTTTGGACTGGACAAACAAAGAAACTTTTGTTCCTTTGGGTCCTACATCCTTATTTACAGCAAAGACTCCAAAAGCCACAGATTTTAAAGTTCAAAGATTGTAGGTTTCCCATTTCCCTTTGAAGAAGGTTGTTAATTCAGCTCTACATACTTATGAAGTTTAGCCAGGCTGCATCAATGAAGATTGGCGATAAATAATGTATTACACTGATCTGTCAATTCATTATTAATTTCCCTTCAAAATAAAGAAATAAGTTGCGTTTCATCAGTCTTAAACTACTGTTTCCATTTCATTATAAATAATACAATACTTATGTAAAACATTCTTTTTTGAAAGCTTCCAGCAAGAAACAGTCAGAAAGGCAATCAGTAGCATTTTCTACTTTCAAAAAGCCAAATATTATAAATATGCTTCCAGTGGACACACCTGTAAACCCTATTCTGCTCCCTTGCTCCTCATTTCAGTGCCTGTACAGACATTTTGTCAGATTCAAGCAAAGACATAACCCGTTGTGATATACACTTTCCATGTATATCAACTGATTATTCCACCCTAAAATCCTCGTAAATGAACAAGCTAGACAAAGGAGATAATGCAATCTTCATTTTACAGCTGGAAAACTGGGTCAGGGAGCAACACTGAAAGATTGTGCACAAACCTCACAATAGAGTTAGGAACTGAATCCATGTTTCTTGAATCCAGCACTCTTAATCATAATACTATACACAGCCCCAAGAAAAGTCATAACTTTTTCTGCAATTGGGGGCAAATATACACTTCTTTGTTAAAAAATAGCAATTGTTATTAATTATATACATACATAAATATATACACATATACATATTAGCATTCATTTATATTCATTTATATACGTAAAAATTAGAATCAGAGCAAAAAGTAATTTGTAAAAACAGAAAATGGAGCTATGCCAAATATACATAATTATGATGCCCTACTTTGGGTCATGAAAGAGCTTTGGCAAATGTGAGCAAACGGTTCTAAATGTTGTGCCTTTTATGTTCAAATTAATTTTCAATAATACAGTTAAGTCAATTAAAAAGGCATCTTGGGACATAGAACAGGATAGCCAAACCCATACCAACTGCACAACAACACAACTCTAGCAACAGCTGAGTGGCTGCCAAGCTGTATGCCAGTGTGAAACACAACAGAAATGTGTGAACAACAGATTTGGAAAGAAAGGTAGAAAAAAAGACACCTGTGATTACTATTCTAGCAAGAAGACAACAGCACAAGATATATGGGAAGACCTTGGCTGACCTATTTCATTATGTGTGGAACACAGCTTTAATGATATCCACAGGCTGTGTAAAACCAGGAAGGATTTCCTTTTCTTTCAGGAAAAATCAGCAAGTTTTGGAACTGAGAACTAAGCAGGTATCCTTTTATTTTATTTTCTTCTTTTGGCAGCAAATCCTTTACCTTTCACAGTGAACCAGCAAGGATCTCTTAATCTCCCCATTGCAACTGGGACTAATTTAACACACCATAGAAAGCACAAGAGAAATAAACTTTATTTAGAAATCAAGGAGAAGCTACCATGGAGCTTCTGCTTTTCCAGTGCTCAGATCTCCTTGCTCCTGCGCTCCAATGTGCACAGATCCTCTGGATTCAACAGAGTCCCAGCACACATCCCAACGCTCTGGAAGCTGTTGAATAGGAGAAGTTTGTATCCCTCTAGACTCAACTTGACTGGGGGGCTTCCTCTTTTCCTCACTCCTTTCCCTCATCCGGGAAGGTCATCTATTTTTGAGTGCTTGACAAATAACATGCTTTCTTCCATTGTATTGCTACTGGCTAACATCAAGTGGGAAATACATTTGAATTATTGCACAAGGGAAATAGTCTTGCCACAGGTGAATTTGCCTTACATAACTGGCACTAAGCCACTGGCCTCCGGAGAACATCAGGTGGAGGTCAAATTGATATTGGTATGTTTTAGGACAGTCTCTCTTGTGGATTTCAGTGCTCTCTGCCAAGGCATGGGAACACAACAGCCACTACATTTGCTTCTGTGACTGCAAAACATTTTCACGGTGCTGGAGATGGCTCAGGTACTGACAGTAGTGTAGCTCAGTATTTACCTGCTTGCCAGACAGCCTCCACTGAATGGTATCTGAGCAAGCTGATTTGAAGTTAGGTCTCGCATAGCTCTGTGGCAGTGCACTAGCAATAGATACAGACAGCTGGCCTGGAACCATCTGCAATATGCATTGGACTACGATGCAGGGACAACCAAACAAGAAATGTTCACAGTAGTGTGAAAACTGGAATTAAGATAGACAATCTATTACGGATATGCTATATTCTGTATGTAATATACAGCTGACTGGAAGATTCGGCCAAAAGAATTGCAGGAGGTTTAACAAAGATAAATGTAAAGTCCTATACCTGGGACAGAATAATCCTCAAATGGGATTATCAGGCTGGGGTCTGACTGCCTGGGGAGCAGCTCTGCCCAAAAGGCCCTCGGGGTCCTGGGCGATGGCAAACTCAACATGAATCAGCTGCGTGCCATGGCAGCAGCGGTAAAGGCAAAATGTGTCCTGGGCTGCATCACCAAGAGTACAGCCAACAGATTAAGGGGGTGATTCTCACTCTTTATTTAGCACTTGTCAGGTCACACCTTTGGTCCCCTGGGTTCCAAAGAGACATAGAAAAACTGGAGAGGGTCCAGAGGAAGACTACCAAAATGATCAGGGGGTTGGAGAACTTGACTTGTGAACAATGGCTGATGGATAGGGTTGTTCAGCCTGGAGAAGACAAGGCTCAGGGTGATCTAATCATAGTCTGCCAAAATAAAAGAAGAGGCAGCTAGGCTCTTCACATGGCTGCACGGTGACAGCACAAGAGGCAATCAGCACAAGTCGCTTCAGGGGACATTCTGCCTGGATATGAGAAAGAAAACTTTCATTCATCCAGAGTTATCAGCTTCTGTGGGAGGCAGCACACTCCTCACTTGTGTGATAAAAACTTCCCCAGACCAAGCCCTGCGTCTGCCACTGTCCTGCTGGCATTTTCCTCCTTGTGACTCAGTTTTTCACGTCCAAACTATGACTATGAGAGGAAGACAGACTAAAGTATTACTGTCTTGTGCAAAGTACTTTGAGATCTAAAGATGAAAACTACTGTGCTGGAAATAGGTATGGGGTTTATTGTTAGTTCTTATTAATGAACAACTTATATTTAAAATTTGAATGTTTCTATCCTCAACAAATATCTATTTAAGAAGCAAGTCAGTAAATTGCTCTAAGTGACATCTATCGTAAGTGATAACAACCACTGCATAAGCATTTGTCCAGCTCAGTCCCAGAAGGTTATTCATTTACACGATTTGTGGGTAACAAGTAGAAGTGATTTGGTCATGACCATGAAACAGCTGGCACCTTTTCCTTTCGCTTTGGTACTACTGGCACTGGGAAACATCACAGAACCTGCAACACGTGTGCGAAAATGCCAAGTATTTATGGCTCTTTAACTATTGAAAAGCACTAAAAACAATACCTGTGAACTGGAGAGAGGGAAGGTACCAGTACACTATGGTTTAATCCTTCTGAAAAATTTTATTATTGTGTCTAGAGGGGTTGAGTTTAATTAAACACATAGGTGTATTTTTTTTCATAATTTTGAAACTTTTTGCTTAATTTCTCGACTTAAACATAATAGGGATCTAAGATCCCCAAATGACTATGTAAAGTGAGAGCAGGGAAGAACTGAAGCAGCTGTTGGGCTGCCTAGGGCTAAATAACATCTGTGGAAAAGGCACTTGCAACGTAAATTCCACCCCATTTTTCTCTACCTACAATCCCTGATTCAAAGCTCAGCAAAAGTTATATAATTCTTCTGCAAGCTTCACCCATTGCATTTATAGTGAAGATCTCATTCTTCAAGCAGATCTATTTTGAAGACAAATTTTGCCACTCTACTGAAAGATTTTGCCCTTATTGAATGAGTATATTTTTGTACTAAGGAAATTGTTTTCCAGTATTTTGGTACTTTTGATCTTGTTTGTGAATTAGTTGTTTAAAACATCCTTAATTTCTTCTGAGTTTTGGGTTCACACAGTCTTAGTTCTCTTTGATCATTTGTCCCCGAGCACTTCAGTTTCCATCTAGATTACATTAGCAAATCCCACTCTATTCCCATAGCTAAACCTCTTTGCTATTTCTTCCAATTGGCTATGAAGTCAGATAACTTTCCACTTTGTCCTCTGCACATCCTCCCTGCCCTTCAGAGTAGAGGCCTAGATTCAACAGGACAGGTGGAGAACATTCATATTTCAGCTTAGCCTGGAGCCCTATAGCTTTGCTTATGGCCCTATATAGGGCACTGGTTTTGTTTTTCTAAATAAAAATATGTGAGTGTGAGTCCTTTGAAGCTAAGACCTAAAACCCAGTTTCCACACTTCCTGGGCTAGTGCTTTAGCCCCTGTGAAGTGCAGGAGAGATAAGGGCTTTCAGAAACACTTCTCCCTTTTTCATTTACTGTTTGCAGGCTTAAATATCCTCTTGCTCTAGGGTTGTGTATCCCCACCCAGGGCACCTAGATAAATCTATTTTCCATACATGGATTTTAGGCATTCAACATGAGTATCTGAATTTCCAGTCTGGTGCAGGGAAGTGTCTGGTAACTCCAAGTATTGTCACACTTAATCCTAGATCCACAAAAGGTACTTTAAAAATATCCCATAACCCACATGGGGCCTCTCCAGTAGAGCAGAGGAATCAGCCCAGTGTAGCAGCTTAACCATGGCTACCTTTACCTCCTTTTCACTCTTTTCTCTATAGACATGCACAAATTTGAGTGTGAGGGGCCATAACCCATGTCCCCACCTGCCATTGCTGTTGGTTGGGAAAAAAAATGAAGTAAGAAAAATTGACACAAATACTTCAGGTCTGAGGTGACGTGTTGAATAAGTAAAGAACAATCATTTCTCCTTCCATTTTGATCTCTGTTAAACAGCAGATAGTAGCACAGAGAATTATATTTAATAACATCAGATTGATGTGTCTTCATGAACGGTAATATGCCACTTCTTAACAGTCTAGCTTTGCCACAGCATTGCAAATACATTTTTATGCCCATATAATGTCATAAATGCTTTCTATTCTAGTCGATCTTTCTGTAACATTTGTTTAATCATGAAGCTCCACTTAGCTGAACCTTTTCCAATAGCTGCTCCTAACTGTGGCTGTTTTGTACTAAATAATGTTGATGATATATGATAAACATAATTTTCTTATGAAATTTCACAGCAAGAATGATAATTGCTTCCATTTTGTTTTTCAGTACAGCAGATCAAGAGTTGTTATGAGGAATAAAAATCATAGTAATTATATCTGTGGATACTAGCCATGAATGCAAAATTCAATTTTAGAGAACATTGATCTTTTAGAAATTTTAATTATTGCCAAATTCCCCATAAAAATTATCTTCAGGGGGTATTTCATATACTTTATATCCTGTCCTGAATGATCTGGTTCGGATTACAGCTCCCAGTATTGGTAAATTAGCCATCCATGTAAATATTCATCTTTGCTTCAAAGACAAAGGATTGATAAGGGTAATTAATAGCAACAGAAGTGTCACTACTTTACAGTAGGTCTATAGCGAAGGAAAAATAATCAGAAGCAGGTAACAGTGGCTGCTCTAATCTGTACATTTCTCTAAAAAACTTCCCACCAGTAGAGTGACAGAAGTATCTATTCAGTGTGATCCTAGGGAAATGCAGAAACCTCTGCTCCTGTGGCTCCATGTCGTTGTAACGACATTTAAGGAAGATGCAGATGCAGCTGATGCAGGTGCTGCTTTCACACGCCCTGAAGCTGCACTGTGGCTGTTGTTGCAGGAGTGAGTGTGCTGTGGGCGCTCCGGCTGCAGCTGCTGGTGAAATCCGCAGGGACCTGCAGAAAAGCAGACACACAGAAAAATCTGCCGGTGGTTCAGAACCACTGGCATGTAACTGAGAAAGAGAACTATTGCACAAGCATCAAACCCCCACGTTGGAGTTTTTGTACCAACGGATGTATCATTCCTGTCTGGAATCATCCAGCTGCTGCTAATTGCACAGATTTTATAGAAAACAGAGAAACAAATGCAGGAGTAATAACTATGCTCAGTCCCACATGTAAAGAAATGTCTGTAATTTCCCTCAGAGTGAATAGCAGCATTTTGAAGACTCTCTCTTTCTGTCTGTTTTCTTGAACGACTTTTTTCCCAGGTATGCTTATACTGCACAGCTCCGGTAGCGTTCACTTTCCTGTAAATCTAAAGCCTATTAGGCAGACTGTTTTAAGCTGCATGTCAGCCCTTCTCTTTTCCCCTCTTCCACTTTCCTCTGGCATCTTCATTTCCCTGCCTTGCTGTCCGCTATAGCTCACAAGCTGCAGGCTACCGGAGCCCATTTATTTACACTGCACCTGTGCTCACTGCTGGTCCTTAGCACAATTTCTCCCTAAAGTGTTAACACTTATACCATGTATAAAAGCTCAGATTTGTCATGTTTAACGTCTCAGGTCTTTGCTTCCACCAGCTGCCATTGGCCATGGCTCCCTGGAGGAGAGTGTAAGAAAGAATATGGAGTGTTAGTCAAGTCCTTTAAAACAGTACTAGGAAGTGCTTAGATACTATAGGGCTGAAGCACAATATAAAAACCTATATAGACTAAGCAAAGCATGGACACATACTCATCAGCAGCAGTAGTACGCATTTCATCCTCCACATACAAGGCCAAGGAACTGGTTTACTCTTACACCATTCATGCAATGCTCATTACAGGTGGTGATGAGGTGATACACGAGAGTTTCTCATAGAAGATTTGTGTGGTACTGTAATTTCCTTAAATATTTTGGAGCTGGTTAAATCTTTGAGGTAAACAGTGCACATTTAAAAAAACCTAATTGCATAATATACATTTAAAATACATTGTAATTTAAAAATAGCCTAGTTATTAGCATATCTAAATTATGCACTTTTATTAACGCTAAGTAGATAACATGAATTTTAATTAGGGCATTTTTTCTGTAATAAAAGGGAAAATACTTTAAAAAGGATGTAACTTTTTACTAATTTGTTTCCTTCATTCTGATTTGTCAGCTAAATAATGAAAAATGCTTTATTATTTATTTGCCCAAGAGACCTGAACGGCTCAATAGAAACTGCTTGTTCTTTCAAAGAATAGCCAAGTCAAGTTAATTAAATTCCAGGCTAAACTAGCTTGTCCAGGTCAACTCCAGCTGAATTTCTTCTCAGAAGAGAAAGTTCATTAACTCTACTCATTCATCAATAATTTCCCATAAATATCATTACTTACACAATGACATTATGCTGTTCCTTAAAAGTTCTATGAAGAATATGAGTGTTGAGAGTCCACTGATCACTTAGCAACAGATAATACATCAAGAAAATTAGCAGTCTATGCACAAGGTCCATCTGACAGGTCCCACTGCTTGATCTGGTCCAACCCAACTCCATGCTGATTGTGGAAAAAGATTAGATAGTATCTCCTAAGTTGCCTCCATGTTGCAAGTGGGCAGAGCAGAGAAAAGCCTCTGGAAGGCTGAAAGGAAATAAGCGGTGACTCAAGCTCTGATCTCATGCTAGGTGAGAGCAACATCATTTAGCATGGATGCTCTCCCACTCCTTTTGATCCCCTCCTGGGAAGTAATGATTATTGGAACTCCTGACTGCCCTGTTCCCAAATAATAATCTTTCAGAAGTAGGTTAAATACACAGCATACGACAGTTCAAAGAATTGTGTGCCAGGATGCAAATAGCTCCAAAATGGCTACGCCTAAACTCTGAAATATTTTCATTCATGTCTGTGCTGGGGTAAGTCCTGACTACCAACGCCTGTAACTTCCTTTCTCCCCCTTACACCCTGGGAAGAAAGCTCACTGTGTTAGCCAGAGGGAGTTCATCCAGGAAGGATCCAGTTGGGTGAGAAGATGACTGGGACTCCAAGTGATACCATAGCACAAACTTGCAGCACAGTGTAGCCAATTGTGTTTAAGCCACTGTTTAAAGCTTTTTTGAACAAGGCTTCTTAAATTTGCTGAGAAGTATCACTAAGGGGGAAAATCATTCTCTGCCTTCAAACTAACTAAAAGGCAAATTCACAAAAACATGACTGGGCTAAGGTAATGAAGTGTCCATTCCTGCAAACTCTCACTTCATACAGCATAAAGTGAGTTCTCATACTTCAAATGGGGATGAACAACTCTATAAAGATAAAAATAGTAAACAATGATCAGGATGGCATTGGAGGTTTTGAGGAACTAGCCCTATGAGAGAGGGACTTCTAGAACACTGCCCCTTGTTTTACCACTTCTGATTTCTGAGCAATATATTGTATCCTTCTGCATCACTACTGTGATATAAATATCTCTTGAGGCCACCTGTGAGATTATCTGCTGTGAAGACATATGTCATTTAGTACAGCAGCTGCAGGTGTGAATGTTTTGACCAGACTTAAGCAAAAATAAAACAAAACAAAATGACACTTTGGATTTTGCCTTTACTGTTTAAATTCAGGACCTGGGACAATATTCTACGTCAATGACAAAGTCCCTATTATCTGCTATCATGAAGAATCAAAGTGTTAAACTGTAGAAATTGTGCTAAGAATGGGGTAGAAGAATTGCCATGTATTAGGACATGGTCAACATGGGCTATATTAGGCAATACATCTCTCTGTCTAAGTCAGATGCTGCAGAGTTTTTATCTTTTCAAAGTCTAAAATTCATAATACCCAAGTTAAGTAATTTCTGGTTAGAGAATTAGTTCCATAAGTGATTAAATGTGGCCTGAAAAGTCTTTCAGGAGAGAAGAACAGCACTCTGAGCAGGAAAACAGTAAAGGACTGTGTATGAAGACCAAATGTTTTTAGACCATATCATTGTCTTCTGATGTGTGAATTAAAAATACCATCCTTCTAATCTGACACTACTACATGGAGTAGCATGGAGTCTCCCTGAGTTAGTTTTTATATATTTCATGTTTTTATTACTACTGTATCCTGTTGGTGCAAGTCCTTTTTGTTTTCTCACACCAGAAAGAAAATTGGCCAGTTCTTGCCATCTGATAAATGTAGCTTCTTGTGTCATAATCACATGTCATTAGGGGAACAGTGTTGATTATGATTACATTGCCTAGTCTGAGCATCTAAACATTTCTAGATAAGATCTTTAGATATTCCTATAAAGTTTAAAATAGAGTTAATAAAACTTTTTTTGTAATTAAAATGGGATGAGATAAGAATTAATCCTTGATTAATATACAGGTAGAAGGGAGAAATGCAATTGGATGAAGTCGCAGTTCAACATAAAACATTGCTCTTAAACTATATATTTTTCTAAAATGAGTTGTGTCCTCAAACATCTACTAATGCATCCTATTCTCAGAGAGTAACCAGTTATTCACATACAATGTAAGTAATTTGACAAAACTGTCTGGAGAAGGTGCATGCCCAGCTAGAACAATCTTTTTCCCTCTTAGCCATGCAGTCAAATCTCAGTCATAAGCTGCTGGAAAACTTCAATGGTGATACTACTTTCAATTTAATAAATTACTAGACTCATTCTTAGCAAAACTTACCATTGATCTTCTCATTCACCTGTGTTGGTATGCTTCCATTTAATACATCCTCATCGTGAGCACTGTTTTATTGTTGGCTTCCAATTATGGTTGGCTTCCGCTTGTATTATTCCAATGTCCCATAGATTTCTGGCTGAGGCTCTCAAAGCAGTTCCACTGAATTCAGCAAGAAAGATTGCAGAGCCAGGATATCAGAATCAGGCCACAGAAAGAATAACAGTGAAATTAGCAGAATTACAGATAAAAGTAACTCCTTAGAAATTAAAGTATTAGAGCTATGGCCTCAGTCTGTAATGTCCCTACAGATAGTTGTAAGAAATTATTTCTACAACTTGGTAACGTGATACATTATGCTATAGGATGTGTGTTCACCATGTTCCTTGAAGGCTACTATTTTTAGAAGATGATGGCACATGTTGTACAAAGACCACTCTGAGCAGCAAGCAATAGCTGGCAGCAGGTGAGACTCATGCTTAGAAAAGCCATCTGTTCCTGCAACCTGCATCAGCGCTCACCAAGAGGCATCCTTCTGACTCTGCAGGCAAAAGCATGTGAGGTCCAATCTTTCACCAGCACCTCTCTCCATGGAGAAGCTGTGAATGCCTTACCACCCACTTGCTTAATGATACAGACTGCTCTTCCAAACTCACCAGTGTTTCATTGTTCTTTTAGTTCTCTGAAGGATGAAAATAGACTAAAGGTGTTTTAGTTCAGGAAGGAAAAACCTGTTGGTAAAAAACCGATGCAACTTCACTGAAATAAGTTAATTTACTGATATTGATGTGAATTCTTGACTCGAGAAGTAACTTTACTTGAGGATTCATTTCAAAAAGAGAGCTGCAGAATACAAATGAGGTGGTGAGAAAGGATACCATCTCTGATATCAGAATGATGTAAGAGATCATACCTACATGTCAGGTCATACCTTGGAAAATGTAAGTTGCTGACTTGGTTTCATCTATTATTCATCAGTAACAACAATTGTATACGACAGTCATAAGCATCTTAATGGAAACTAATCAGGAATGTTTGAAGAACCCATGTTCACCAATTATCAAGATCATCCAAGATAAAAGGAGTCCTGTACATGACTAATTCTTTTAAGAAGGTATTTTTAATTAAATTTGATTCATGGACTAATTAGCAAACATACTTACACAGTCTCTAAAAATCTATTGTGTGTTCAAAGAATAAGATCATTAATTTTGAGGATGTTACTGCACTCTACGTGGATAGCAAAGACCAATCCTGCTCTTGGATCAAAAATCAGAGCAACCCTGTATATGGAGAGGCAAAGTCACCACAATAATAAACACATCACAGAGATTGTGTAACATTTGACCAGATAAATAGATGTGTGTTACAATCCAAGAGCATTACAATTACTGGAACACAGCAAAGCTGTCGCTTCATATTGCTCGATCATTTTGAAGCCCTGGAGCTGGTGTTGTCTTTATCCATTCTTTTTCTTTACCTTCTTTGCTGCAAAAAACACACGAAATCACCACGGTTACACCATATTCCTGTCTCCATGCTGTATTACAAATGTCAAGCAGGAAATCTGAAATTTATCAAGGACACTAGTCAAAGCCAAGATGTAAAAATTGGATTGTGACATATAGGCATGAACCACAGAAATCCACGTCATATAGCTTTAGGGAGTGTAACATTTACAACTCAAGAAAAGCAATCTTAGAGTCATCAGTGACTGGTCTCAGAAATCATTAGATCTGTGTGCAGCAACAGCTGAAGTAAGACAACAGAACAGTGAGCAACATAAGGAAGGATATTGAGATGAAAACAGATACCGGGTCTGCCCCTATCTTGATTATGGTATGTAGTTCTGGTTTCCACATCTCAAGAAAGACAGAGTGGAGTTAAAGAAACTACAGAGAAGGGCATCTAAAATTATTTGGAGGATGAAGCAGCTGCCTTATGAGGAGAGACTAGAAATGCTGAGACTTCAGTTTGGCAAGGGGAAGACTGGACAGTGGTATGGTCAGGATTTACAAAAACCCTGAATAATAGAATAATTTAGGCTGGAAGATCAACTGTATAGAAGACCTCAGGAGGTCGTCTTCTGACTTCAGGAGGTCATCTAGTCCTACCTCTTACTCAAAGCAGGGCAACTTCAAATTTAGAAGATTGTAGATTAGGTGAGTGTGGAACTGACATTCACCAAGTCCAGTAATATTACAAATAGGGAGCACCAAAACTGATTGGCAATAAATTTAAAACAGATAAAAGAGAGTCTTTTTTTACACAGACAGTAATGAGAATTTCAGTTAAGATGTGTTATGGAGGCTGACAATTTAAGCATATTCAAAAAGCTGTTAGACACATTCATGGACAATAGGTGTATAGTCAGATTCCAAAAGGAATATGCGGGGATGGACCCTGTAACATCCCTAATCTAATTTTGGGAGAAAGCAAGGGTGACGGCCTGCAGAGTGTGGGGATGCTCACGCTCTCTTCCCAAACAGCATCTCCAACAGCCACTCTTGGGAACAGGATAGGCGGAGCACTGCAGTCATATTATAGGTAATTCCTTATGTTCCGACACTCTCTTGAACAGCTGAACAGCTCTGCAGAAGAGCTTATGTGCAAAACAGAGTCAGAACCTTTTTTGGTTTTGCCTCCTGTGCCCTATATATGTCCGACTCACTATTTATCCTAGAGCTTTAGAAACAGAACAGGCTCGCATGGGACTGTATGATCATAGGTCCATGTCCTTTCCCTGCATTGTTCAGGGCACCAAAAACCATGAGGCTAAGATGATGTAATACTGTGTTCTCAGTTGCAGGATGTGCAATGTCTCCCTGTCTTATGTAAGTTATGAAAGGACAGTGGATTCATCCCAGCCTTGCTATTTCTGT
Source organism: Aptenodytes patagonicus (assembly GCF_965638725.1). Classification (NCBI taxonomy): domain Eukaryota; kingdom Metazoa; phylum Chordata; class Aves; order Sphenisciformes; family Spheniscidae; genus Aptenodytes; species Aptenodytes patagonicus. The sequence goes on along the minus strand of NC_134951.1, from coordinate 13,522,542 downwards.
ACCACGCTTAAGTACCTGGCAGATTCTAATCCTAAATGAAAAGCGAATGACTCCCCTGCAAAGATTGTCATTTCCTGTTATTTCCAAAATAATATCTTGAAAATGAGTTTTCCAGAGGATTCAGTGAGTGTTTCTTAATACTGTGAGATCTGGTCATTTCAATTTACATATACAAAACAGATCTGCTCCTTTTGGATACAGCCTAGTCCACACTTCAGCTGCCTTTTGGATATGCATTGACTTGCATCTTAACTGATAAGATTGAAGAGCCTCTTTCTTGCCTTCTTGCAGAAAAATATTTAAAAAGCTGTGATAAATGTTCTGTGTCTCAAACTAAAAATGATATCTCTCCTACATGTGGATAAACAATTTCCTAGGCAACTCACAAAAAATATTACATACAGAGATCTTACTGAAGGCTTTTAATTTCTTTAGGACTTTCACGCTTCCTTTCTTTTAAGTAGTGAAAACTTATTTCAATTACATATGGGAAAAAAAACAATTAAAGGATAAATCTTGCAGAAATTCTCAATATTGCAATGTAATTTTTTATGTAGTTTTTTCCTAAATTGTGTTAGATGAGTCAAAGTTCACAGTACTTTGTGGGTGTCAGAGACTACTGCTTAATATCTTATGAATATAATCATTATAGTTAAAATAGATATCTAACTACTAATAAATATTTTTATGATGAGAAGCTAAGTTGAATTACTGGCTAATAGGACAGCGCTTGTGTGTTTTACTAGGGGAACTTACACCTAACTGCTTAGTAATCTCTTGATGCATATCTTCAAAGGCATCACTGGACACATAAACTCTTCAGAACACAAAATATATGGGCATTCCCTGAACATTAGGACCTCTCTTTTCCTTTTTCTCTCCTTCACTTGTTCTGCCTATCTCACTGGAGGACAGAAGCCCGCTCCCGTTGCTTACATTAGTTTGCATTTGGGTTGCTGGTGACCTACTTTCAACAGATGGAGAGAGAACAGCCCATCTTTATTCTGGTGGTTAGTGTATTCCTCTCTGAAATAGGCACTTTGCATTTAAATCCTGCCAGTTCTCTATCTCAGACAGGCCTAAAATGGAGGTCTCACATTCCAGTAAGTGCTTTCAATAGCAGGCTGAGCAACCCCTAGGTGGCTGTCACCACCTTACAGGTATCTGTGGAAGTTCAAGCTGTGAATCCCACTTCCACGTAAGCACCTGCTGCCAGGCTGCCGGTCCATGTCCGAGCCTGGCAGACAGCTGGGTGCCTGGCCACAGTCCTCAGTCCTGCAACACCTGTCGGCTGTTTTAGCTTCAGTACCTACCTCAGTGGTAGGAATTCTGATCCCAGAGCTTTTAGCTGTCAAGTCTGCAGACTTCACTGCAATAATGCCTACATCTCTTTTTGAATATAGCCCATGGGCTTTGTTGACTTAAGTTCCCCTCTAAAACATCAGAATAACGTTAGGTTCCTATCAGTTAGGTTAACTACATTAAAGACAGTGAGAAATGCAGCTGTTCTGGTCAATGCTTGCATGGTGATGTACATCCTCAGGATGGCTAGACTGTCTGTCCATTCCTTTTTTGTGCAAAGCAGCTAGCCTACCAAAAAACCCTCTTGGTCCAGCTAAGCAGTGAGGCATAATCAGCCACTTCAGTGAAAGAAAGAGGAGCCCACTTTCTGCAGGAAGGCTTGTCACAGATTGAGCAAGAGGATGTGTTTTCCTCAGTGCTAAGCCAGCCTGCTCCAGCATGCTTTTAGCAAGCCCTGTGCTGCTGAAGGTGCCCTCTGGAATTCTGTCATGGTTTAAATCCTATTTCACATGCTGCTCAGTGATAGTCTTTTTGGGTCAGCACAATGCTGTGGGGTTGTTTGGTTTTTTTCCCTATGATATCCATGTTTTGAGTCCTCTTTTTGTTCTTTTGGCTCAGCCTTACAAAGCCATAGTGTGCACTTTTATAGCTATGCAGATGTTACTTGATCTAATCTCCTCTTCTGTCTCCTACTCTGCAGTTTCCACTTTGACCAACTGTTCTTATTCAGTAATGTGTATCCTACAGCTCTATGAAATGCAAGCTGAACAAAACCAAAGTAGTAACTGTAAGATGGTGCGGCTGTTCAGTGGGTGATGCTTCTATGGTGGTGGTCTTCTGACCCGCTTTACCATCTACCTTGGACTTGGGTAAAGCTTTTCATAACTTGCTAAAACTGTCATCTGAGAACTGGTTGACATTTATTTATTTGTTTTTTTAATGTTCCTGCAGAAAAAGGGCACATACTGTGGCCAACTCTGGCTGTAATCCCCTTTGATTTTGTTGTCTTTGATCTCTGTCCCAACAAAAAGGGTCACTCATTAAATATCAGAACTACTGAAGCTTTTTCTTCTCTCAAGATAGGCAGAAATATATGCACTTGAGGAGCCTGTGGGTTTTACCCACATCACAGATGGTTTTTCATGTAGAAGTTCTGTTTGGACTCCTGATATTTCTAGTCAGTAACTACCTATTCTGCAGACATTTCTGTGAATTACAGTGGAAGCAATTCTGGAGTCCGGTACCAATGAGAGGATAGAGAACACTGATCTTTGTTTTTAAGGACAGCTCTCAGAAGAAGTCCTGAGATGTCTCTTATCTACTGGACTGCCTGAAAACAGCCAAGGAAACTATGCAGCAGGATTATCACTTTCCTTAGGTTTTAGCCACTTCATGTAACTGATGAAAATATAAAATAAAAGCAGCCTTTTCTCCTCCCTCCTGCATGCCACATTTTTACTTCTCTGCAAGCACAGCCAGCTGAGGTGTCAGAGCTCAGCAGAGACGCATGCTTCAAGAGGCCAGCCCGCATAAACCCTCCTGCGCATCCCGCGGTACCTGCTTCTCCCGTTGACTGGAGAGGGAGAGAAGACTACAGACTAGGCCCCTAAGGGCCCAAAATTAAGTGAAGGGAATCCATGCCTTAAAGTTCAGAAAGATATTTTCAAAGAGCTCTTGAACTCAGCCTTAATTTGCAGTTCTGGGGCTACATTCATTTGCAAGTGTGTGACTGAAATTTACTTGGCAGATAATTCTACTTGAACAACCTATATTTCATAGCAGACTTAAGGAAAGGAAAAAACTTTTCCTCTCTACAGGCTGTCTCTATGAAGAAAATAAATTAACCTCTTTTCAAAAGAGGTTTATAAAAAAATAAAAAGTTTATTGATATGTTGCAAAATCAACAGCATGTTTGTTGCATTAGCCACAAAAATGGTGTTAGATTTCATTCTCAAAAGTTAGCCACAGAACAGATAATGAAAGTAAACATGAAAAAAGAGTTAAGCAAGCCCAGTTGCTACTTTTATATTGCTCCCTTAAGGCCCAGCCATTAATTAGCACTAGATATGAAACAGTCTCTGCAAATATGTTCCTGAAGAAGTTTAAAATGAATAATAGCTTCTGCACTGGGGTAGGCTACGAATTCTGCTTATGGAAACTCCAACTGATTTTAATGCCTTTCTGAATTATCACTGGATTCTCTCTCATGACCAAGGCCATATGTTAAAGGGGTAAAAACTGGCTGTTCCTAGTCTCCGCCACTCTGAGTTCCTGCCAGTCTGAGCAGGTGGATTGCCTCCAAGGATGTCAATGCCCACTGGTATAGCTTATAACATAACTAACAGCAGCCCAAAGGCTGCGGTGAATTACTGCGGGGCTCAGAGGCAATGTATAACCACTTAGACTCAGAAAGACACACTTTTCTGCAGCAGAGACAGAGGGTGTATGAGAGACCCTGTGCCTCTGCCTGCTAGAAACTGAGAGTCTGGGGGTGGGCAGAGAGGGGGAAGAAGGAGAGGAAGGTGTTTCTTGAAACTGTCCCTTAGCTGTGCTGCAAAAGATCGTAAGAAGAGAATTCATCGCTGTAAAACAACTGGGTAAAAAGAATCTTACTCTTTGTTCAGTGGAGTGAAATTTAGGAGCCCAGAGGCAAATAAGAGAGATAACATCTGTCTTCTTCAGAAGCTTCAATTTCTGTAATCAGGGAAAAGCACTCCACAACTCTCTAGCATGGGGAGCCAGGACATTCAACCCAGCCAGAGCTTTGAAGGGATTTGCTGTTCTTTTTAAGTGAACACACCAAAAATACCAAGAGAGCGTTGAATTGCTAGGTCATGATTTATGACTCTTTAAAGAGAGAAAACCAAAGTGGAACAGACTAAACTAAAAAAAAAGTTAGAAAATAAATTTCTTCCCTGCCTGCTATGTCCTTGAAAGTTGTGCCCATTTCTCCAGTCTTATTTTGAGTCCAGCAATTTTCGGAGGCTTCCTGAGTGGCAACAGATTTGACACAGTCCCTTCTGCAGCCTTTGGAAAATCTTGTTCCTTGTCTCTGTTTGTGCTTCAGTCTATTTGCTCCTATGATCCACCCCACCTTCCCACCCCACGCTGAACATCAGAAGTTATTTGTTCCATCTGCAGAGCAGAGATCCAAACCCTTGTTCAGCAAGGATAACCCTGACACTGCAAAAGCTGGCAATCTGTTCCCAGTTTTTCTCAGGATCTGTCTCCTCACCTCATGCTCTACAAGCTTTTTCACGCAGATGACCAGGTTCATTCCACCTAATCAAAATGCACATGCAGCAAAGAGAGATTTCCAAAGTCATTGGATCTTACGTAGTGTGAAATATTATCTTGAAGTGTTTTCCCTCTTGCTGACTATAGAGGGAGACACAGATAACTACACTTCTAGCCTAAGTAGTGCATTGCTATGTCTAACATTAGATGAGATTAATTTGGGCCATATTACTTAAATATTCCATAAAGACATCTCAGCATGAACATTAGTTGCATTCTGTGCCACATCGAGTACCCATCTTTTAACCAGCTATTTTCAGAGTTGGGGAGATCCTTTTGGATACATTTATTCTCTGAGAGGTTTAAGTACAGGCATGGCATAACATATCTGTTCCTTTTTTGCAGCATATGGCTTTGATTTGCACATCTTACACATATCTTTGAGAAATCCTGTCTAAGCTTGAATACCGAGGTGTGAGGAATGTGGTAATTTGAGGGTACATATACAGGAATAGCAAACCGTGGTGGCACCTGTCACTTTCCCTTTTAGCCCATGCTACAAGAGTTAGTCCTCAGACCATGCGGAAGTACTGTTGAATGAAGGTTCACTACACAGATAACATTATAGCACCATCAGAAATACAAGTACTTGCTTTGGTCTGATGGGTACTGCTAGCAATAGAAATTGTGTCTAACTCCTCACCAAGTAAATTCACTTGCCCTCAGGAACAAAGTGTCTTTTAAACTAGACTCCGATGTTATCAGAAGATTCTCCAGTGAGGTCAGCTTTTTTAAGTCAGTAGAATACACCTGTAGTATAACCAGGATTAGTCTCAAAAGGTTAAGTTCAACAAGAGTTTTAGGCATATATCTGACATAGAAAAAAATGTACTTCCAGCATTTACACCACAGTGTAATCTTCCACTTGCAACTTCCCCAAGTCCTGCTGGTGCCTGTGTTTATGCTATAATCATAGAAAAGGTTAATCCTCATTCTGGATTCTCCCTGCCCCATTACCCTGTGATGCCAGGTCAATTGGGTTTTAAAACAATCCTCAGATGAAACTTTCTGCAAAAGATTGTGATGATTGACCTTCCAGGATCACATCTGCGTCCATTTTACCCAATTGCCAGAGCACTTACCTGGCAGGCAGGATTTTATTTCTTTTCCCCCTGCGGGTTTCAAAGCAGAGACTTGGCCACACACACCAGAACAAGTTTCTAATTCTCCAAATTCTCGTTTTTCTGACAAAATTACCCTGAATCTTTCATTTTGACATTCTTTCACTTAATTTCTTTAATTACTGATAGAGCCAGAGAGAAAGGTTGACTTTTTAGGCTCTTGGTCTAGAAGTATTATGAATACTGAGACAAAAGAATCAGATTGAAGTCCCTTTTCCAGCGGTTAACTGAATACCCAAAGCAGAGCAATTTCCAAAGAGTTATTGAGTGCTGTGCAACCCTGCACTTACAGCACTTCCTTACATATACCCTTTTCAGCTATCCAGATAGTCTGGTCAGAATATGCAGAGGTCTCTTATCAACCCCCATGAACTCCCTCATGAACCACTAGCTGTATACAGATTTTGCTTGGGGGAAAGTTTGTTTTTGTGTTTTTTGTTGTGGGCTTTTTTCCCCCACACACTTTGAACATTGAACTCCAGAAGAATTTTCAACAGCAGCACTAAGCAATTCAGGCAAATTTTCACTCATTTTGTTGCTTTTATTTTGCCTAGACTTTTCCCTGTCGATATCAGACATTGGATGCTATACATCAAGGTTTCCACAGAGCAGAACACCCAAGAGTTAAGCATTTCAGCACTGAGCTTTGAAATGCTGAAGTTCCTTTGCAGATTTATCTTCAGGCGTACTGTGAACTTGAGTCCCCTATAGCCTTTTATAAAAGGCTATAAAGGAACCGCAGTTTGTAAGATTCTGATAAACAAGGAAAGCTGTGTACTAAAATGTGAGCCACGTTGAAATGTGAGCCTCTGGGAATACCATTAAAAATAAATCTAAGACAAAACCCAAACAGTTCTATAATGCTTCGATATACATTCTCATAACACAAATAAAACTTCTTTTCCAAAACTCTGAATATGTTATTCTCTTGGTCATGGTCTTCTGTAAGTAAATCTGAGAAAGCAATACCACAAAAATCAGCTGGTCTCTGACGAGCTAGAACTGTATAGATATTGGTACTCTGTTCTAGACAGTGGTGCCTTTAAATATACCTTCTTTAACAATTCTTTAGAGATAACAATAAACCAAAAAAAAATTCCAGCAAGCTCTGTGATGAGATATAACAGATGGGACTGCATAACGATTTTAGCTGACGCTACACAAAAGCACTGCTCCCTGCTTCTTCTGAGCAAGGAGCCCATGCTGCCACGCAGCTTTGCTGATTTGGCTTCCAGGTGGGAGCGAGGAAATGTTCCTTCCTCGGAAGAAATCCCAGTTGCTATCATTTCAAAACAAAACACTCATTAGTAAGAAGGCTCTGAAAATCTCTTTGCACTGAGTTTTGGTGACTTTCCAAAAGACATTCCCAAAACTTTGAGTATTTCCTTGTTTGCCTACTCTGAACAAAACAGCAATACATTTTAATTTCAGACAGCACTGGACAGACAGAGAATGTACAAGCCAATGTACAGCCAAAATGGCTTTTTCAAGCATTTAGCTTCTGTGTTGCTACAGCTTGATGCAGATATCCCTCCGACCCCACTCAATTTTTATAAGCACGACAGCTCATGGGGAACACACTCTGTTCAGATACAGAGGAGAGGTAGAAAGAGGGGTCATGATCTGGAGGCTTCCCCCTGCCCTGCCTGTGTGCTCATTCACCCCTGTGGAGAACTCTATTCTGTCAACAATTTTTCCTATCAAAGAGATGAATCAAACTAAAATCTTTCTAGCTTGTCTCCCTCCCACCATTTTCTTGGATCCCAGATTTTTGCATTTTTTTTAAGTACATCAAGAACGATCTTTCATTTAAGCTATACCTTGCTTTTTAATGCATTAAAAGCTATACTTCAGGACTTGGAAAAAAATATTTTGAACTAAAATGGAGGATTCAAAGTGAGTATTCCAGTGCTTGCTTCTCCTCCCATTTCCTTTGATGTGGTCCAGGAATAATTCAAGGGGAATGGAGTTGCATTTTACCAAAGTTAGCATAAAAAAGATCAGAGTCAGAAGGTCTGAAATGAATATATTGGCGCTTAATGTAGCTAGCAGAAAATGTTCAATAGATTCAGGTTATTATAGCAGAAAGGCTTGTGATGACTGTAGATTGTTTGTAATAGTGAAGCTATCAGAAGTTTGTGCCATATGCTTTTAAAGTGTCAGTCCTTTCTTAGCCTCTACTTCTGTTCCAGCTGCTTCTCCAGTCACACAAGTATCCTGATCACAACACACTTGGTAGTCAAATAGAGACAATTATGTACCGCAAACTCTGGGGCCAAACCCTGTGCTGCAAGTGGAATGTTCTGGTAATGTCAGATGTGAGAAAACACAGCACAGCCACAAGGCTAGAGCGACACAGCAGGCTTCAAACCCTTCGGAACAAAACAAACTGTATTATTTCCATAAGCTGAACTTAAATAAAACAACTCTTAATGGAAGAATTACTTTCACATATCTCCAATTTGTAAGTTGACAATATATTTTCTTTAACAAAAGTCTGTTTCTTCAGATTTTTACTGTCATACATATGTGAGATCAAAGGCAGAAGCTGACCTTTAGGTATTGACTGAGGTGACAGTGCAGGAATGGGCTGTGAAGAGACATTAATGAGCATGTTCATTATTTCTTCTGCTACACAGGGTAGGGCAGGTATGCAGAAATCATTCTGCAAAATGTTGATTACCAATGACATTGAACAAGCTCATACATATCCAAGACAAGTCTCGTATCCCAGATGAAGCTTTTATTAATGGCTACTATAAAGACCTTGAGGGTTTTGTGTTTTTTTTTTTTTTCTTTGACAGGTAACTTCTCTTGAGAGAGAATAAACATGAACTCAGTAGTGCCAGTTACCTAGCTGGGATTGAATTCTTAGTTACAGTGAGGTCTTTTCACATTGCTGCAATAAGGTGGGGGTATCATACCTGCCTTAGGTCCCTTTATACAGCCAGAGGTATTAAAGGCACCATAGAGTGAATGTGAATCCAGCCTTTATTTTTTAATCAGTGCATTCCTTCTCAAAGAACCAACATATTTAAGACAACTCTGACACACTTCGTTATGCTTGCCTCTCCAAGTGCCCTCCTTTTCCCTTTCACCTGTAAACTTCCTAAATGCACTATAAATACCTGCTGCCTGAAGCTTTTTCTTTCTGTTTCATCCCAGTGTCTCCCCAATTCATCTTATTCCAATAACATTTAAATCAAATTATTCTTGTCAATAGAAGTTGCCTAAATATCTGTTTCTGAGGGAAGGTATGAGGTAGGTGTCTAAGCTTCCATTACAGACAATGAATTAAATTAGTACAGTCAGTGGAGCCTAGAAAGAAATTCAGCTGACAAGAAGCTTAATTCAGTTGACTAAAACATAGGAACTGAGTGCTATTTTAAATGCTCTAAGGAACCTGAGACACATTGTCATTAGCCTGTCAGATACAACAAAGTATCTACAAGACACCACTTATATCCCTGAGCAGTAGATGGAGACCAGGTAGACACCATAGAGCATCTCAGATAGCCCTAGATCCCAACATGTAGGCTCCTGTATCCTGCCCTGGGTGTCTATTTCACAGTGAAATATGTTCTTTAAGCCATGTTTATAATCATGTTGCAGCTTTTTTGTTTTCTTTTAGAAAAAAATGCTATTTCTCTGTTATCCTAATTTAATTTCTATCTTACAAATTTTGAAAATAGGAAGCCCTTCACATTAGTAACATCAAGAGTTGACTGAAGGGGGCAGAAAGAAAATGCTTTGCCAGGATAAAAACTAGAGACTGTTGTCTTGCATCAGTTATTCAGAAGAAGATGAAGGAGAAAAGCTTAACGTCAGAGATCAAATGCAAACGCTGGGCAGATCTGTTCTGACTAACATGGAGTACAGAACCAGTCTACATCTCTTCTGCTAAACAAAACTGCACCAGGACACATTCTCTGGTCCTTTAGCTTACTGGTATGGCATGATCATACCCATATGTTATCTTACCATTTATAGCAGGGTAACTGCATCCAAACTGTGGAGAATAGTTCCTGTCCTGTGTTACTTCCCAAATAGAGCCTGAAATTGTGCGACTTGCTAGTTGCCTGACTGTCAAAACCAATCAGACATTGTTCTAACAGTTTAAATGTGATCAACTTCCTTTGTTTAACTGAATAGTGCTGACACCCAAGGCACAAAAGGAACACTCAGAGATGACAAAAGCATTGCAAAGAAACTAAATGAATTTTTTCCATCAATTTTTGCTGTAGAAGAAATTGGGTGGATTCCCACACAAGAACCCTTTTGGGGGATGGAGGAACTGAGCAGTGAATTTCTCTGAAATCGAAGGAACTGAGGAAGTGAGTATGGTACAAGTAGACCAAATGAACTCCAATAAATCACCAAAACGAGAGAGAATTCACCAAAGTATTCAAAAAGAACCGAAGGATGGAACAGCTGAACTACTAACAGCAGTGTGTAACCTCTCACCAAAAATTTCCTTTATACCTGATGAATGGAGGCAAGCAAACATGACGTCAAACTTTAGAAGAGATTCCTGGGAAGGTGAGGGGAATTTACAGGCATATAAGATGAGAGCTGAACAAGACAAAGCAGTAGAAGCTATAATAAAAAACAGATGTGAAAAATAAGCTCTGAGAAGAGTCACCTGTAAAGGGGACACTTGCCTTGCAAATCTCTTGCAGTTCTTTGAATGAGCCAACTAGAACATGGATTAAGATGAATTATCTGAATTTCCCCAATCCTTTTGATGAAGTCTCACACCAAAAGCTTCTAAAGAAATTAAGTAGTCACAACAGAGGTGAACATTAGCTAGCAGAAGAAAAAATGTGCTAGCTATTTAATATGGCTAAGTAATTGGCAAAAAGATAAGAAACATTGCGGGACAAACAGGGGATAAGGCCCAGTCAGCACGGATTCATGAGAGGCAGGTCCTGCTTGACCAACCTGATCTCCTTCAATGACCAGGTGACCCGCCTAGTGGATGAGGGAAAGGCTGTGGATGTGGTCTACCTGGACTTCAGCAAGGCCTTTGACACCGTCTCCCACAGCATTCTCCTAGAGAAGCTGGCGGCTCACGGCTTAGACAGGTGGACTCTGCGCTGGGTCAAAAACTGGCTGGACGGCCGGGCCCAGAGAGTTGTGGTGAATGGAGTTACATCCAGTTGGCGGCCGGTCACGAGCGGTGTTCCCCAGGGCTCAGTACTGGGGCCGGTCTTGTTCAATATCTTTATCAATGATCTGGATGAGGGGATTGAGTGCACCCTCAGTAAGTTTGCAGACGACACCAAGTTGGGTGGGAGTGTTGATCTGCTCGAGGGTAGGAAGGCTCTGCAGAGGCACCTGGACAGGCTGGATCGATGGGCCCAGGCCAACTGTATGAGATTCAACAAGGCCAAGTGCCGGGTCCTGCACTTCGGCCACAACAACCCCATGCAGCGCTACCAGCTTGGGGAAGAGTGGCTGGAAAGCTGCCTGTCAGAAAAGGACCTGGGGATGTTGGTCGACAGCTGGCTGAACATGAGCCGGCAGTGTGCCCAGGCGGCCAAGAAGGCCAATGGCATCCTGGCCTGTATCAGAAATAGTGTGGCCAGCAGGAGCAGGGAAATGATCGTGCCCCTGTACTCGGCACTGGTGAGGCCGCACCTTGAATACTGTGTTCAGTTTTGGGCCCCTCACTACAAGAAGGACGTTGAGGTGTTAGAGCGTGTCCAGAGAAGGGCAACGAGGCTGGTGAGGGGTCTGGAGAACAAGTCTTCTGAGGAGCGGCTGAGGGAACTGGGGTTGTTTAGCCTGCAGAAAAGGAGGCTGAGGGGAGACCTTATCGCTCTCTACAACTACCTGAAAGGAGGTTGTAGCGAGGTGGGTGTCGGTCTCTTCTCCCAAGGAACTAGTGATAGGATGAGAGGAAACGGCCTCAAGTTGCGCCAGGGGAGGTTTAGATTGGATGTGAGGAAAAATTTCTTTACTGAAAGAGTGGTTAAACATTGGAAGAGGCTGCCCAGGGAAGTGGTTGAGTCCCCATCCCTGGAAGTATTTAAAGGACGTGTAGATGAGGCACTTAGGGACATGGTTTAGTGGGCATGGTGGTGTTGGGTTGACGGTTGGACTTGATGATCTTAGAGGTCTTTTCCAACCTTAATGATTCTATGATTCTATGATTCCATTCTATGAAACAGTTAAGGTTTCCTAATACTGGAGAGAGGTCAACAGTAATAGAGGGCTGTGCTGTTTAATATTTTTATTTAAAAAAATGGAAAAGCAAGTGAGCTGTGCTATGACGAGGTTTCATGATGTTACAGAGTTATTCAAGCTAGGAAGAACAGGGCCTAATTGTGAAGAATTACATAGACCTTTATAAGATTCTGTACCTATGCAATTAAATAGCAAATGAAATTCAGTGTACAGAAACGTAAAGCAATGCTCATGGGGAAAAACAATCCTAGTTTCACATAAAAATGACGGGCTCTGAGTATTACCACTCAGCAGTGAGACTTTGGGATTATGATAGATAGTTCCTTGAAAACATCAGCTCAGTACTCAGTAACAGTCAACCCCCTCCCCCCCCCCAAAAAAAAAAAAAAAAACAAAAACCCAACTGTTAAGAGTTATTAGTAGAACAATAAAAAATAAGAGAACAAATATGACTGTGCCATTATACAAATCCATTATTCACTCATCCAGGAACACTGTGTGCATTTCTGGTTTGTTTGTCTAAGGAAGGGCATATTTAAGCTAGAAAAGGTTCAGAAAAGGATGATCAACAGTGTGGAATAGTTTCCATATATGGAATGACTGAGTAGGCTGGGGGTCTTCAAACCTGAAAAAGAGGTTACCTAGGAGTGTATGACAGCGATGTACAAACCATACGTGGCATAGAGACAGTGGAGATGAATTGGCTGTTTACTGTCTCTTCCTGTATGTGTTTAATCCTAAAGGAACTCAGTCTTTTGGACTGAAAGATTATACAGTTTAGATCAGACTAAAGAGTTAATCAGTGTAAAAAGGGCTGCCTAATATTATTGATTTATTTTGCCTTTTGAGTTCTCAATTTTGCAATACTTAGAAGATGTCCATTTTATTTTTGTGGAGGGATAAAAGGGTCATATAATTCTTTGCATATTTATTTTATATAAAAGTCCAATATTTGGGCAATAGAGATCATAAAATGTGCTACATTAAGCTTATATTATGCAGCATACTTTCGTGTAATGGAGCCACACTACATTATAATGGAAACTGGGAATGATGAAGCATTATTACTAATAGATTATTATATCATTCTTCAACTTCCCATATTTCTGAAATAATTCTAAAAGCAGAAATAAACCACAAAGGAACACTATATTTGAGAAAGAAAAACTGAAAAAATATGCATCATAAGTAAAGAGGAAATAATACTTTGGTGAGTGTGCACACCTGCCTTTGGATAGCTATAGCTATGTTACAGACGTTCTGTTGCTCTATCTGTGATGCTCCAGGGCAAAACAATTATAGGCAGAGCTAATAGTTCTTATTAGACCAACAGATATCCTCAGAAAAAGCAGAAAAGCTTTCAGGCACACAAGCCCTACAGATATGAAAGAAGCAGACAGAAGTCTGCTTCCAATACTTTAACAAAGCACTGACTTCCTACAAGCTCTGCCTACTAAAATCTAGACTCAAGCCAGAGTTTTTGGAGCCCAGCAGATGTACACAAATGCTCTAGGGGACTGATGATCAGTGTGGCTACCTCCAAAGCTAGGAGAAAATATGGAGGTAAAAAGAATGATGGTTTCATGGAATGGAAGGAGAATCAGACAAAAATTTTTCCCGAAGTCCTCCCATCCTATGCTCATCCCTTCCATTCTCTTTCTTCTAGCAGAAGGCACCTTGCACTTTCCCATTAACCTCTCTGAGATTGTCCTGAAGAGTAAGGACACTCACTCTCTATTCTTTCAAATATGACTGTGCTGGAGAGGACACAAGAAACATTAACATTATCTTAAAGAAATTACGGGGGGGGGGGGGGGGGGGGGGAACCCCTCAAAAATGCAGACAGGGAAAGAAGGTAAAATAAAATGTATTTGTGCTCAAGAAGAGCTATACAACAGCTGAGGTTTTGTTAGAAAGACTGTTGTAGGTGAGGATTTACAACTCACAAACAGATATGTGTGAAATCTTTTCAGAAAAGAGCATCACTTGGTCATTTGTATGCCCATATAACTTAAATCTGCCACAGAAATAGCTTTCTACTACCAAGAGTAATCACAATATTCACATTCCTAAAGCTAGTCCTTTGATTTGGCATCAAATTTGTGAATGCAAATTGCATACAAACGTTGAAACGTATACAAAAAAATGCTCCAGTCAAATACCATGAGAAGTAAACAAGAACATCATCGTTTTAATACAGATTTTCAGCACAATTCTTTTTCATAGGATTGCCAGGTGGGATGATGCATTATGCCACACTGACAGAAAGGGAAAAGCATCACCCTTGACCTGAGGAACATAGTGTAGGCACCATGTTTTCACTGTAGATAAGTTGTTACACTTTTCAGAGCATTAAACTGTTTAGGTTAACCTTTGAAGTTCCTTTGCACATATTTGTCCATAAGCTGTTTAAGCTGCTACAGCTCAGTGCAACAACGAAAGGCAGAACTGTAAACAACATATTTACTGTCAGCATTTCCACTCCAGAATTAACAAACCTCTAGGTTTTTGTTACCTTCTGTCCGTGTGAATGACAGAGATTTAGCCCTTTCAGAATTACACTATTTTGTATAATAACAGCCATGTAATAAAAACCAGACAGCTATATTTAATGATTTTTATTAGTTTGATGCTTTCTTTTGAAGTGTAAAATTTTCATCATTCCAGATCAAGAAATTCTGGTGCCAAAATGCAAGCCTGAGCAATCCCATTCTTCATATTTTGTGCCTGTTTTCTTGACTCATGTAGATGAAGATAGGACTTTTCCATAAGCATCAGAGTATGTCTCCCTCTCCTGCATCCGCCCTCTGAAATGATAGTCCCCTCTCAGGACATGATATGGCTTAAAAAATGGGTATTTGGGGAAAATCTCTTTGTATTTTTGCTCCTGGTTGACCTGGCTCCCTCTTATGACAGAGTTAAGTGGAAGTGATTCCCATCTCTCTAACTGCATGGTCTGCTACACATCCCATGCAAGAAGGGATTTCCTCACTTCAGAAACATATACATTAAAAACAAATGGTACTTTTTCCTATACTTCCCATATTTTTTTAATACAGGACATAGGATGTAAGGCTGAAATAGAGGCAATCGTCTTGCTATCCATTCCCTTCCCAGCTCTGCCCCTTACAAGGCCAGAAATGTCTCTTGGGCATCAGTAACAGTGGGCAAGAAGGACAGATCCCCCGTCAGCTTTCCCTTCTCCAGGCTGAGCCAACCCCGCTCCCCCAGCAGTGGCACTCACCCAGATCACTGGTTTTCTTTTAGTAAACATCACCGTGGGCCAGTGGCTGGTCGAAGTCTGGCATGGTCTGTCTATCGGTGTTATAAATTCCGTTTGTGGATTGCTGCAGGGATCCTGGCATATTATTATGATGGAGACAGTTATGCTAGATGCTGCCCTAAGACACAGAATTCAGCAGGAGACTAATACTGTAAATGAAGACAGACTTCAAATGGGTTAGTCGCTATGGAAAAGTAAGAATGTGCATACCATTTTTGATAAAAATTGAACCTCAACAGCTTTAAATAACTTGTCTGAGGTCAGAATTAACTGAATTATGAAATAAGGCTAGTGAAATGACAACCCTAATTAGGTGTTGTCATTAAAATAATAGCACCACAGATGAAAAATACATATTCAAAGAGTTCAGTGTTAAATGCTAACCAGGGGAAACATATTTGGATACTATAATGTTTTGCTGATACTATTTAGAGATGAGTCTTGAAGAACAGCTGCTTTCAGAATAATTTTCTTCACAATTAAGATTGTTTTATTTAAGTATCACTAATGCCACAACAAAAGATAACACAGAAGATAAAGGGGCTTCCTGTTATGAGGAATTTACAGACTAAGTGCTAAAATTAATTTCTAAGTCTCCATTTTTCAATTATGAATAAAATTAATACAGAAATAGTCAGTGAGCAAAGGCACTGTGTCGCAGTAATTTAAAAGCATTTTATTTTACCTTGCATTTCAGAGCAGTCTAAGCAATTAAATTAACAAAATGTTGTAAAAAAATCTCAAATTGCATTTTGTGTTGTTCTGTTAATGTATGCTTTCTTTTTTTTTTTTTTTAGGGTTATTTAGAAGAAGGGTCATCACTAAAATAATTGAATTATATGCTCTTGAATTCTATGGCATATTCTTTTCCTGGTTTTATAATTGCAGATTTGTGTATATAGCTCAAGAAGACTTTTGTGAAAACTGAACCTGAAATATCTACTTTGGTGCCCTGGGGTAGCTGATAACCAAACTGTTTCCTCAAGTGTCACATCTTCCTGAAAGCTTCTTCCGCACTGATGGATTCTTTCATTCGTTTGTTCACTCAAAAGATCAGTGTTAATCTTCTTTCTCCAGGAGATGAGTAAAGAGATGAACATGGCTCTTGGCAGCCCTTTGAGTGCTGCCTCTCCTGCTCATTTCTATACAAATACAGGAAAGACCTGATTCACCAATGCCAGTATTACAGACACATCAACCCAGAAGCTTCCCTTGTTGAAATCTTTTTATTTTTATATATTCATGGAGAATAGAGGTGGGCTGTAGGAATAAATTTTGCTTCTGGATTACATCATTCTATGGTGTAAGATCAAAGTCAGATCAAAGCTAGGCTGAGAATCAGTCTGAAATTTCATAAGAGGCTCACACGAAGTTTGAACCTTATATGAAAAAAAATCCATTCCTCCGGTATTCAGAGATTTTCATATTCAAGATTATCTCTTTTCCCTCTGAATTAAATTAAAATAAAAGCATTCAAAGCATATTTAGACTTTTTTTTGATTGAATTTGTTTCTCTCAGTTTGAAAGGGGGAAATATACTCAGCTTTAGCTGCTGTCTTGTTTCTCTTATATTTACTTATTGAGGGGCATTTATGCCTATCAGTGTAAAAGACAGTGTTCACTTTTCATATTGGTCCCAAAATTGTTCCTGTATAAACAGGAATTGCCTCATCTCAGCAGCGTAATTTTAGATACATTTTAAAATGAGTAGTATTAAAGAGGAGAAGGAGAAAAAGCAAGAGAACAAGAACTGGTACGAATAGAAATGTCTGGAGGGAAATTGTATTTCCCCCTTAACCTGGCCAGACCAGCTGTATGCACCTTTCCAATTAGCTATAACAAACCATAGTAAGAAATCTGGCTTTCAAGCTCACTGGAAAAATTTGGTAGTCCAGGTATCCTCAACCACATACTTTGAAATACAGCTACAAACTCTGTGGGTAACTGGGTGTGAAAAGGCAGTCACATCTATCAGGAGCTTGGGTCACTTTGGGATGTCACACTCCAGCACAGAGCTGGAGCGTTGGATTAGTGAACACTGACAGTTGTTACCTAACAACTAGGGTTTTGTAATCTAGAAAAAACCAACCACGTGTTGGTGTTAGATTATGTAAAGGAAACTCTCTAACCTCCAGTAGCCACAATGTATTCCTATTCCATTTGATGCAATGGCTTTAACTTTGCTAAAATGCAAGAGTGATTTGGTCTATATTACTTAAATTACGATGCCCCACTAATGTGCTAAGCTCCTCACGTGTTTCACTGTGTTAAACCTTGCCAGACAACACTGCCTTGACGACATACAAAGTTATTTTGCCTTGCTACAGAGCAGTAACACCTTGTACAGAACCACAGGCAAGTCTCTGCTAATAAAAGAAACAGGGCTGGGACACGGACGCGGGGACTTGATCACCCGTGTTGTTAAACTGCTAGGCTTCTCCCTGACCATTTTGGGCATCGTTCAGAAGTTAGCAGAGGCTGGGCAGCACTTCCAACACGCAGTCTTTATGTTTTTAAGGGTAAAATGATTTAATAGTACAGATATGGGCTATTCTAAGCTACAGAATGGCCCCACGCTTGTTTAATTTCCTGGTACAGGTGTAGCTACAAGGTCTGCCTCTTTCTTCCCCCTCCACCACTAGCTAGCTAGCCAGTTATTTCTCTTTCCTTTTGAAACCCTCCTTTCAAAACCTCTTCTGAAAATTGTCAAAATATGTCTTACCTGTTCAAAACAGGCTTGAAACCTGGACTCATCACACTGTGGTGAGATTTCTTAAAATGGTAGAATGAGTATGAACCTGAATGTAAGGAAATTTGAGCTCAATTGCTATCTTCATTAAGGATGCTATTTGAGACACTGACCAAAATAATTAGATTGTGGGTAAGCCTTGTGTAGAACAAGATAAATCTGAAAATAGATTAGATTCTTTGTATATTTCTCTTGAATACAATACATCATAATATCGATGCGCATTGACAGCATTAATAATATAGATGTGTTTTTGTATTCTGGTATTAAGCAATCCCTAATATTTTTATTGATTTTTTTTCTGATTAGTTTTTTTCTGGACATTAGAAAATATAACATATGGTCTAAATCAACTACAAAAAGTTTTTTTTTAATTTTGTAACTGCTTAAATGGTTGCATGAAGGAATTTCATAGAATAAAAAGAGATCAATGATCTCCATCATAAGAGAAGCAATAGGACTTCAGTGATCTAAACTCTATTATGCTTTTAAACCCTTTAGAAAAAAAAATTCTTTTGCTGGTGAAAGATAATCTAAGATTTAGCAGATGGTCCTAGTCATGATTTATAGACAATCTCTATTAAAAATGCATACATTTTTCCAAGTCTGAATTTCTCCACCTAAAATTTCAGTGACAGAGGAGATTGTTTTCCTTCTTTTGTGTATGTTCCACAAAATACATTTAAAATATTTAAGTAATTAAAGCGAAACATACTTGTACTTGTTTTAGTCTCTGAGATGTTATTCCAGAGACTAAAAATCCAGTTGTGTGGATTCACATTGACACTAACAAGACCTACACCTGCAACCTGGAGAGTTGAGCTGAACCTTTGTGACAAGAGGAAAGAAACTTCATTTAATTTTAAATTAATTCCTCCACCCCGAGAAGCAGAGTATAGCCCGCACACTGTACTCATGCCATGCATCTGGTTGTAAGGAACTCAGTTGTCCTTTATATTTCTAATTTCTCATCCATGAGTTTTTGCTCACACATACAAAGGGAAGAACAAGCAAAGCAGGTTTTGTGTTCTTTGTATTTTCCAAGTGATGCAAAACAATTGTAGGATAGTGGTTAATCTAGTCCAAAATGTGCTGTGACGATACCCTGCAATATTGACTCAGACTACCTTCACATTAATCAAGTGTGTCAGCCAGACCGCTGATTAGTTTGGGAAATGGTGAATAATAATAAATACAGTAAAAAAGCATGTTTGGACTCAGCTCAGACACATAGCAAGAACATGACAGTAATTACTCATCAGCACTTCCACCTGCAGCTATATGCAAAAGGATCTGTGTTTTATTAGGTATAACAGGTCTTCCAGGAAAGGAGCGAGGCACCTTGACAGCCCGTGCATGGGAGAGTCAGAGCTGTCCCAGGCATGCAGTGCACGTTCAATGGATAAACAGAGGATTTCATTTTCTAGTGCCTGTCAATCTCAGACCTTTCACAAACACAGATATTACTTTTAAGGATAAAACCACTGAATTATTTAAATCTAAGCAACTGGCTGCCAGTTATGCACATTAACTGCTTATTAATAATAGTTTCATTTAAATACATTGTGTTTACAGTGGATAACTGGCAGCTACCTCGCCATCACCGCTAGTGTCTCTATTAATTCTCTATGAAGTTTGGTCTGCAATTACTGATTTTCCAGGTGAGCTGCTAAGCAACTGAAAGCCGAACAGCTACAGTGAGATTCTTGAGGCATTCTCTTCTGTTAATAATGTCAGAAAACAATCCAGAAGGCTAACAAATTCTTACAGTAAACTTGGGTTTTTTTGCATTCTCTTTTACTAGAAATAAAAATTAATTGAATTTTAGGATGTTAATATTGGAATTAGAGCATGATCTTGGCAGAGATAAAAATCTTGCTATTGATTACATCTCTGAAATGACAAATGATAGACAGAAAATAATTTTTGGTAGCCAGGTATAATTTTTCTCCAGTTCCTTTCTCTAAAAGTTTGAAAAATCTATAAAATACTAAGTAAAGAGCTTCTTGCTATGATCTACTCTAATGAAAAGTTTGTAAAAACTCGTGGATAAATTATGACCATTTTATATATATATTAAAAACCAGAATGCCATAGTATCTCCTGCACTTCTGTGCCAATCTTGCTTGGTAATATTTTTGTAATTTCGGGGGGGGGGGGGGGGGGAACAAACCACAAAAAAAATGATCAGAAAAAGCTGAGAGATTCATAACCTGCTAGCACAGAGAAGGCAAACCAATTTCCAAGAAATAATCAGAACCAGAGATAAAGCTGACAGGTTAACCTCACTCTTTTTGCTGTGCTACAGGACAGTGAAAATGGGAAGGGGGAGTGGGAGAGGAGACGGAATAGAGAGGAGGGTTGCAAAAAAGCAGGCAAATGACTGTCCATGCTGAGCACCTGGATCTCAGACAGCCACAGAGGCAAACTAAACAATGCTGTGGCTCTTTTACAGGCTTCCTAAACACTAATTAACAAGACCTTAAAAGCAAACAAAACCCCTGAATAATATTATCCCTTCAGTAAACAAGGGTCCAAGAAAATATATAAGCTGAAGAGCTTTGACATTCTCAGCGCTTTCCCTGATGTTAAACTGGAAGAGTTCTTGCAAATGCTGTATTTGATGAGACAGAGCCAGCATGTCCTCTTTTGGGTTGGCACCATGGATGAGAAATAAACGCCTGGCTTTGTTTTTTACTTGTTAACACAAAATGATCAACACATCATTTCTGGTTTAATATAAGTGCAAATATATGGTGAGTATGCACTGAGGTTCCAGAGCAGGAAACTACTACTTACCGCAAAACTGGAGTGATGGAGTGATGTACTCCAAAAGTGTCAAACAATAACACTACGGAAGTTAAGAATGCATATAAAACATAACCTTTATAAAATCTGACTGGTTTGACATCTTTTCATGTTAAATTGGGAGGAGGGAACTTACAAATTGTAAAAGCAATAGTGGAGATGAAGATAGCAATCTTTCAGGAAGAAAACATTACTAATTATTAAAATACACCTTTTCAACTGTTATCTCACTTTACCTTTTACATCAGTTTCAAAAAAGGCATGCATGACTTTTAGGAAGTAGTTAATATTTACATATAGCTTGACAAAACTGGATCCCAGTATATAGATAACCAGAACGTTTGAGCATCATTTATTTATCTGAATCAGTCTTTCCCCAATTCACTCCTACCAGACTGTAAACTCCTAAGGACAGAGGCTGTGGTTCCGGCTCCTCATTTACTTCTGCGAAATGTGGAATAATAATGTCTACCCACACAGCTCTACTACTTTTTCCTTCTATTTTCTCTTTTTAGAGGATCACCAAGGTTTTCTTTTCCACTCTCGCTGGTTATGCACTAGTGTTAGTCCCCTGGGGTCTAGAAAGTGATTTCTGGGTTGCTGTGCAGTTTTTAAGAGGAAATTAATGGTACTATGAAAACACGCATATCAATATGGGGAATATATATATCAGGGGAGGATAAGTTTCTCATTCCCTTCACCCGTGTAGTATGTTTATAGTCCATGGAGGATAGTAAGCTAATTGGGAACTTATTGCTTTTGCTGACTCCAGAGATATTTCCCTTTTTAGTGAAGGTTTAAAATGTATCATGGTAACAAAAGCTTTCGACTTAGAGTCTACATTTTACATATATTCACAGTAAAATGGAGAATGTTGTATTCTTTCTGCTTGAGACAGACAAATACTGAACAGGTATTTCCTATAGCTTTGCGGCAGAGATTTCCACCAGTACAACATGGAAGTTGCTTGCATTGGAACTGTAGTTTCAGAATTTCAGTACCCATTACATTGATAGAATTGTTTGGAGAAGAACTTCAATCGAGAAATTTTATTTTCCATTTTTAGGTTTCTAAAATTCAAGTGACTATAGTAGATAGACAACTGAATAATTATTTGACCAACGTTTTGTCCAACTGTGCTGCCTTATTATACAAACTAAATGTATAGCTAAATCAAATGGGATAATATGGGCTTATTTTGGGATGTTTTCATCCTAACAGCATCAGTATATATCTTTTGTGTGCATTTTATTTACTGAATTGGATGAACAATTACCAGGTAATGGTTATTAGGCCATACAGACAATAGTTTCCCAACACCAATGCCCAGATCCAGGGCAGTGTTTGATTTGTTTGCATAGATGTAACTTCTGGGTCCAAATCATTCTCAGGATCTCTGTTGACGGTGAAAATAAAATCCCAGTGGATGGCCATTCCATGCCAATGGGTGCTCTTTGACAGTCAATATTGCATTTCTTTAGAACAATTCTCTTCCAAAACTCTGAAGGGGAAATAGAACAGAACAGAAACCAATTTGAACAGAAACCAGGAGAGGAAACAGCCAGAAGACTTCTGCCGCCTACGCACACATTAACCTTGTTACAGCTGTTGCCTGACTCACTGATATTTGACATGTCTTTTTTTATATTCTAGGATTTCTTTATTGGATGTAAATGCATGTCAGAGAAGTTCTTGGAAATGGAGGTTCAACAGAAGTACTGCTTTTATGTGTCTGTCCCTTAAGGACGTCATTCAATGCCCACCTGATCACATTTCACTGCACATTAGCATGGTGTGTCCTTTCTTTCAGATGAATTGGTATTTTTGCCATTTATACCTAATTACATAGAAACATGTTGTTCTTAGCTTCAAAAGGAAAAAAATACTTATCTACCTAGAACATTTATTACTTTGCACCCTCTTCACAAATTATCTGATCAAAAAAACAGGTTATGATAGATATGCCTTTCACCTTTTTGTCAAAGTAACGTTCATTCATCCCTTTGTAATTTTCCTGCAGTCCCCAGAGTACAGTACAAGAAAATGAAGGATAGCAGCATGAATCACAGCTAACGTAATCTGAAAAAGACAGCAGTGCATGCTTAGGAATTCTCCTTTTTTTTCACACATTTGAACTTCATTTATCCACAAACACAAGAAGATGGACTTGCCACTTTCTTTCACCTCTAAGGACAAAAGTAAAACTAAGGGCTTCTTCCTTTAGAAAGAGGTTTATAGTGATACCCCCACCTACTTCTGGTGACCTTTTAAGGAAATTTAATTTTGAACCTTTCCAGCCCAGAAATGCTGTGCTGTACATTCACTAACTGGACATTCTACTTCTTTTTGTCATCTGAGGCATCAGAGCCTTTCTAGGAAGACAGGATCGCCATGTTACCTTTTCTTTGGTGATCATTTGGATGTTTTTCCATCACAATTTTAAGTTACCCTTCCAGAATATTATTTTAGAAATAAAAGCAGGTTTGTGTGTCTGAAACCAGAGCATTTAGAACTAAAAACATATTCATTTCTCAGAAGGAAAAATAATTAATGATCTAGTCAAGAATCTGCTTTTGAAGTAATTCTTTTAATACCCATGATACCTTGTTTGGTACCAAATCCATGATAAAAGTTTACGTATGGATATCAAGAGGATCATGTAAAATGAGAGGGCTTAATTGTTGCAACTTAGTGAAAGTGCATAATGTGAAGACACAAATTTCATGATTAGAGAGTGAATCACTTTCCATCTCAGCATTCAGACATTTCCTATCCTTAAAAATAATCCTTTGACCTATTTGCTGTAATCCTTGTCTCTAACAACTTCAACTTCATTTAACGTCCCATTGTATCTGCTGCCTTTCTCTACAGAACCGCTCTTGCTCTTTTCTCTCTGACCCATTTTGCTCTCTAGCTAATAGCAGTAGCCCTACAGTTTTTATTTTCTTGTTGCCTCTTCTGCCCCTGACTTCTTCCATGCTGTGCTGTTCCTGGGAATAATGATTAGTGGTAGTGAGACAGGCTCTCCATTCAAATCCTAGCAATAAAGTTTCATCTGTGGCAAAGCTTGCCAAACCCTAACTCATACAAATGTTGCCTCGTCACTTCAAAGTTTTCAACTAAACCCTATAAATCTCCCGGAGAGCTTGTCTACTATTTGATACAGGCAATGAATCTATAAGCGTGCCTATTGTGTTATGTAGTACACTGCCATTGCCTAAGAAATCCAAATAATTGATAACATGTATGAGTTAGACGCTATATTCATCTCAGGTGGCTGTAGGTACTTGAAGTGTTTTAGTTAGGAGTTTGATTGCCTTATGTATCTCCTCAAGTCAATAGGGAAAGATGGACATCACTGGAAACAAATCAACTCAACTACAGTTCGAATTGTCCTCTGGAGACCCATTCCTGATTTAATACCTAAATAAGGTAGGATGAATCTGGATTTATGAGACTGTTTGATATCCTAATTGGAAAGTTTGTTGGTGAAATAAATAAATGAAAAGATTAGAGTCCGTGTATCTCAGTTCTTGAACCGCCTCACTGTTTCTGAACGGGATGAGCAAACCCTCTGAGTCAGTCCCATTGCCTCAATAGAAACTCTGCTGACTAACTAAGCAAGAGGCACAATTTAAAAAAAAAATAATGTTATCACAAATTAGCAGCTAATTGTTGTAACAAATAACCTGCAAGGACAGAACAATCATTGAACTATTTATATAAATAACAGAGCTATATGATTTCACTATTGGACTGCTAATTCCAGAGACAAAAATAGGTTTTATGTCTAGAAAATTCAATGGGGGAGCAATATTTCTAGCATATTTTGCATTCAAAATAAATTGTATTTAATTAAAATGTTTTGTCAGACTTTGTCAGCTGTAGCCTATGCCAAACATAGAGACACTAGACATCTCCCTTTTATTTACAGTTCTTATGCACATATCCAAAACCACAGTACTCGGAGCAAGTCCTGTTTCCCACCCAGGGCTGAGTCAGGATTTGATGTTCCTCTGCTCTGCTGTAGTGCAGCAGACATGATTACGTCTTGTTTAGAGCATATTTAACACATATGCACAACACTTAGGGTCTCAAAAGGAGCATGTATGGCCACTTAAGCAAACAAAATCCAAAGAAAAAGATGGAGTCTGTCTTTTTTTATAATAACATCACTGTATTTGGAGCACTCATGCAAGATAAACTCAGTTGCCGCCTCATCCTAGAAATATGACCCTCTCACACAGCTCAGGCTCTGCTCTTTCTGAAGTCAAGAATGTGACACTATGCAGAAAAGCCTGGACCAAAAAGAGTGCATGTAAGCAGCAATATCATAGCACTCATAACACAAAGTGTGATTTGGCTCTGAGCCCAGATTAAGATACATTTCTCAAGTGAGCTCCTAATTTCCCAGCTGAGACTAGTTTTTCTTTTTTTCTGCTCTGTTAAAGTGCAATCAGTTTAATTTAAAATCACAGTGGTTTCAGCAGAGAAGCAGCACCAATAGTTGTCCTTCCCAACAGAGTTTGTTCTGCAAACATGTCTTTGTTCTAGTGGTGGAAAGTCAAACAGATTTCAGCTGCAGAAGAAAGAAAAAGGAGAAACACAACTAGCAGGTCTCTCCTGAGAGGCAAGAGGACTCATCTCTGTTGCCACTGCCTAGCTGATACTGGTGTGCGGCAGCATGAACACTTTTCCTCCTCTGCTCCAGCGCAAGTTAAACAGATTTGTATAAACCAGCTATTTTAAGCCATAATGAAATAAAACAGAAGTCCAGCATTGATTCCAGCTGTATCCAGTTATGGTTTCAACACCCTGCCTATTAAGGGACACCATTTTACAAGCTTAGGATGCTCTCTGTGCAAGTGCATGACAAGTTATATCATCCTACTTGAACCCAGGGAAATGTACAGTGTAAGTGTCTCTTCGGACTGTTGACTGATGGCTAGCAGCTAGAAGGTTGTGCTGTGTGCTCAAAAAATATATATATAGTTTATACATATGTCAATAGAATGATAAATTTTCCCGAGGCAACAAAACTCTGTGTTGGTTCTATCCCAAACACCGTCTATTGCAAAGGCACTTATAAAATCCAATGGAGGGTGAAGACATGATTGAATTCAGACCAGAGAGTTTAATGGATGAAGTTGCAGTTTGGAACTAAAGCTTCCCTAATGTGGAAGAACTGAGCACACCTGAGAGCAATTAATCCTTCTGAGCCAACTTTAATTTAATGTCAGAATGAATGCATACCTTGATATTTACTATGCTAACACCTAAGCAGGTCCCCGGTGGCAAGATAGCATTTCCAGTCATCATAAAATGAAGTTTAATGATTCTAAATACTTTCAAGAAGTTGACTGGGTCAGCTAAAAAATTTAATCTATCTGGGATACATATCACTATGAGATTTAAAAAATTATCACTATATCTTTATGAGCCATGTATAATAAAGTGGGGGAGGGAGGAATTCAAGGTCTTTCCTTGCTGTCACAGCAAGGAAGAGAGAGACCAGCAGCTTATTCTATCTCTTCACAAGCTCATTAATTTTCATTTGTAACTTCCTGTATGAGAAGGAATATAATACATTTTTTTGGCAATGGGAAACTACTATCTTTACCATGTTCTTGTATATGAAGTATTATGCTCCAGCCCACAGAAGAGCCTCAACTCAAAGACAATCACTGTTGGAGCAAGTCCAGAGGAGGGCCATGAGAATGATCAGAGGGCTAGAACACCTCTCCTGTGAAGAAAGGCTGAGAGAGTTGGGGTGGTTCAGCGTGGAGAAGAGAAGGCTCCAGGGAGACCTTATTGCAGCCTTTCAATATCAAAAGGGGCTTACAAGAAAGACGGAGAGAGACTTTTTACCAGGGCCTGTAGTGACAGGACAAGGGCTAACTGTTTTAAACTGAAAGAGGGTAGATTTAGATTGGACATAAGGAAGAAATTTTTTATGATGGGGGTGGTGAAACACTGGAACAGGTTGCCCAGAGAAGTTGTGGATGACCCATCCCTGGAAGTGTTCAAGGTCAGGTTGCACTGGACTTTGAGCAACCTGATCTACTGAAAGATGTCCCTGCCCAAGGCAGGGGGGTTGGACTAGATGGTCTTTAAATGTCATTTTCAACCCAAACCGTTCTGTGATTCTATGAAAGATCACAGAAGTTGATGCAACTTCTGGCTTTAGTACACTTGGAGTGAAGCCTGTATGTCCACTCTTCATGATGACCTTGAGCACAGCCCTCCCACAGAGGCAGGAACTTGCAACACTCCCCTCTGTACCCCCTACAGGCAGGCCACCTAAGCTAACAGGGAGAAGATACACTTCTTTAATCGATGGAGTTTGTTCTCTGCTCCTCACGCTAAAACCATACCTTGTGGAGTGAAGGTACTGAAGAAAGGCAACACACACTTCCAGCGGATCCATGGTCTTGATGCTTCTCCTCTATCCTAGAGAAACTTCCTCAAAGGCTATAAGCAGCATCCATTGAAATATTTTTTGAAACTTGATCTTTGCAGAGGGACAAAGTCACTGTTAAATGCTAGATGTCGCAGTGGTTTGGGGTCCTTTTGCTATGTGCTTTAGAAAGAACAGCCTCTTTCTTTTTCTTCCTCTGTCCAATTTATGCCTCTAATGAATTCCCGCCTGTAACTGCTCAAGTCTTTCTCTGGTGACTTACACCTGGTTGGAATCTGACACGTGCTAACAGCTTCTTTTTTAATCAGGCAGTGAAATGTGTAGCTCTCTGGAGAACTGAATAAAAAATCCTGCACTTACAGCCTGGCAATAGGGGTGTAATAACTCCCTCCTGGATCCAGCAGCCTGCCACGAAGTGAAATGTGCACCTATCTCCCTCAGAGCATTTCTTTGAGATTTACCTGGAGAAATACTCCCAACAGAAGTAAAGGAGCAGCAGTCATTGTTTATACAAAACTTTTGCATTTACAAAGGTATTTCAGTTATATTAACTAAATTAACAAGTTTTTCTGCAGTCAGCTGAGGAAAGTGAGGCACTCCTGCCATGATTCAGCTTTCAGACCAGTACAAAAAAGGAGTAATGTCATTCCACTTATCTTTTTGGCACCAGAGAAGCAGCGATACAAAGGCTGAGCCCAAAGAAGGCAGTAGTGATGCTAGCAGCCATTCAATCTATTGATTTAAAATGGGCTTAAAATATCTTTTTAAAAGGGTCTTCTGGATCACTTATTAAGCATAGCCAAACTGGAGATGCCTGCCTGTGGTATTATTTGTAGCAGTCTTGAAGTCTAGTGCCAGGCATTTAAAGTCTAACAGTTAAATAACATAATGTGTGTCTGAAATATGTCACTGAATTTATACAGAATGCCAAATAATTTGTGATCTTCAGCATTGTTACATTACTACGCTACTATTGCTTTGGTAGCAATGGTAGCATGGTAGCACTTTCCATACATGTAGCTGAAAGCCACAGCTCCAAAATGCCCACCTCAATCAGAATATTAATTACAAAATCAATCTGAAGTTTTACAGGGTAGATGTACTGAATCTCTGAATTTGCAGAAACAACCACTTAGAAAAATGGGAGTAGTTTCCTTTTCAACTTTCAATTTTCAATTAACATATGGGCAGAAGGATTTCTGTATGCTTGTCTATACTCATCAAATTGATACGTCTGAATTGCCCTATATTTCCATAAAGGCATTTGCATTAGTTCTTGGCTTGGATCTGAAGTTAGAATCAAACTCCATCTAAATATCCTAACTCCTGGAAAGATTAGAAATATTCAGTTAAACTTTCTGCACTAAGCAAAGTTTTGCTACTGCACGTTGGTCTTTGTTGTTTATTTTGGGGAATAATCAAAATCTGTAAGAATGGCAATAGTTTAAGAGAAGGAAGTCAGTCTAATTCATGTGTGATCTTATAACTTACATAAAGTATGAGAGATCCCAGCAAAACTGCAGTGAAAGCATACAGTAACAAGGAATCTGTGGCTTAGATACTCTGACAGATACAAAGATGTTATTTGCCTGTCCTGAAGAGTGAGGTTTCTGACTAGTTTTGAGATAATGAAAAAAAAATATATATATATACACCTTAATCATACCAGAAATAAGGTTAGATATCTGGAGAATCATTCTGAATCTTGGTAGTTCCTAGCTTCATCTGGAGGTCTCCAGCCCATAAGTAATCTGTGGAAGTCTCAAAAATATATAAGAATATAAAAACCTTGCTGGGAAGAGGTGGGAGCTGTCACTCATAGCTCATAAGTAAGTCAGGAGTGGTAGACCAAGGTATGGGCCTGATTTTTAATTGCTTTTCCTTTCAGACTTGTCAGTAGTGACATCATCTGAATGATGATGAGTAAGATTGTTTTATTCGAGTCTATCACATGTAGGCAACCCTACCACTCCAGTGCAGCCTACATCTGATTTTTCTTACCATGGTGTTACCTGGAACCTTCCTTGGACCGTGGCTCCATCTCTGTGCCAGAGTTCCTGGGAATTTAATACTTCTGGATTCGTGGACATGACATGGCTACTTAATAACAACATTAGTAAGTGCTGGGACTATATGTAAGTTAGTTCAGCCTCTGTTCTTTTATGTCAGGAATAATATGTTACAACAAGTCTGCAGATTCCATAAAAAAGTGTAACTTAAATTCCATACATCACAAAAGTTATTTATGTTCTTCAAATGCATTAGGATGATGTAAATACTGATCACTTTATGATCTCAAAGTATGCAGAGGTTCCCCTTTTAATTCTGAGATTAATAAAAATTAACTATGTTTGGTGCCAGTATAGCCCAGAAGCTTTCATTGAAGTTCATTAAAGTTCATTAAAGAAGGAAGTCAGAAGTTTACTGAAGGAAGTTTATTAAAACTGTCATATCTTACTAACGCAATTTGCTTATCAGCTTTTCACCAAGCTTTTAATTTTCTAGAACAAACAAATATATCAGCAAGATCAATTTCGATTTGGCCATTTAAAATGGCAAGATTAAAAAACAGGCTCAAACGGAAATAATTTGCAACTTTAACTACAGAGAGTGTATCATTAGAGTGTCCTCTAGGCAAAAGAGTCTGTCTTATATCAACATGATGCATGATGCTAAATCTTTGGATTTCAGTTCACAGGGGAAGGTATTCCACACTGCAGTGATGGGCCCTGAGACAAATGTGAGTTTAGTACGTGTTTCATTTTTAATTCTCCCTAGCAAGAATGTGAAACAGATAAAATAAAACTCTATTATGACTGGTAGAGTGGGATCTTCATTTTAAATGACCCCTTAATACATTAACTGGAGGAGAAACAAGATAACTTGATGACTTCACATAGAAGCACTTGTTACTGTCCAAAGCTTGTCTAATAGCAGCTCATTCTTGTCACTGTTGTTCCTGGAATGAGACTTAGGTCACTGCTATCTGCTGCAAGTTAAAAAACAATTACTCTCAGAGGACAGCTTTGGCCTGCGTGGGTTTTACGTTTGGGGTTTTTTTAAAATCTGCACTCAGGCATCAGTGTATGATTTTCTATATTGCCAGCATGTTCATATTCCTCTGTTTTTCTGACAGTCTTTAAATGCCTGCCCCTGTATCCTCTGCATTGCAGGCAGTTGCTGTGGATTGTATTGATTTTAACTGATGCTGGTGGATTGGTTTTCCTTAGTTCCCAGTATAAATTACAGAAATGTCATCCACACCCTGTAAAATATTTGGCATAACATCTCTACATACAGGAAGAACGGGTTTTATATGAGCAGTAATATCAGAGAATACACTTCTCTTCTTCTTTTTGTATTTATTGTAGATGCCTCAGTTTTCATTATCCTTCTTATCCAGTTTCACATGAAACAGTTTCTTAATACGATAAGCCATGCCTAGTGATGAAAAAGTCTGCATTTTAATAGGTTTGTTGTTTAAAATGTTAACACCTTCAGCCTTTTCGGGTGATTGGCCTAGTTTTAGCAAGTTTCTTGGGGGTCTTCTGAAACTGGTCATAACTTCCATTAGGGAAACCATTAGTAGCAGCTATAGTAAAGTATCTTTTAAAAACCCAGTGAAATTTATTTACAAGGTAGAGGTATTACATATACCTGTGCTGGACACTTGCTTTACCTTGAATTAAACTTGAAAAGAACAGTTTCATTTATTCACAGCCTTCATTTTAGATGCTGTTTATCCTTGAAGAAATGAGCAACGTGGGAAACGTGCTATCTCTCAGTATGTGAGACCAAATCAGACCGATCAGCCTAATTTTATAATTCTTTCCATAAGAGCAGACACATAAATTTTAATTTTCTTTTCCAGTAGACCATGCAGAATGCATTATTTTTCTTCAGATATATCTAACTCTTCAGTGACGGCAAAATCTCTACCACACTCAATGTAAGTAGCACCTGACTCATGTCAGATATATGGGGTAGGATGGAGGTTTCAAAATCCACTTTAAGCAGCTAGCTAAACCTAATCTCCCCAGCTGTTTAGCTTTTTTTTTCTTTAAATTAAAGTGCTAAAAAAGTACCTCTGTGCACATCAAGCCACCCTACTGTGAGTAAGTGGATATCAGCTCAGGACCAAGGTCCCAGAATGAACAAACGCCTCTCTGAGGTGCCTCTGGGATTTCATCTGCAAAGTTTCTCAGACCGTATCAGATGTTGACAGAAGCAGACACCCTGCAGGACACATTTGTGACACCACTACCCACCTCTTACCCTGCCATTTCTGTGTAAAGTGGGATGACTTCTCTTTTCAGCCTTAAAAGGTTAAATCTCCATCTCCTAACCACAATAGGTAGCTATTCTTGAAGGTAGAATGAGAATGGAGGAATGATATCCTACCGCTCCCTACTGAAACGGTTTCACGATAAGAAACTAGTTTAAATTTCTCTAGACCACGGTGTCAATAACATTAAGTAAAATTATGATTAGGGGGTTTACTTGGGAGCAGAGAGTTGTGTCCTGGTCCACTTCCAGAAAACTATTTGTGCATTTTCTTATTAAATATAAAAACAATTCTAGGAACAAGAACTAGACCCAAAACCATCGATGGGTCCCTTTCGGCTGAGTGCCTACTGGTCAAACTATTTAAAAAAAAATTCCTTCTAAACCCTTCCTTTCTGGCCCAGTGAGCTCTGTGAGGGACCTGTCTTCCTACACGTAAAAATGGCCTCCTCAAGGGCTGGGAAACCCTCACTGTTAAGGTACTTTCAAGTGAGATAGGAAAAGCTGGTTTAAATCTAAAGAAAAGCAACAAATTCAAATGTTCTAATTATCTGAGTTCTGTATTTATGTAAGTGTAGATATGCAAAGGTATGTGTCACCGCATTCAGACGTACATCTATTGAGCTGGGAGGCAAGTAAGAGTTGGTCTCTGGGATCCTGTCAATATATCACGTCAGCGGTCACAAGTTATACCTTTCCTCCTTCAGCCCTTCTACCTTCTTGTAGAGAAAATATTTCCTGCACAGTTGCTTCCAGAAAGAAATTGTGAACACCTCTTCCCAGGCTGTGGAGCAAAAAGGACAAAGGTGCTCTGTAAACCCATGTGAGATATCTGAGACCAAAAAAGAGGACCAAGACCTAAGAGGTGCCCTTGTTGTCAGCTTTTTCTCACCAGCTCTAGGTGGTTTTGCGCAGCATCATAACTGTTTTGGGCCTGTTCTGATGTAAAATTTGATAGAAAATTAGAAATAGAGTTTCTTTGAAAGAAAGATTAAATAACTCTCTTTCTGAGGGAGTTTTAACATTAGACCAGGGGCTCTGCAAGCCAAAACCACCAGTTTTGACAAAAGAATGTAATGGTGCTCTGTAACTGCCAAGTTGTAAAAGTTTATCTATCTGCCTTAAATTTCTTCCATTATGATTTACAGAGAGAGAATGGATTCAGCAGCACCCAGTGTCACTGTGGCACAGTGAGATTTCAGGAATTTAAGCAAGTTCAGTCAGGCAGCTCCTGGCAGTTGAGTAGTTTGGTTAGCATTTTCACAACACTTACAGAAAAAGGGTAGGTCTGAATAAGCTGATTTGTGAGCTTCAGGTCAGCCAGACTTACAGAATCGCCTCACGTTTTCCTTAAGGCGATCACCAAAGATATCAGGAAGCTCTGAATCTCAGATGCTGTTTGATCTGAACAAAAACTAACACAAATTCACTTTTCAGGTGCAGGACACAGCTCTGCTCAGTGAGACTGATTAAAATAAAAGCAAATTTTTCTCCTGTTGTCCTTGTCTTTTTTATCCTTGTTTTCAGTGTATTTGGCATGAAAAAGCTCTGTGCAGTCCTATGAAAGTCTCCTTGCCATCACCTTGAAGCCTGATCACGTGCCTGCTCCTCTAAGGAATCTCACAGCTTCTCCTGCAGCAGAGTTGCTCACGGTGTGGTCTCTGCCTCTTCCTCTTTCAGCTCCAGAAGTTTCTCCCTTCCATAAATGCTCAATTTCTCCCTGGGAAAGAGCAATCTCACTTCTGTCTAGGGAGCTCCTCCTGAGGGCAACAGCCACAGAAAGGTAAGCTGGGGCCTCCCCTGCTGCCCAGACACTGCCATGATGCCAGACCAGGTCATACACTGTACCTAGGATAAAATGCCAACAAAAAGTGAAATACTATCCATTGCTCTTGGGCTGCAGTAGTGATGATACACCAGCTTGAGTTAGCAGAATAAATTCAGTCTGCAATTGTCCCCTAGCGTTAAACTTGAACTTTTAAGACAAGCTTAAAGCCAGCTAGCTGTTTATAATAAATAACAATTTACCATGATTTTGAGCCTGAGTTGAGGCCATTCCTTGTTATATAATGCTGACATGCCCTTTTTGCTCAGAGGTTTTACTTTTTGGATGAAATGTTAAGTCAGCACACTTCTATCCCTTAATGCTCTTCTATTCCTTAATGTTCATTCATTAATTCCTTAATGCTCAAGTACTACTTCTTTAAAAGGAAGGGTTTTGTCGCAGTGCCCTGGCCAAACACCAGTTTGGTGCTTGAAAAACTTTGCCTAACTCAACTAGAGTTTCTGCATGATACGATGTGATTACCTGCTGTCTCAAACTGCTGTGTGGTGCTCTTCGCAGTTCACAGCTAGCTGCTCTTCAGTGATGCTGGTAATTCCCCACATCTGTATAAACTCAGATCACTCTTGGGAACCTTACAGAAGGTATATGAGTGTGCATGTGTGTCTGCGGTAGATACAATAGCCAACAGGTTGTCTTGGAATAAGAGAGATCTGATAGAGCCGGTAAGTCCTCTTTCAAATTGGTTTTACCGAAGTAAAAGAAAAAAACTTGGTTTAAAATGTACAGAAAGTTCCAAGTAAGGGTATTCGGTCCTCACACAATTACCTTTTGGCTGACCTTTGCTAGATTTTAGTGAATGAATATTAATGGATCTCCAGCACAAAAGTAATTTAATGAGAAAACCCTCTTAGCACAGTATTTTGGCCACTGGAAAGCTACTTCCTAGTTGCCTAATAAACCTATTTCCTAAATTTTAGAGTAAAAACACAAATGTAAATTAAATGTTAACGTATTATAATGGAATTTTTGTTACAGATCATGCTAAATTGGGAGCTTCAAGTTGAAACATGCTTCTTTTAAGAGTGATTCAAATTATTTCATTCAAACCACAATTAGACTTAATTTGCTTTACAAATATTGTTTCCTGTGATCTTCATAGTTTCTAATATTAGTTTCATTTTCTCACTCATAAAACCAAAATCATAGTACCCCAAAATAATTTTCCCCTCAATTATTTAATGATTTTATGTTACTGTTGTTTAAGTAGGAAATAGCATTAATAATTTTGTCATGCTTTCATTACATATTCTTTATGTTTTAATTACAAGAAGAACTAAGAGTTTACAGTTTAATCCCAGCTAATGCTGGTTTCACCCTGTTAGAAAATCAGTGGCAGTGAAGAGCATTCTAAAAGAAAACATCAGTTATTCTGATTACATGTCGGGCCTGATCCAAAGTACACAGACTAAATTATTGATATCCCACTGACTTCAAGAGGCTTTGAATCAGACCCTTTGAGAAGCCAATCAATAGCGTCAATCACAATTGGGGATGAATAGCCAAATCAGTTGGTTAATCACGGAATAGCATTTAAAAAATGTTTAGATGGTTACAGAGAAGCGGAACAATGCCAAGGAATTTGGTAAAGTAACATTTTGATGAGTCACGTTCCTGTGCTGACAAAACCATTCTGATTGGTTTTCTTTTGTTAATTTTAGAAAAAAATCTTTAAAATTAGAATTAATTTGCCTATGCTACATAGAGAAAGTGTAGGATTTAAAAGTCTTTTTACAAGAAATATGTTGAAATTGCTGTGTGCTAAAACCAGCAGAGATGTAGGTGCAGAACAGTGGGTCTGCAGAGAAAATAATGATTTATATTTACTGTACTGATAACATCATTTTTCATGGCATTTCTTTGTTTGTATGTCCTCATCTCCCCTCACAACAATTTCAGGTTCTCAACCTTCATATTATTTTGCAGGATCAAAACCAACTTCATTCTTATCAAGTAAATTGTATTAGTGTATTATAACTGAAAAGAAAATCAGGCTTTTTAATCTACTGTAAAATAGTATATAAGCCACCCATGAATCTATATGAAATTGAAAAAAAAAAAAAAAGATACTTTCATCTTAAATTTAAGCATAGTTTATTATAGCTGACAAGTGCTACATCTCAGGTGAAACTTAATTTTGGCAAAATAAACTGCTGGATGATACCAGTTACCTTAATCTGCTAAATACTGTTATTTTCTTGTTATAAATATGCGGGTTCATGTGGCTGACTTCCATGAAATTCCAGATCTATGAACAGATGAATAATCACAGAATATTTCTCTGTTTTACTGGGTTTCAGTGTCATGCAAAAAAGGTTCCAAACAGCGTAAGCAGCATTCACATCCGCCCCCACTCAGAAAGTGCAGCTTGCCAGTTAGACAGCACGAACAAAATGCTTCACTGCTCTCTGTCCAAATAGTACATTCACAAAAACTACATATTTTTCAGAAGTTTGTGCAAATATGTTGAGTTTTACTCTTCTGGAAAGATTAATATGAGCCAGTCTTTCAAAATCTTATATGCCTGATATTTATTTTGCCCCACTTTCTTTTTTCAAATTGCTTGTACGATTCCCAAATCTACACTGTATAACCATATAATCTCATTACTCATAATTTTTTTACAATGTCATTATTCATGGCAGCAATCCTGTAGCCAATATGAGGAACCAGATAATAATACAGGGAATTTAGCAGCTTGAGAAAACACATTAGAGTGCATTTTCTAGAAGTGCACCTTGGTGTGGGTTCCTGAGATAATGTTAAGTAAAGGTCATCAATAAAAAATAAGGTTTCAGGTCATACTTGCTTAGGCTTCTCCCCCAGGAAGGATGATAATCATTCACAACGGGGCCTTGGAAGGTGTCCAGTGCTGCCAGCACAGGTTCAGAAGCATTGTCTGTCTCAGCCTGCTTCAGCGAGAGAGACTGAGGACATCAGTGCAGATACTCCATTGTCAATGATTTGGAGATCATTAAATGGACATCATGAATTTCTTGTCTTTCATAGAAAAGAACATTTTCTGCTGAAGTGTCTTACATTCTACTGAGATAAATAATCACAAAAAATAGCACTAGTATATGCTCTATATGACAAACAGATGAGAAAGTAAATAAAACAGTCCATCTCCCTCATTTTCTAAGGAAGTTACAAAAGGATCCAGACTCTGAAAGTGCTTATATAGGCATCCCTGTGTGGCTAGGAAGTGCTGCAGAGACTGCAGCTGCTGCCCCTTTCACCTGGATTGTAATCTGGCAGCTCTCCTAGAACTGGTTTTCTAAATCGAGAAAATGACAGAGAAGGTTACTAGTGGCTGATAAGATTGACAGTAGGGAGTTTGACAATCAAATCCGCTTAATCCCAGTCTTCATAATCAAAAGAATGGTCTGAGGCATGATGTTTCATCTGATAATAAACAAATTATAATACTTTCAGTGGTTTCCACAAGATCAATTGTGCTGGTTTTGGCTGGGGTAGAGTTAGTTTTCTTCATAGTAGCTAGGATGGGGCTGTGTTTTGGATTTGTGCTGGAAACAATGTTGATAACACAGGGATGTTTTAGTTACTGCTGAGCAGTGCTGACACAGAGTCAAGGCCTTTTCTGCTTCTCACCCCACCCCACCAGCGAGTAGGCTGGGGGTGCACAAGAAGTTGGGAGGGGACACAGCTGGGACAGCTGACCCCAACTGACCAAAGGGATATTCCATGCCATATAACGTCATGTTCAGCATATAAAGCTGGGGCAAGAAGAAGGAAGGGGGGACATTCGGAGTGATGGCGTTTGTCTTCCCAAGTAACCGTTACGTGTGATGGAGCCCTGCTTTCCTGGGGATGGCTGAACACCTGCCTGCCCATGGGAAGTGGTGAATGAATTCCTTGTTTTGCTTTGCTTGTGTGTGCGGCTTTTGCTTTACCTATTAAACTGTCTTTATCTCAACCCATGAGTTTTCTCACTTTTACTCTTCTGATTCTCTCCCCCATCCCACCACGGGGGAGTGAGCGAGCGGCTGTGTGGGGCTTAGTTGCCGGCTGGGGTTAAACAACGACACCAATACAAATTCAGCACAGCATTTAACTGTGGATACAAAAGCATTTGATACAGGCAAAGGAATAAAAAAGTAAAAACTCTTGCAATAAAAGTGAAATGAAAAATAACATCCTTGTGGACAAAGATGATAATGTGAAGTAGGAAATACAACGATGGGAGAAAAGAAGTTGAAGCCATTTTTCTAAATTAATGAAATATGAAGGCAGTGTGAGGGAGAAAGCTTCTAACAGACTCGGTTAGTACGATTTCATAGAGAGATGTAGTCCCAAATGCTGCAGCTTATCACCTGATATTGCTGGATTAAATATGTTCATAAGGAGGACCTTTACTCCTCTAGACATCTCAGCTCATGAGAGGGGCAGCATAAAGGAGAGTTGCATTTCTGCTTCAAAACACTCATTGACTAGAGGACTTGCCTTTCAACTCTAAGTTTTTTCTGTCACTGGAAGAGAATAATAATGCTTCATAATGGGATTTGTTCAACTGACCATTAGTCACCTTACACTAACCATTTAGATGGGTGAGATGGTGCTGGAAGAAAGCTGTGCTTTGAGCAGTGAACAAGTGTTGCCCATGCCAATGGGTCAGACTCAGATTTATCCCACAGCTGGGGTTGACAAGAGAAGCAGCTTGGGCTGCAAAGCAACAAAGATATTGGCGTCATGACAGCTAGCAGAAATAGGATGGCTCAGAAGACCATTTCCAGTTTAGTTATATCTAAGCTTAACAGCTTTTATTCATTTTTGTACTATCAGACTGAATCAAGGAAAAAGTTTTGGGAGACTCTGCTAGGTAAGACTCTATTGCCAGTTTTTCCAACAGTAACGTACCATTATGACACCAGAATCATATCTTTTCTAAGCAGATACACTTGGTTTTGATTTCTCTGTGGAGTGGATTTCAGTGAAACCAAGACTGAGTACTTAGTTTCACATACTTCAACATTTACAGTAGTCTAGAAACTAAAGTGATAAAACAGTCAGTAAGAAGTCAATTTATTCTTCAAGAATCACAACTCATTACTAATAATATCATCTCAGAGACTAACCCTCCTTCAAGAACTGATACTAACCTGAGATCGAGATGGAGAACAAATTCTCTTGGTACATGCAGGGCTCCTGCTCCAAGAGTCACTGCACCCTCTGCCGAGTTCAGAGCTCAGTGACATAGGAATACTAAAACTTCTTTATGTACAAACAAAACCATTTGGAATTATGTTCAACAAGGCCACGTGGAGATAACAACAGCAGTTATTACAGTGTGTATTTAAGAACTGGGATCTCAGGAACAGTGACTCAGAGCAGAGTATATGATGGCTGCAATGACTGTATAGCAGAAGTTGTTCCAATTTCTTCTTCTTCTGAAGTTCTTCCACCTTGTAGAAATACTTAAATATTCATGAGGGAGGAGATGAGAATGATGTAACAGGTTAAAAGATCACACACTTATTGAGAAGGTGGAACAAGCAGCTGTCGGTTCCTGTTAAAATAATTACACAAAGTAGAACATCTGCAGTTGAATGACTGAGTAAAGGTACACCCACAGAGTACGACACCTAGAACATGCACCAGGCAGGGAGAAGGTGAAGAAGTGACATTTCTTGAGGGAGGATTTGAACTTAAGCCTCCCACATATTGTGTAAGTGTCCTGACTACTCACTGAGGGCAATGCTCCTGGCCAGTGATGTAACTGGTGCTTAAAATTTAGTGCTGTATTTCTATTGTTTACTTTTGTTAGAAGTATCTACACTGGAAACAAAATGTTATGTTTGGTATTGAACTAAATGTTTCCTTGATCCAGAATGAATATTTTTCAGCCTTTCATTACTATGAGAAAAATGGAAAAAAAAATCTGCTCCAAAAAAGAAAATATTAAAAAAAAAACCCCAAACCTCCAATTCAGGCATTACTTTTCATGTTTGGCTCAGCCACCGAACAAAAAATAATCTATTGCACAGTCTTAAGAGAGATCACCCTTCTTATAGGGAACCAGCATGACATAAATTGTCAGTAAATCACAGGAGCACAGTAAGAACTGCCACAGCATAGAGTGGGACAAGCATGGCAACAACAGACGCAGCGTCTTGCCATGGATGCAAAGTCAGTACCACAATAGACAGCCTAGCAATGTCAAGAGGCTATGGCAGGGTTGGCTTGAAAAGCCATTAGCAGCCCGGCATCAGCAGCAGGAAGCACAACAATGACAGATGAGTGAGCAAGAGGCAGAAGAAAATAGTAGTTTAAACTTTTAAAAAACACAGTTTTCTTCAGAACATTAAAGCCAGGAGACAGAGAGTTGCATGGCAACATGGGAATCAAGACGGATATTTTTAAGGTCATCACCTCCCCGAATTTCAGATGGCTCAGTGCCAATGAAACAATATCAATTGTTATCAAATTGGGAAGCCCAATATCACCTCCTTGAAACACAGCAAGAGCATTTGGTAGTCCAGAATAACTGATGATGATAGAAAATCTCTGATATCACATCTTTGGACTATCCTGAACAAGTTGTTAGTATTTCTGACAGATTTCTACCCCAGTATTGTCCAAAAGTGCCCATCTGCTCTTACAGAGATATTCCTGAGCTCTTTGGAAAAGATTGTCAAGGGCAAAGCTGTAAATGACTATGTATGTAGACATTAGGTGCAAAGACTGACAGTCTCCTACTACTCCTGCTTGTGGTTGCCCAGGAAGTATCACGTACTTCCCTGTCCTATAGACAAGTACCTCAAGGAATCCTTAAGGACCATACCTAGGAATCAGGCTGTAGAATATTTTCTTTGCCAGAGAAAAATAGGTTGATGCAGAAAAATACTACAACATTTGGCCCTAAGAAGATCTGGCAATAGTCAAACAACTTCACATTTGTCCTAACAATAAAAAAAAGATATCAAAAAAAGGACTTATTTCTCTCTCTCCCCCCCCCCCCCCCCCCCCTTTCCTTGGAAGCTTCAGAAAAATAGGAGTCTTAATAGGATAAGTGGGACCGCATGAAATATTGCTGTACTTTGGATTATTTTATGCCATTAATGACATAGTTCATGCAGGTAAAGATTCATTCTAGAAATAAAAGCAATTACAAATACAATTCCATGTTCAATATTATTAGTTCAGCATTTTAGTAAATGTTAAGATTCCCATAGCGAGTCCTAACATTGAACTATTTTTATTCCCCATAAAATTTAATTGCATTAACTTATCTGGGAAATGCAGGAAATATATTATTCGTTTGTTATTGAATGTGAAAATACATTCAGCAGTGTGCAGCTGGAAACTTGTTTGTACATATTCCTGGGGCAAAATGAAAAGTAGGTGGAGAATGAGTATAATGAAAGACGTGATACAAGCTTGGACTGCTGATTTTTTTAATGGAAATTTTTTTAATAGAAGAGCACAAACATGTATTTTTAAAAGCTGGATGAACAAATAAGAATAGCTCTGGGCAGATCTAATCTGCACAGCTAGCACTTACAGTATGCATTAAAGAATTCAAGCTGACATTGACCTTGGCAGCACTTACAAAGGAAGAATTTTCACAAGGATGAACACGTCCTACGCTGTGTCTTCAGTTTTGTGAACAGTCTGGGGTTTTTTTTCAGTATTAACTACACTTATTTCTCATACCTCCATTCTTTGTACCCTATAATTATTTTCAAGAAATAATATACTAAATACATGGGATAAAAGAAGAGTTGTATAGTGTAGTATACAAGCATAATTCAAGGCTTCATCACCTTTTAAAAAAGATCCTCTTCTGAAAATATGTCAAAACATTTTTTTCTACAGCTTTCCCCCACCCTGAAAGCCTTTTTACAGATATATTGCTAATGACAGGGTTTTTAAAAAACAAATAATAAAATATACATGTAAAATAGAAAGAGACAAAAAATGAGCATAGGACTACCCACAAATACTTGTTTCATAGGGAGCAAAAGAAGAGTTACAGTTTTAATTCTCATGGCACTGTCCTTACGGTACTGGCTCCAGAATCAATACCATGTTCAAGTTCCCTTGATCATCACACTCCATAGGTTCCTGGAAACTGAAGATTTCAAACACTACTTTGGTTTTTTATAACCATTCCTGCTAACCATTCCAAAGCTGGGCAACTCGGAACTGCCAGTGTTAACATAGACTTGCAGAAACATGGTCAGAGAGGCATACTGAGACAATTCAGCACCCATCCATTCCCAAGGAACCTCTCCCCAAGTGAAAATGGTGGACAAGACCAGTAGTTCACCACAACTGGTCCGTTATGGTGTAATTCTGAGGCACAAGCATACAATAGGTGAACTCTGGCAAGCCCAAGCAGGTAAGTTTTGCTGTAGCTAGGCTGATCATACGAAAGTCCAGCTCTAGTTTTGTTCCACCACGCTGACAGAACCTCAGCAAATTCCATAAGAAAAGCAGCTATGGAGAGGGAAGAAAGGGATAGGGTAAGGGTACCCTTACCCTTACATAGGGTAAGGGGCACAAGGAGCTGGCTGCAATGGCACATAAAACATTGTTCATTTTCTCAAGGAAGAGACTGCTCCAGGAAGGGTGGGAATGTGTGGAATGGATGAGAACAATAAAACTCGAGATCCACCTTCAGACTAATCTATAGGACATTACCTTTCCCATGGTCAGCTCCCTGCCTGCTGCGTACGAATAACCCATCACTTCACTCATGCATCCATCAACATACCCCTCCAAATAAACAAAATTATTTTAAAATTGAAAGGATTCCTTTATCTACAGTGTAGAAGTAAATCAAAGACTACTCTCTTTGAAAAGGCTATCTTTTTTGTCATTTTGCCTTCATTAAATGTCATAGTAATAAGCAATAAATAAATTAAAAGTACATCGACAGATTGAAAAACCGAATTGTAAGATCTTTGAGACAGGGATCAAATCTTTGTTCCAAGAGTTTGCAGTAAACAGTGAGTTTGTGACCAGAGGTCCTGGATGCTGTTGGAATACAAACCTTGGAATAACAGAATTTCAGTGCTAGAAAACACTTTAAACAGCTATCTATCTACTTCACCCTCAGCTACAAATAATAAATAGAAAAGATTTTTCAACTCTTGCAGTCCATTGAAAACACTGACTCTGGCACATGCTTCCCCTAAGTTTCCTCACTAATCAATGGAGAGAGACAGTTCTGTCCCAAAGGTAATTCAGGTCACCTCAGAGCCTACCTTACTGTACTGATTGGGGTCTCCCAAGTCAATTCAATCTGTTTCCCATCTCTCCATGTGCAGCCATAACCTCTATTCAAAATTGTGAAATATATCATTGCCAATACGTTGCATTAGAGGATCCAAGATGTCATTGCTAATGAGAATACATTTTGATTATACTTTAAAAGATGGTAGGTCATACATGCACATAGACATATATATATCTCCATGCTGATGCACTTGTTTTTCACGTTTCTTTGGTAAGCTTTGCATATTTTTGCATATTTAAGCTTTGACAGAAAGTATTTTAACAGAGAATTAGTCTAGGCATCTTTCTTAGTGCGTACACCAAATATAATTTGTACTGAATTTTCATTATGACTCCTGGCTAAAAATATTTCCACAATTCAAGGGGCCTTGTGAGGGGAAGATGATAAGTAACTAAATGGAACATACCCTTCTTTTTAGCTATCAACACTTAGTCTCTTCTACCGCAGCATTGACTCAGATCAAATACCAAATGGTAGCATATACTTTATGTGAATGACTATTTATTTTGGTTACCTTATCAAATCATGATGAACTAATTTTGCTTATGAAATTAATCACAACTTGCAAATGTTAAATTGCTGCATTTCGGATAGACAGCTGTCAGCCTTTCATCTATCACCCAGACCATCAATGGACAAATGTTGAAACCGCTGTCCTTATTTCCATTTTCACCTGAACAGAAATAATTTTGAACAAGTTTAACTTTTATTTTCCCAGGTATTCTTAAAATGTATTTTGAGTTTACCCGACACTCTGTTTAGAAACGCTCTACTGATGGCTCAGCAGGAACACAGCAGGTAAAAAGACCTCAGTGGCTTGGCTCGGGGACAATGGCAGGTACGTTCTCCCATGGTGTGTAGGAATAACATGGTGGGATGCCCATGTTGGGAGAAGAGTGTTAAGATCAAAACTGGATGTGAGTTGTAAGAGCAAAAGTTGAGCTCATCCTTAATCACATGAAGCTTCTTGGTAACGTATATTCACAAAGTGCCCTGGCACCATCTTGCTTGATGAAGAACCTTTTATTATATACAGTCATTCCAGCCCGTTCTCCGAGGCCTTCCCTCAGAAGTTTGTCGTCTGTTCTTGTTTGGAAACTGTCTTCCAACAGTAGAAGGAGTAACAGGGCTTCATCACCTGTTTGAATTCAATTCCCTGAGAGAGACAATAGCTATACTTGTACTATACAGGTGCTGTTATTAAGCTGGATTTTAACAATCTTGCATTTGTTCACTTTTATCCAAAATACACTGAGTATATTAGCTTTGCATCCGGTCATTAGAAAGACAAAAAAGATACATTCAGTTACTATTTATTTAAAAATTACATGTATTGGTACATATAACAGAATTCAAGGCTTTCAGTAGCCTATAATTGAATCCTTTTGTATTAAATAAGCCATAGCTATATCTATTGTTCTAGCAGCTGATAAAAAATGATTCAGAAATTATATTTAAGCTTTTCTGCA
This sequence comes from Aptenodytes patagonicus, assembly GCF_965638725.1. NCBI lineage: Eukaryota > Metazoa > Chordata > Aves > Sphenisciformes > Spheniscidae > Aptenodytes > Aptenodytes patagonicus. The sequence continues at coordinate 13,478,517 of NC_134951.1, read as the reverse complement.
TAATTATTAAAGTACAATGGCACTTAACATCTGCATTTCTGTTAGAGTCAGCATTACTAAGCTTAGCTATTTCAAAAAATATCTCCAGATACTGTGTCTGCAATGAAGAAATTCAAAATCTATACACATTGCTTCAACGAAACATGCAAAGACATATGGCGGGACCTTTGCTTGGCATATACCCGCAGAGCTCCAGAAGTCAATGGAACGATGCCAGTCTGTATCGCCGGTTTACACAGCTGAACGCTCACGTGCTTCTCCCCAGTGTAACAGGGTACCTGAGCTTTGCCAGTTGACGGTGGCTGGGGAGGCTGAAGTTGGCAGGCGGCCCGCCCGGCATTCCCAGTGCCAACCCTTCCTCGCTTGTTTAGCATGAGGGCACGTTGTTAGCAGCTACCTCCAGCTGAATGATCAGTGAAGCATAAAGTTTACGTAACATCTCAGCTGGACTATTCTTTCTACTTGTCTGCACGGTCCGGTTTTTGCTCTTTTACTTGATTGATTGTCTGATTTTTTGCGGTTGGGTATTTTTTAAGTTTGAGAATTTTGTATTTCTAGTGTATTTTCCAGGATATTTTAGGACATTCTTGCACAAACTTTGCACTATTAAACACAAGGAAGTTTGCCACTGAGTATAAATTCAGTGAATTAAGACTTTGTCTCTTGTCCTGAAGAAGTGGCCTGTTTACCTCTGTATTCTGCATGCAAGAGCATTGTAGTATTTTCATATAAAAGCATCAGATAAAGAGACATTTTTTTAAAAACAGGTGAGTTCATTGATTTAAAAATAAGCATGTTTCTGAATTCTAAAAATTGTATATAATATAGACAGTTACCACCTAACTCTTGGATCTTTTAAAGATATTTCCTAGCTTGTATCAGACTTTGTATCTTAACTTTTTACTAGACAGCGAAGTTCTTCAGTGGAAGTATGATTTGCTGTATAAACAATGATGAGGTAATTTAATGGAATCTGTCCTTGGGATTGATTCCTGCAGATTTGAGTATAATCTGAGTTTCCAGGCATCCTAAAGTTTAGTGTAAGGCAGAACAAAATTACCTAGGTATTTCAAGACCAGTGTACTCTTTTATTTCAGAATGAGCTATGTGAACAATCGTTACAAGTACCCTTTGGTGGGGTCACATCATCTCCATACACGACTTTGCAACTTTTATTGATGTAACTGATTTCAGAATGATGAAGGCCATTTTCATGACTCCATGTTGGACACCAATAACAGAGTTATGAGGCCTCCATCCTAGACGTTTAAGGCCTTGACCCCTGGACATCACAAACTCTGATCGGTCTGTGATGTGGAAGCTGGTGGTAGACACACGTGCTCTGGTTGTCATCCTTGCACTGATCTGTAAAGTTCAGTGGTTAGTGGGGTTTTTTTAGGTGGTTGACACCCAGTATCACCATGCTCTGAACGCTGGGAGTGCCTGGTCGTGCTAGAACAGAAATTGTATGCGCATTTCCAAGTCATGGCCATGAGAGGTGCCTCACAATTATTATCAATGCAGTGTTTTCATTGTATTGCCAAGTTTCATTAATGATCACAGGTCAGCGCAGGAGAGGGACATGGGAAAATGGCTCTGTGGAGTAAAGATACCTTTTCCCTCTAGAAGTATAGGACAGGGAATGACACAGACAGAGGCTTTCCCAAAGAGATTGGAGAATGTGTTGTAAATACAAAAGTATCACTCCTAAATTGTAAGAAATCCTCCTATTGTGAACATCAACATTTACAAGTCTGAGGTAGAGAAGCTATTGGTAAGACGTCATTCCTGAAAGCTAACTCACCTTGGGCAGCACCCAAGAAGCCATTTGCCCAACTGTGAGGACAAACTCCAGGAGGGGCATTCAGACACCTGTAGACCAGCTCTCCTCAGTCTGCGACAGATACACGATAAAGAATGCTTAGCTAAAGAGTTTTGATCAGTTGCTACTTACTGGGATCCAGAGAAACTCAAGCTGATACTTCTTACAGAGCACCGAGAAATCAGCATCCCTTTACTGTCTATTCACAACTGATAGAATCTAAAGACCTCACACTTACAAGGGCTAAAATGAGGTATGAGGAAGACAAAGTAGCGATGCTCAGTTGCCATTTAGGGGTTGCTACCAACCACAAGTCCACACGCTGTCACCCTGGTCTATAATGCCAAGTAATCCTCTCTGAGGCAGAGATGTCTGCTGCTGATGGGGAAGGTGTTACAAGGTCTAGTCCATCCCGTGTCTGTTCAGCTGCCTGACTGGACTCCTCAGGCTCACCTGCACATTCCCAAGGGAGCTGACTAATGGCCCTGCCTTACGAGCTGCTTCTGAATTTGTTTTCTAGTTGCCCATTTGCTTAGCGCAAACTTCTTGTCCTGTGACCTCCTGAAATATGCTTTCCATTAGCGTGGACTGTATTACGCTTGCTTCATCAAATTTTTAATGGGAAGTTAGTAAGTTTTACTGTTTAAAATTATTTTTTAGACCAGGTGCATAGCACTTGCTACACTTTTTGGACAACCTATGGTCCGCAGATAAGTTTAGAAACCCTTGTTTTAGAACCGGCAGCTCCTAGAAACAAATGTCCATCCGACATTTTTGCTATTTCATATGAGAATAATAGAAATTACAAACCAAATTATAACCATTTTCTTATTGTCTCACTGAGTTCTCTCAACATTTTACACTGAATTTCCTTTTCTTATTTAGGCCCCTATAGGATAAGCATACTGATATATTTACTGTTATATATGACATATTCTGAAGGTTGCTGCTAAATAGATTAAACTGTGTAGTGACTTAATCTTTGCACTGTTGCTATAGATTCTATAGAATAATTTATCTGTAGATGTATTTCCCTACCAATTCTGCTTGCTCAGCTTTCCTTGTGTCGGCTGCAACCAAGTATTATTTGTACTGGGGTTTATCATCATTCCATCACTATTCTGTAATGCCTGTTACACTGAAATTCTCGTCCACTGCAATGTAAAATATGCTCTCTCTAAAAAACTTTGTGCAATCGCATACAGAGGGTTAAAAGCCTTCTTCTTGGTATCTGTTATTGCATTACTCTTATTTGGACACTTTAGCGATTTTTTTTTCAGACTTCATCCATGTTTGTTTCTTGCTGTGCTCTTATTCAGTTGAAACTGTCACTATTCTTTATTAGATGACACAGATATCAGTATTTTAACAATTATTAACAGATCTCCCTAACCAATAGCTGTATGCTTCAGATCAGCTCAAATTTCCCCATTTTTTGAGATACGTAGTCTCCAGAACTGGTATTTTGCCTCCATGTTGTATGCAATGGAGTCAGTACCTTCAGAATAAGACATTCTGTCTGCAACATTTATACTTTTACTCCTTCCCAACTCTGCACTGAAATTCAAGAGTTTTCTTTGTCTAATGGGACAAGTGTATGGAACTGAAAGTACATCAGAGGAAACGACCTCTGAAGGCTAAAACATAATCTTCCTGTCTAGTAATCTAAATTTAGCTTCCTGAAATTCTCTTCTATGCCTCTCTAAACGTTTGTAACAAATCCCTTTAAAAATATTAGTTGAGTTTTTAAAACTATATAAACACACACAGAAGATTCTAAGAATGTCTAAGTATGACAGAAAATGCCAACTGTATATTTTAATAGAGAAGAAATACATGTCAAATTTTATTAATACTACATAAACTGTAAAAGGGCCTCATCTTTCCATTAAAACTTCTACTAGTAAACATTCATTATAAATCCCTTTGCTATCAAATATTCACAGGAGTATTCCTAAATAAATCACTAGCAAATACTGCAATAGTAATCTCTAAAAAAAACATAGACCACAAAGATCAAATTATCAACAAAAAACTTAACATAAAAGCATTTCAACAGTTTTCAGGCAGAGTGATTGTATTTGAAGACTGGTAAAAGAATCCAGTAAGTCATTTCAGATACGGATGAAGCTGTTTGGGCCGAGCTTTTCTTGACAGCCCAATCCTGATGGGGCCCTTGCATGTTTTAAGAGGTTGTACTCTTATAACTTCACGTGACGGAAAATATCCTATATTAAAAAAAAAAGGAAATAAAAAGTGAAAGTAAAACCAGAATTACAGATGATATACACCAGAATTACATACTGCCAAGATATGTAAATTAGATGAACATTAATTGCAGCTTCTCAGTCCTTTACTACATCCCATCCCATCTCCATTTTGTTCAGCCATAGAGCATCTAACATATTCTTTTGGGTTGAAATTAAAATGCTAACAGCTGGGTCAGAAGTAGATTCCTTCTAATCGGAAGGATCCTCAACCCAACATTACATAACTTTCCTAACAGACTGGCAAAGGCATACAGTTTGATACCAATTACCATTCCGTGACAGAGGGGACATGCTGAGAGGAGTATGCTTTAATGTATACCACTAGTCTGAGTGGTTTAGATGCACAAATCCAAATTACAGAGCCGGGCATCACTCTACTGGTGATAATAATCATGATGCCTCTTCTTGCGCCACTCATTTTACAGGAAGTCGGACAGCAGGATGTAGATTTTCTGTTCCATAGTCTATTAGGTAAGGTATACACCATCTAGTAATCGGAAGCATGATTCAGTCATCCTTTAGAAGCTGTTCTGTTTTGCATAAAATAATATACTCACTGGGGAAGAATGGAAGACCATGACCTTGTAAACTAGCGATTAAGACAACGAGTCATCGGAAGAAGTGATAATCACACAAGAATGTGTCACATTTCTGAAGATCCTTTCCAGTTCTATTTTCCATTGTCCTAGAAAATGATGAAGCACTGAGCAATTAGCTAGGATATCAAATAGTGAGCCCATCAGAGCCTTAGGCACTCAGCTGGCATCCTACTAAAGAGACAAAAAAATTCTCTAAGCCTTTCACAAGAATTTTAAATGATGCGATGAGAAAAACCCCAAAGCTCCATTCTTAAGTCAATGATGAGATAGTAGTGCCGCTATGTCTTTTATAAGACTCATAAGAGTCAGTTGGAAGAGGAACTGCATGCACTAAAAGTCAATCAAGTGTTATGGGTTTACATGTAGCCAGTAAATCATGGTAGTTAGTCATGATGAATTGTAAAACTGCTGAAGCATAAATCTTCTTGTCCCACCTAGGTATCTCCTTTCCAAAACAGTCACAGTTTCTAAGGCAACAGTCACTTCATGTGACCAAACAGTGGGATGTAAAACACAGAACACATTGATACCAGCAAGTATAAAATCTGTACCTCCTAATCTTCGAACTATGGGAGCAATAAGCTGGATTAAGCCACAGAGTTTTAGCAACTGAATTCGCTAAATTAACAGGCTTGGACTCCATAGCAGAAAGAGAGGGATCATGTCCAAGATATATAACCAACCCAATCATGCAAGAGCACATGTGATGGCTCAGAATCCTACTGGAATATACAAGCAGACAGCCACACGTCAGCAAAACTTCTGACATTGACTCCTATCAGCACAGTAAATATAGTATTCCCCCTGACAAAAACAGATATAGTCCTTGCTTCAGAATAATCTCTGAGGCAATGTTCAGTGTGAATGGAAGAGAACTGTCTCTGTCAACCATAGATTACAGCACAGAAGCAACGTACCTCCTCAAGGAAAGAAGATACTCGGCAGTTCTCTGTTTGCTATCAATTGAGAATGATGATGAGGGGAACATCACATTTTTTCAGCTTCTTCTACTGGAAGTATATTAGGTGCCCGTTGATTCTGACAAAGCTCCGGAAATAAGGCATAGAATGCCTTAGAAATCTGCCATTGCCCTAGAAATCTGCACAATTTCTCAGCAATCATGATGAAAAAAGAAGTCACTCATCACTAAGGTTTCCTTCCAAAGGTTTCTGGAGAAGGTCAGATGGGAACTTAAAAAGACTAGGAAGCAATGTAAAGGGAATAGTTACTGCTAATGGCAACAGAGAAAATGCCTGTTTTTCTTTGCCCTTGGCCCTGTGGCCCAAAATAACAGGAAAAGAAGAAAGGAAAAATGATCCAGGTTCAGTCATCTTCTGATCTTCTGCAGGAGCTACAATGTTCCATCTAGCAAGCTTCAATGCCATCTGAACAAAACTTCCAAGATGTTAATTATGTTAATATCGACCACCTTGTGCTGTTGTGCACAATACAGCATCCTAGAATTTGAATTTTCCCTAAGCAATAACACCACCTACTACAAAAGTCAGAAACTAGAGTTCACCTGCCACAAGAAAAAAAAACTACCAACACCTTATAGAGTGATAAACAGTAAAAAAGTAGAGTGCTATTCTCTGGAACATTTTGCATTTGGTATATGAAATATTATCAAAAGATGACATATCTTTGATAAAAAACAGGTGAAAAGAACACAGAAGTCATCTGTAAAAGTTCAAGATTTTCAGTCTCATCATTTCACAGATTTTCAGTCTCCTCATTTCACAGAATGGCCTGAATGAAGGAAACAACTTTCTGAATGCTGAAAACAGCAAAGTGTGCATCAGTTTTAAGAGGTGCAATGGGGAATAAAAGTGAAAATATCTGTACATGATTTGACTTAGTGAAACAGAAGTTATCTATAGCCTTTTCCTTACAATGTTTTAGTATTTCATTTCAGAATAAACAAATAGCCTTGTTTTACTAAATGTTTCCAAGTGTTGGAAAAAATGCAAAAGTATGCTTTTTGAAATGCTAACAGATTGACTGGCGATATCCTTCTGAATTTCCTTCCATAGTGTGTCCAAAACTTCCAAGAAAAGTATATCAAATCATGTTCTCCTTGTAGTATATCTTGGCTATATCACAATGATTGGAGGCCCAAAGATGTTTCTTCCAAATGGCTCCAAAACAAGCAAAAAAGGAAACCCCACATTGTTAGAGTTCTTTTCTTCTATCCAAAAAACAAAAAGGCTCATCTGCATGACTTACTCTGTGACCTAAGCCAATGATAGCACGGCTTTCTAGTAACCTATAATTAAACAAAATGTGATTGCTGTAGAGAGAAAGCTAAAAAGGGAAGAAACAAATACAAATGTTTGAGAAATAAGTTTATTAGCACTGGTATTTGTGGTATAAATAACAGATTATTATTACTCTTACCTCCCTCTTTCTGTAAATTATAGTTTTGCTCCTTAAGAAGTGTGCAGGATAAAAAAGCAGGGTCCCATGTGTATGGCTTTTTATAAGCTGCATCAAAATAGCCTTAAAACAGAAGCATAAATACAACATTTAAGATTTTAACTAATTTCTAGCAACAAATAACTAAGCTTGTTTCAGCTAGTTATTAATTTGTGTTTTACTTGTTGATGTCAGTAAAACTTATATGCGCATGTTATGGGAAATATTAATGAAGCTACAAAGTCTCACTCTCAGAGGTTTGTCAAAAGCTATCTATACACCTCGTGAAGTTCTCCGTTGCATAGATGCAATGATGCAGTCTTTAATCCTCTGATGACATATCGTTTTCTCCACTTGGATCTTCTTATTCCAGACTTAGGTAGAAAAGTGATCACTTGGTGAGCAATTTATCCAGTATCTTGTTAGGTTTTCATTCTCTGGGGCAAGGCACTCAGGTGTAACTTGCAGCACATTACACTGTTAAAACTCTACTGAACAGAATTCCCTCTGGGGCTTTTCTGTGGCACTTTTCTAATTGCTTCACAAACACTAATTACCTTCACAAAATCCCTGCAATTTTTACTTTATAAATTTAGAGCCGTGTCCCCGAGAAATTGATTTCAGATGCCAAATTTGAGATGGCTGCATTTTTATCAGAGAATTTACCAAATATGACCAAAGCATACCTCTTAATGATTTTATTTGCAGCTGTGAGAACTCATTACATCTGCAAACTGAATTTCAGGTACAAAATCTGATAAACACGCTGTTTGAAAAGTGGCTGAATAATTTACTTATCACATAGGAGCTCTTTGTAAAAGAAGGTACAGAATTCAACTGGTTTTCTTCTTGGTGTCCTTCCCTTACTCATTAAATACCTCTTGATTCTGCGGCAAATGGCGAAGGAGTGTTAGAGTTTACAAAGCAGATTTCCCACCTATTTTTTGAAGTGGGGATTCAGTTTCTTCAAGAAAAAATAAGATTAAAAAAAGGCAGCATCTACATTTTAAGCAAACATAACTTCAGTACTGCCTAAATTTTGTGAGTGCCTGGCCTGGAAGCCAGAACCATAAGTGAGGTACATACGCTCCCTTTATGGTGGGTGGAAAAAGTTAGGTCCTTCAAAATAGGATGCTATACAAGCAATGAACTAGGCAAGAACTGCTTAGGGCAACGCCATGAGAAAGACTAAGTGCAGAATATGTTTAGAAACCTACTGCCGCTTTCTGAGCTTAAGATCCTTAGTTCAGCAAACTGCCTTCACCTATTTGGGATCTATGGCCCAGAATTAACTACTGAGGACAGATAACTAGCACTCACTTTAGAGAAATACGAAAGTTTCACACATGATGAGTAGTGCCTACCACTCATGAACGTACTCATATGTATCTTTATTATGAACTTGTGTTAAACTGCCTATTTTCCCAAACTAATGTTCTCTAAACAGAACATATTAGTATCCATGTCAGATGCAAAAACATGTAAACATTGCAAGACTAGCTGTTGTGTTCACTTACAGGTCTTAAACAAACCTGAGAGATTTAACAGGTGACTGTTGCCGCTGATCACCTAACTCCAAAAGAATTTTTTGTGATTCGATTCCCCATTAACATGGCCTTCTGAATGTTATGCAAAATCCATTTTGAAAAGATGAAGTTGATTTTCGTGACACTACAAAAGTTTCAATAGATGCCCCATCCCTGGAAACATTCAAGGTCAGGTTGGACGGGGCTCTGAGCAACCTGATCTAGTTGAAGATGTCCCTGCCCACGCATGGCAGGGGGGTTGGACTAGATGACCTTTAGAGGTCCCTTCCAACCCAAACTATTCTATGAGTCTATGATTCTATGACATCAGTTGTAAATAAACAGTTGTCTCCTTTGTGAATATTGTATCATGTTTTAATTGAGCCTTTTCTCTCTGTAAATGTGCATCTTACTGAGTTTTTGACTCTTTTAGGGATTTTAGGGCTCATTATGATGAAATCCAAGACAGAAGAAATAATCTGTAATGGAATTTGCATTAAGACAGGTTTGAGCAAGCCTGAAACTGACTGACTGAATTCTGAGCTACAACTGCTACGGCAGTGTGCAGGTAGCAGCAGTAGTGTAGGGTTTTTGCATTTGGCTACTCATAGGCAAGTAACTTTTGTCTGACAAACCTTGTACAATTCAATGAAAAGTCAGTTATTGCTATGGAATTATCTGAGTTGTGGAAACACACCTTTAAAGCAAACCAAATATTGCCTAAAATTTAAATTTGCTTATTAACATAATAGCCAATAATTCCACGTGCTTACCTTCTGCAATAGGTGAAAGCATCAATTCTTCACTTGACAGTCGTGAAATACAATATTCCTTAGATACTTTTTGGTCTTCATTTTCATTTGATATCTTTTTGTTTAATGAACTTTCATTACTGTCAGTTATGTTTTGCCCTTCTCTAGTGCCACAGATTGGAGAAGAAATACATATTTTCTTTTGAGAAACACTTGTCACATTTTCATCTGCTCCCTCAGAATTATTTAATTCACAGTAATTGTTGTGTGAGTTTGTTTCCAACCTAGATAAATTGTTTTCATTTCCCTTGCTAATTTCATGAAACATATGTAGCTCTTCTAGCACTAAATCAAATTTTCTCTTCAGTTCAAATTCATATGTGATTTTATTTTCTAAAGGTAAATACTTATCTTTTACATCTTCAAGACATCCATTGTTCATTACAGATACACGCTTTTTTAATTTCTCTTCTGCAGCAATTAATGTTTTAGATTCATCTTCTGAATATGACATAATCAAGTCATTCATTACAGTCTCACATTGACTTTCATTAGTTACATGCATTTGTTCATCACTTATCTCCTCCTGTTCTTTTACATATTCAAGATGTTGTTTCAAAGTTGCTGGCTCTAAACTGACTGCCTTGTTTGTCTGTGTATGCCCTTGTGAAGAAAACGGCGCTGTTTCCTTAGCCTGTAATTGCAAGTGTGTATCTGTCATGGCAGGACTTGCCGTGGATGGATATTGTATAGTGGTATGAATTTTTTCACTTTGTTTTTGTTTGTCTGCACTTGAGGAACTCCTGCAGAGTCCATCTTCACTTACTACTCTATCTTTATTGACAAAAGAGCTGCTCTCTAATGGCAAAGTGGCAGACTGATAAACGTTTGAGGAACTAGGAAATACATTTTCAAAATTTAAATAAATATTTTGGTCTTCTACTTTTACTTTTTTATTTGCTAACTGTGAGCTATATGTATCTATTTTTTTGCAATATTCAAGTTTGTTTGTTTGGCTATCTTGTAACAAGAGAGAATGACATTTTTCCATAGTTGTTTTTGACTGCTCAGGTAGAATTAAGACATCATTTGATTTAGCAGGCAAATTATGAACCTCTTTTGAACTAGTGACTGCATTTTCTTCAGACAACTTTTTTTTGACAGAATTGTTTTGGTTTACAACTGTGATCTGGTCAAAGTCTTCAGGATCAGTAGTAAGGGGAATTTTTTCATACATGTCAAAAATAGAAAAAGATTTTTTAGAAAGAAAATTATGAGAATTTATTTGCAACTCTTTTGACTTAACACATTCTTTTCTATCAGCATTTATATAACTAGAAGTACCCAAATATTTTTTCATGGTATATGTGACTTCACTTGTGACTTCATTTGTAGACGTTACACAATTTCTATATCTGGTTGTTTCACATAAAACAAAAGGGAAAGCCTTAAATCTTCCTCCATGAAAAGAACTATTAAACATTTTACTTGGTTTCTTCTTCTTCTCCTGCTTTACTGTAGTTACCGATATTTCCTGATTTGTACATTTACTATTTACCTTTTCGAATTTCAGTTGTGAATGGGCAGGAAAGTAGCTCCAAAATCTAAGATTTGCTCCTATCAGATACTGTATTTTTGTGATATTGCAGCAATACGGCTTGTCTAGTGAAGAACAATCAAAACTGCCCTGCAGCAAGATCAGCCATTTAGCAACTAAAATTTGCTTTTTCATACCATTTTTGTGACTGACTGACCTCAAATAGGTGCTAAACCCTTCACTCCCTCTGGATAAGAGGTGGCACTTTCTGACATGTTTTCCCTTACATAATCTACTTTTTTGGTTATGAAAGAGGGTTCCTCTTTTTAGGAAAGTGGACTCTTCTTCACCTAAAGATCTAGAAAAATGTCTTCTCTGCCATTCATTATGTGATTCAAAACCAATGCTTTCCACAAATTTAGAACTTAAAAAGCCTGGATAATTTTTATTTTTTTTACAAAATTCTATGTTTTGCCTCAAAGTATTATCTGTGCATGAGTTTAACTGATCTTGCTTTCTGCCACGTAAAGGGTGTTTCTCCACTCGCATAGATTTTCCTTCAGTTGGCAATAAAGTACTTTTGCTATTGAAAAAGGAAGCAAGAATTGTCTTTAGTAGTTCCACCTTCAGATGCTTTGAAATAATAGCCAGCAAAAAAATGCATATGTTATTGCTGTGGTGCCTATATATATTGCTCTTTGCTAACTCTTGAGCATCACACTGCTCATTTAATGTTTCACGAAAGTGAAACCAATGTGTAATACTGTCATCCTGACACGTGGGCATATCTTTATATAAAGATTCAGTCCATGTCCCGACCCATCCAAAAAACATGTTTTGAAATGAAAACTTTAATTTGAACATTTCCTTTCCCCTAAATATGCTGAAACTCACTTTTGTATCTGGAAAATTCTGCACAATAATGTGAGGACAATTACGTTCAAATACAATGTTTTTAGTTAAATGTCTTTTGAAATCAGGTATTTCTTTTGTAGAGAGTTTTGATTCTGCTTCATACAAACTGATATCGCTGTTGGAATTCACTTCTGTTATTACTGGAATACTTGTCTGTATATGAAATGTTTCGGCATTCTCATTACTGCTCTTCCTCCCCATTCTCTTCAAAAGATCATTATAGATGATACATTTCTCATTCTGAACGTTTTTAGCACTAATGTAAATGTGAATGTTTGACTTCTGGTGATCATCACCATCTGAATTCTCCAGCATTTTATCTTTGAAATCATTTTCAGCAAATATTTGACTACATTCAATGTCAGTGCTGTTGCCTCTGAAAAAAGTTAGAGATACTTTTCCTCCTTCTGCCAAAGCACTGTGCTCTTGTTTGCTAATTGATGGGTAATTCTTTTCTTTAAATTCAGAACCAACAGTTGCAGCTTTTACACCGCTTTTATCATTTTTCAATTTTTGTTTCCCTATCTCAGACATTTTTTGCACACCATATATCTGCATCAAAGATGGTTGGTGTTTAAAATTCTTCCAATCAGTCTCCTTCAAGTTAGTTGATGGCATTTTACTGTTTATTTTATTTGAAATGCTAGGAAGTTGAAAATTAGGGATTTCCAGTGGTTGTATACTTTTAAAAGGTTTTAATGTTGGAATTAGAAATGGTGAATTATTTTTTTCTTTATCATGTCTCTCTGCAGTAGTTTCACTATCACTACTGGAATAAACTTTATCTTCTGCAGAACATACTTTTTTCAGAAAATTACTTTTCTCATGTTCTATGTGTGAAAACACAGAACTGGTACCACATAAAAATGGAATTTGCAACAGCTGGTATTGTTTCCACTTTTTATCAGAGACAGACTTATGATTTAACAACTCCATGTGAAACAAGTCTCTGTTTAAGGGTATAACTGAAGAATTTTGTTTGAGTTCATTATCACCATTTCTTTTATTATTTTGTTCTATATTGTTGTTCTGCTGCATTTGGGGTGGATTTAGTACATGTAGATTTTTACATGTGTTAGCAGTGTTCCACAAATTGTGTAATTCTGTTTCAAGGGGCCATCCATGTGCATTCAATGAAATGTCACCTTCTGTAGTAATTCGGTTTTGATTATCAGGACTCCATTTTTTGGTGGACAGTTTATTTTCTGATACTCTACATGGTAATCTTTCACTACTACAAGTTTGAAAATGGAAAAACTCTCTCATACAAGTTTTTCTTGTTGTTTCACAACCTTGCTTTTCTAATGGCCAGCTGTTTTGTCTTTCTGATAAATATATAGGTTCACGTGGTGATGTTTGATATCTGTTCACACAATGTATGCTTTGTTCTAACTTTTGCTGCTCCTCTTTCTCTATGATTTTTTGATTACTTTCTATTTTAATTCGCTTTGGACATAGGTAGCATTCAGTTTCATCTGATGATGCAGATAAAAATCTTTCAGAACATGTACTTTCCATGCTCACAAAAATAAGTTCTATACTTGCTGAGACAGTCCTGAAAGTTAAAGAAATATTAAAGCATTAGGCATAAATGATCTTTTAACGATTTCCAAAATGTACAGGACACAAAATTAGTAATTCTGTCATCTATATATGTTACCACATTGATATTTGTTCCGTACACATTACAGGCCTGAGATAAAGGCAGGATCACTGAACAACATTTAAAACCAAGATCTAGAATTTAAGATAGAAGTTATTTACTAAAGTTGCAGATGTATGCAAAATTAAAATGGGTGATAATTTCACTGTGTCAACAAGTTACAGAGATTAATTGCAGTTTTCATGCATTTGTCACACTGTACTTTTGCTAAAAACAAATACTGAGAACAAATATCAAGAAAATAATGCCCACTGATGAACTCTTCTGAATCAGAAGAGTGGACCCTTTAAAATTGTTAAAAGCTGAGAGAAATTGCCAGTCTTGTCTTCACTGTGATAGTTTGTAACGTGGAACTGTAGGCAAGTTTATCAGAAGTCCTCAGATATGACAAAACACTGTATCGGATTGTATCTTCATATACAAAGAAACAGTGGTGTCGCAGGCACAAATCTAGATTGTTCAATGTACTGGTGCTCGTGATGTTTAAGTGCATGTCTCTTAAATGCACTCAGCAGCTTCATTTAAGAAGTGATCTACCTAGTGTGTGGAACATAATTTGAGCAAAATGAAATTTGATATACTGATTGAGGGAATTTATTATACTTGTAACAGACTGGTTCACCAGCATCTCTGAACGATCCAGTCACTGTGCAGAGTTGGCCTCAGAGAGCCAACAGGAAGGTGTTCAAAACGTTTCATGAAGTATATAATTAACAGAATTAATTTTTTAACCAGCACTGCATGATTCAAAAATCAAGTAGCATTCCTAATTGGTCAGGTTTACTTCTTTAATGACACAGGAAAAGCCATTTTGGCAAGGAACACTTCTGCGATTGCGGGATATACCTGTGAAATGCAGAGAGCGAATGAATCCTCAAGCTTGTGGCTTTTTCGCCTCCCTCCACAAGGCTGCTCTCTCCCCTCCCTGAGGAGGCTTCCCCCTTGCTGAAGGTGACAGGTCCCCTCTGTCCTGTCCCTGAGGAGGCTTTCCTCTCTGGTAGACAGCCACCCTCCTCCCTCCTCTTTGATCCAAATTTTACCGTGAGGGAAGCCGTCTCTCCTTCCTGCTTCGTATAACCGCTTGTAAGCTTTTTTTTTTTTTTTAAAAAAAAAAGTCTTCCACAGTGATTGCTTTTCTCCTCTCTGCAGCAGGCTCGCTCCTCTCTCAGACCCCCGATCCCGCCCTGAGGTGCTTCCTCGCTGCACCCCTCAGGGGCGAGGGGACCCCCTTCAGCCAACTTGCCCGCCCCGCCTCAGCCGCCCTCTTCGGGCGGCTGCCTCCTCCCAGGGCTCTGACTGCCCGGCACCCCGGCTGCCCTCTGCGCACGGGGCACAAGTCCGTTTCAGCTGGAAACCTGGAGAAGCGGAGCACGACCCTCGCGGTGGCCTGGCGGGGCGATCAGGCGGCGGCAGTGCCGCCGCTCCACCGCCACCCGCCGGCGCGGCCACCCGCCTGCTCCGCCGCTCCAGGCGCCCCAGGGCGGGAAGAGCCTCCGGAGGCGGGAAGAATCCCTCCGCCCCGGCGCGGCCTCAGCACCTCGCTAGTGATGTGCTGGCGCTGGCGCTGTTCTGGGTGTGGATGTGTCCCTCCGCCCGAAAGGAAAGAGGCCGGTGGCTTCTCCTCGCCCCTGGGCTCCCAACGAGAAAGAGGAGTTGGGATTTATGCGCCAAAGGCTGCAGGTTGAGGCACATGGCTGCCAAGACAGCGTAGAAACTGCAGTTTGGTTGGAAAATCCTTTCTTTGGTGCAACGAGGATCACCGACTAGAGCCAAGCAACCTGCCGCCAATTATTTCTACAAACTGGATGTATTTTTCTAAATTGCCCAAATCCAAAAGCATGAGATCCTGCATGTGCAAATGCTCATATCCACGGTCTTTTTCCACAATCCTTCCCGGATTAACACACAGCAGAAAAGACATTGTTTCGCTTAACGTTCTTTTCACAGTAGCAAGCATTGATTCAGCCAAGGACTTTATTCCAAAAATAACAAGTATTCATACAGCTTTGCGCTTTTGAAATAGGTGTTTCTTCTTCAACCACTGAAATTTCATTTCCAAAAAGTTATTTTTTAAAGTTTGCGCTAAACCAGCAGGTTGCTTTAATACCGTTAAGGATGGGCAATAAAAATAGAAACATCTTCAGGGCCTGTTGCTGCAAATATTTTTTTTAAGTTTTATCATCCATACTACAGAGAACAAATCCACTGAAGCCCAACAGATCCATTGTTCCTGGTAGTAAACATTACATGCAGGAATTGTATAGAACTGAGCCTTGAAATAGTCTTCTCTTCAATATTTCTGCTTTTGTAAATAAATCTAGCTAATAACTGCTTTCTAATACTTAAGAAATAGTATTAATTGAATCAATCTTTTTCCCGTCTATTTTTAGGCAACAAATAGTCTGATTGAAATCAACTAGATTACATTCACGTTTTAAAATATTTAAAAAGCATATGGAATGAAGGTCATGTTATAAACTAGAAACAGGATTTTAAGGCATGTAAGAGAGCAGCAGATTCACCTCGGCACTTATGTTTGCTACTCCTTGCATTGGAAAAGCATCTAGGAAGCATCCCTGGAAGACAAGTTATTGTATTTTTCTGAAGTGGATATGCTGTAGTGTTCACAACTGTTTCTAACATCTTCTGAATAGAATATTCCCCCACTTGCCTGTCAGTGTGAAGTCCCTTAGTATGCACGGTAGGTTGCAAGTAAATAGGAGCCAGTTTGAAATTACTCAGGTCTTTGAACAGTGAAAACAACCAGAATTACATGAAAAATAAAGAAAAGTACTTTTTCTTGCATCTACACAGCTATAAATCAAGATTGTTTATTAAACCCCACTCAGTTGTTTCACATCTATGGCTTGCTTTGTTGTATATAACTTAGATACCTAGCATAAGCTGACAGACTTCCACTGAAGCACATCCTGCATGCTCTGCTCTTTTCAATTTGCAACTCATGAAGAAAATTATTCATACTACTTGTTTACTGATAGTACAAATTGAATATAGCATATTTCTACTAATGGAGTGGAAAAAAGACATCATTGCTTTCTCTGCTACTCGGTTCAATAATATTTTATTAAGATGTAAACACTGTATTTTTGTTGTAGAATTTTGATAATTTCAAACTTTCGCTTTCTGTCAATTGGTTACATCTCCATCACACTTATCAGGTACATAACTATTATTATAGTACGTTTGCAAGTTGACAAAGTGGCTTGTAGAGCAGCTTCTTAATGAAGTCAGCAAAGAAGTTTTGGGTTCTGGTGTGGCAACCAATTCTCTGAAATATTCCTTCACTTCAAACCATTATTTAAAACTCTTATAAAAGGTTTTGTAGCTCTAATTATCTTTTTTCTTTTTTTTTTTTTTGTTGAAAACTAGAAAAGAAAAACATTGCAAAATATTACAAAAAAAAAGGTCAGGAGTTAGGACATTAAGCTAAATATCAACAAAGACAGCACCAAAAATAATTATCCTACTCTATGTGATCAGTAAGATACTAAAATTTGACAGTCTTGATTTGTCAAGTGAAACAGCGCAATTTGGCTCAAGTTGTTTATCTCAATTTAGCTGTGCTAGCTTAATGATTGCAGCCTTGTCCTTACAATTCATCGTAAGTAAACTGCCTTTTTAGAACGTGAAATTTCAAGACTGAAGGATGTTGTAATGCATCATGTTTCTATCACGAACTGTATTGCTACAAATTTCCACCCTGAAAGTAGCTCACTTTGTAACACTGATTCATCAAAGGTCGTAATTAAGATTCCAAAGAGAATTTACTGCTTTACTAGGAAAAGGTTCATTTTGATACTTGTCTTATTAACAGGATATTGGTCATTAACATTCTTAAAACTGTATTTTACAAATTACCTTTTTTTGTCATCTTACCATCACGTCACACAATCACTTCATTAAAAGTATTCATAAAAAAAGTTGGTGTGTGAAGATACTTTCTATACTTTCTATCACAACTGCTGTATCTGCAGCCCTAACTCACATACTTCCTATCTATCCATGTAATTTTGAAATAACTTAAATAAAAACTTCAGTCCTTCCCTCTGTTCCAGAGTAATCCATATTGTCCCCAATAATTAATACTAACTGTTAAGCTTGCTAAATGTTCTTCGGTATAATAAAGACAGAACTTCAACTTTACCCAATGTACTTTAAATCATAAGGAAGCTAATGTCTCTCTGTATGCATTGCATGTATTAATTCCATATTCTCAGCAGAGTGTCCATACTGACTAACAAAGAAAAAGCATCACGTAGGAGGTACACTATGTTACTATCAGCTTCCACGTGTATGCAAGCAACAGTCCTAGAGTGATTCAGCAATATGTCAGTCCTTCAAAGCTGGACCCGGAATAAAATTGTCCTGAAAATCACAGACTCCCTGAAAAGTTATTTAGTGAGTGTTTACTAATAACTTAGTAGCATTTCTTGAGCTACTATTATTTTTATATTTCCTCCCATTTTTGTACTCCATTTTTTTATTTTCCTTATTTCTGCTGTTATAAATGGTGACAACTCTTTCATGACCAACAGAAAGTAGCCCTCGTAAAAGAAGGAAGCTGTTCCAAAAACCACATTGTTTTCTCTTACAGCCTCATACAGAGTTAAACTGAAAGAAAAATACTGCTGTAAAACAAGGGAAACAAAGCGTGTGAAGATTCACAGGGAGAGATCCAGAAGGCATTGTATCTAAAGCTATCTAAAGTTATCTAAAGCTATCTAAAGCTGAGTAATAGGGAAGTGCAGACAAAGGCCCCCCTCTTTAACACTTGGAGAAGGGAGCGTATCTGACGCAGACCACCTTCTCCCTGCACTGGTCTGTCACTGCTGCCTGACTGCCACGACCACGACTTGAATTCTTTGAAGATGGTTTGGTGCTCTGTTTTCCGCTGGTAATAGACTCATCCGTTGCTTTCAAAGGGAGTTCTTTTACATCTTGAGGGAGATGAAAAGAACATGCTTAAGAGGCATTTAAGAACTTAAGCCAGCCCTATTTAACTGTAGGGTGAATCATACCCCTCTATGACCCCTTTATTTTGTCCACTGCAATGAAGTCACTGTTTGACTGCCTCATGTCCTACACATTTGACAGCTGTCACTTTGGATAAAAGCTGCTATTTATTGGACTTGATATTTTGGACACATTCTTTTCCTATCACCTGATACACTGTTTGATCATACCGCTCCATTGCTGTGACCATATCATTCTCTGTTATATTAACTCCCTGCACAATCCCAAAGATGTTCTCATTTTCCAGCGAAATACCTTGTTTGCAGCTTAATTCCAAAACAGAAGTAGCAAAAAAGGCATTTTGTATACAGAGCACTAAACACAGAGATACAAAGGATCTCCATCCAATTTTATCTGCCACTATCCATCTTCTTCATAAGGGGCAGTGAAAATAGTTCTGTCTGCCAGACAGTTCAAAACCTCTTTGTTGAAAGTCTGCAGTGCTGCTGAATTCGGGTCACACACATCCAAAGGCACTCGGAATGCAGCGTTCTTCCTTTCACGCTAGCAGGGCAATTAACTCAGTCCATATGATCCCTAAGCCTGATTTACTTTTGCTCCAGACACTGCATAGACCATACAGGCTTGTTGATAGAGCCACAGAAAAACTGAGGTTGGAAGGGACCTCTGGAGATCATCCAGACCACTCTGCTCAGAGCAGAGCCAGCTTTCAAGTTGCATCTAGCTTCAGTCCTTGATCAGGCTGCTCGGGCTTTTCTAGTCAAGATCTGAATCTCTAAGGTTGGAGATTCCCCGGTGCCTCTGGGGTGCTTGCTATGAAAAGCTAGCTATAGCACTAAATTTTAAGCAATCCATCTTCCCTTTTCCAGAGTTGCTGTCTTCTTTTAGTCTCTATGCTTATCATGTACAGACTAACTAAACCATGTGTAATACAAGTAACACACATAGTGATTCATTTAGTCTTATAGTAGTATCTATTTCTGATAAAAAGCTAGTTAAGAATAACAGATTACACTTAAATAAACTCTTCAATGTTGATTTCTTCTTTAAAAACTTCGCGAAGATAAAAAATCTACACTTCCTGCTTTCCTCTTGAATTCTGTTTACAACTAAGAAGTTGTTTGAGAGTTACGTGGTAAAGCTAAGTGTTAGCCATATCTGCTTATCAGTATTTTTTTATGTCCTTTGAAATAAGCCTGGTAAACAACAAACACAGCACCCCTTCTGCCATTACTAACTGGCTATATTGTAGAAGTTGCAGGGCTTAGCTGCTCAGGCAGCTTCTCAGACAAGTGGAGCCAATTAAGAGGTGGTAACATATTGCAGAAACTCACGGAAAGTACAGTCTATATTGGGAAGTCCACAGTGTAAAAGCTAAGTGTGAGCTGCACCCCCGTAACATTCAGCCAAAGCATATAATCGACGTGCAAAATATCCATGGGACATGGGACAATAAGGAAAAAGACAACTAAAATAGGTACTCTACTGTCTTATGGCAATAAAGCAGTGCACATTACTGATTTTGGCTCCTGAACTTTCACACAGAGGTATTTGGCAAAGTGCATGATGTATCATTTCACAATAGTTTGGGGATATATCAGAGGCAGGAAAATAATAAACTCTTCTAGTTCTCTTATCAGGGGAATTCTGAAGTCTTGTTCAGCCACTTCCCATCTAGCTTCTTAAAATT
Source organism: Aptenodytes patagonicus (assembly GCF_965638725.1). NCBI lineage: Eukaryota > Metazoa > Chordata > Aves > Sphenisciformes > Spheniscidae > Aptenodytes > Aptenodytes patagonicus. The sequence continues at coordinate 13,458,333 of NC_134951.1, read as the reverse complement.
CTCCAGGTTATAATGCCTTTTTCATTGGCAAGAACAGATGAAAATTAAGTATGCAAGATGAAAGCGTCTTTTGAAGCGGAAAATCAAAAACTGAAGCGCGCTTTTGAGTAGTGTGTAGTTAGTCTCTACCTATGGCCAACAAACTTCATATGAAAACAAACTGATGGGCTTGACAAAGCCTTTATTTGTTCTCTTTTTATTTCTGAAAAACCTGTGCTGGGAACTATGCTGTTGAACACACTCATAAATTACCTGCAAAACTATGTAAGACAGATCACAGGTATTGGAGGTACTCAAAGTTATAGCTGATTGCGAAGAATCCCAGAATCATCCTGCAATACTAAACGACTGCATAATAAAACTATAGATAAATTGCATTATTGATAAATGAGAGCTAATATGTAGAAGAAAAATAACCCTAACTGTACATGTACATTTAGTATATATTTACTAGCTACTACAACTCAGAAAAAAAGATATGGGGGAATCTGCAGACAATCTCTGAAAACAGTAATTCAGCATTCACCAGCACTGAAAAAAAGGAGAAAAAGTAAGAAATTATCGGGAAAACACTATCAATATTATATTTCTATAATTCACAGTAGGTCCAAATCTTTACTATTGAGTGGTATTCCGGTCATCCCACCTGAAAAAAAAAAAAAAGTTATACTAGAACTGGAAAATGTAGAAAAAGCAACAGTGATGATCAATGTGGAACAACTTTCATATGAGAAAAAAACAAATATACTGGGACTTTTAACTGAAGAAAGGGGATGATTAATGGGGAACAAGATATGAGTCTATAAAGTCATTGGTAGTATGAAACAGGGGAAAAGAAAAGGACTATTCATAGAAACTTAAGAGTGGCCATATTGGATCATATTGGATCATATTCAGGCCAGTCCAGCCCAGCGTCCTATCTGACAGCAACGAAAAGCCCAGGCACGTTGTAAAGAGAATAAGAATGGGATAAAACATGTGCATCTCCTAAGAAGTCTCAGTCTGCAACCATTTCTAGTTTGGTCACTGTCTACATATTCAGGATTTCCATGGATTTCTTTTCTATATTCAATAGATTTCTTTCCAGTCTCCCTTTAATTCCACATAAACTTTTAGCACCCACAAAATTTGGGAACACAGAATTTCACAGCTTAACCTCAATAATTTTAAGAACAATCCCTTCTTATTTATTTGGAACCAGTGCTCTGCTTTGATGCTTCCCTTTCTTGTGTTGAAAGACACAGTGAACACTCAATCCCTACATAACCCTGCCATGCTATTCATGTTTCTCAGACCTCTATCACATCCTGATCAGGCATCTATTTTCCAGATTGAAGAAGAGTCTTATTTGGTTGATCCCACTACAGAAGCAATTCCATACCTTTAATCATCCCTAGTGCCCTTCTCTGAGACTTTTTAAATTCTACCATATCCACCATAAGATGAGGGATCAGAGGTGCATATAGTGGTCAAGTTGTAGGTGCTTCACATGTTTATGCAGCAGCATACTAATATTCTTTGGTTTGTTTTTTATTCCTTTCCTAATAATTTTTAACGTTCAGCTTGTTTTTTTGACTGCTGCTGATCACTGACATTTTCACTGAACCATCTATCATAACTTGAAGAGCTGGCTCCTCTGCAATAATGGTCATTTCAGAGCCCATCATTTTAAATGTGAAGCTAGGACTATTTTTTCCCTCTCTGCAGCAGTTTACATCACTCCAAATTAAATTTCAGATGCCAGTTTATTGCCCCATCTCACAAGGTCCTTCTACAGTTCTTCACGTGGTTCTCATTTTTACTACTCTAAATAAGTCAATATCATCAGTAAACTTTGTCACCTTGCTATGCATTCCCTTTTCCAGATAGTTTTTGGATGTTGTCAAACAGGGTATGAGAAATTCCTTGCAGGACAAGAACGGGGACGTGTCACTAAAATTACTGTTGCAGAAGCTTAGCACAAACAAAGTATAGTACTTTTCATATATGATTAGATTTTGGAACTCATGGTAGCATGTAGTGATGAGGCTCAAAGGTATAAGAGGTTTCAAAACTAATTAAGATAAAATTCAGGAAAGATATTCCATAACCTATTAAGAACAATGCCCTGATTGCAAACTAAGATTGAAAAATGTTGATTGTCAGAAGCTAGAGGGTACTAAGTGAAGGATTATTTTATATTTGCATCGTTTCTTATACACTTCCTCTAAGCATCAGCTACTGGCAAGTGTTGGAGACAATATACTGTGCCATCTGTATACAGATCAGGCATACACATCTGATCCAGTATGGCCATTTTTACATTCTTTTATTAGATATGCATTTCAGATTGTTATTAATGCTTCAAAAATGTGCTGTATTTTTACATTTTCAAGAGGATACTATATTCTGAAATGTGCTACTAATGTACTAATGAAAAGTAATCAAGCCTAAATATTCATGAAATAATAAACGACTGGCCTTACGAACTCAATGCCCATTATGCAGGTTGAATATCCATCCCTCTTTAAATCTGTTAAAGATTTTTGAATGAGTTCTTCCTTTCTTTTTTTTTTATTCCTGTTTGAACTATTTCCAAAAAGTGTATCTGTCCAGTGATAAAAAAGAAGATACGTTGATCTTTCAGCAGGCAGAACAGCATAATGGTATGTTTTGTTCTAATGACAGAAGGTTTTGACATTGAGAGCAATTGACTGGAATTTGAAGAGCATACTACTCCATGGCAAATGTTTCAGAGGGTGCTTTCATTACACATTGACATCCCATAAGTTCTTCAAAATTAAAATGTTTTATTTGGACATCAGAAACTGTTTCCTGTAATGGGATCGCAATTGAAGACATCGTATTTCTTAGGAAAATATCTACTCCCAATTATTCACATATGCAGTCCATGACTAAAGCTCTCCTCCAGACACATGTTCTTCTGTTCCTATATATCAGCTGTGATAAATATTTTCTGAATTCTTTAATTTAGTGTGATTGTAACACATTTGCAAACCATGAAACAAGATTTAAATATCAAGAAATCAAATGTATTGCTTACACTGTAAGGGAATTGGCACATTGTAATTGATAGATGCATTATTTTTCTTTTTTATTCTCCCCCACCATCCTGATCTAATAAATAGTATTAGTTGTGGGCATTAAATGTGGGCATAAAACACAAGCATTTAGTCAAGTGTCAAAATGCAGTTGTCGGGTTCACTTTTGGCAGGCACACAGAACTAATAAGTAGCTGAAGTGTGTCACTGAGCGTGTGGGCAACTTATGTGTTCCCTGTTAATTTTGTAAAGTCTCCAGATGTCGTGGCCATTAATATAAATAAGGTGGGTGGAAGCTGATTCCTGGTTTTCCAAAAACTGGGAAAGATTAAGCTTCTGAACTACAGAAAAAACTCGTCTCCTAGCTCTCAGTTGTCATCCCAAAATATAATTTTCTATCATCATACCAACGTGAAAATGTTTTTATACTATATGGATCACATTTATGAGCCTTATATTTTGGAAACTAAAATTCTTATGTTTCTTTGGTTCTAGGTTGCAAAACATCTAACAGAGGCGTATCTAGGACATCTAGATGAGGCGTATCTAATACATCAGAACAGCTCATAATGTGCTGATTTAATGTACTGGATCCTCACTTTTTATGACATAGTTTGTGTAACTGAGCATTTAAAAACTGCCTTTTCATACATTTAATATTGAACCATTAGGAGTTGATTATGGCTTATTGTAAATAAGTTATCTACTATATTTAAAATTATGACTAAAAGATGAATGATGTAAACAATGTTGACAAAGCTGAAACTCACGTAGCAGAGAATCACAAAAGCAGGAATACTGTTGCTAGTATTTGAGGAAACTGTAGGTTATAATGATGAAATACTCGAAATGGCTGATAATCAAAATTCAAATATTTTTCCAAGTGGAAGCACAATTCACAATTATCTGTTGAATTTGGAATATTCAATAATAACACTTAGACAACTTGTGCAGTATTTGTAAGGGGACCAAGTGAACCTAAAATGTTTTATCCAAGTTAATTTCAAACATAATGGATGGCACTTTCCTCTTAGTATCCTTGAAGGTTATCTTAGTCTAAATGAGATTCTCTAATTATAACAACATATATAAAACACTGTAGATCAAGATGCGTATTTTAATTAGCATGTAAGACTGCAAAGTCCAGGAAAAATTAATAACGTGATACGTTAGAGAATGGGAGTGATGATAAAAAATGTTATGTGACCATTAATATGAGCAATCCTCTACCTGTTAAAAATAAATACAAAATAAATAAAAATAAATAAAATCTATTTTTAAGAAGGGAACAGTGTAGAATGCCTCTGTTAGGCAGGGGTTCTACAACATAAAACCAATATAGAATTCTTCCTTTTTATTTCTTCAAAGCTTCAACAGTCAGACAATAGGTTATCATAACAACAATCACTGTTTTTTTCTCATTATCTTGGAAAAAATAGCAGCCCTTTGTTCACATAGTTTCATGTATAAGATGCTTTCTGACATATACCATGAAGTCACAGTGTAGCTACAGTGTTAATTTATACACATATATTTATTTACAAAAATCATCTTCTCCACAGGCACAGAAAAACACGTGAAGAAAGGAAAAGTACCTAAAGTAGGCAAACACAGGGATAAAACGTCCATTCATCAGCACTCAGTTCTGCCCATCCTGTTGAGTGGGCTGGACGGGAGTATATTATCCGGTGATCCTGACACTGCTGTAAATTGCAAGAGCATTGTATCTGTCTTCAGCAAGCCCCAGGAATCAGGCATAGCGTACAGGTAGGAAGGCTATTCCTCTCCACTATTTCACAGCATGTAGCGATTTGATACAGCTGAAGGTCAACACTATAAATGAGACATCCTAGCAACTGGTAAATGGTTTTCACACTGACTGCTTCCTAAAACAACTGCTAGACTATGTTGATTTAATAAGCAGTTTGCTTTTAAATTCAGCAATTATTCTTTCTAATCTGTTTTCATATATTCAGGTGTTGCCATCTTGAAAGAGATAGGGAATTTCAGTAATATTCATGGTATGAATAGAGATCCGTTAATAATTTTGATCAAAATCTCCCTTTTAAATGTTTTTCACAGCCTTAGGGGGGGAAAAAAAAAAGAGGAAATTATGGGTGGAGGGAAAAGAAATTGAACAAGGTCTATTGGGTCCGTAAATCCAGGAGGAATTTAATGTTCTTTTTTCCAAGAACATGAATCAGAAATTTGTGTTCGATAAAAGCCTTAGGGGGAAAAAAAATTCTGTAAGAACATGGTGCTTTTTCTTGAGGTTCATGCTGAACAGCTGCAAAATTAGATAGCTTCCTGCTTGGCCCAATCTTAAACATGGTCAACTATCAACATACGACATGAGAAAGACTGCAGGCATTTCTTTATTATAAAGTATCTGATCAGCATCATTCTCACATAAAAGATATACCAATTACACACATATAGTTTTATTAGTTGTATAAAATTATTATCTATATTATTGCATATCATATTTATGTACATCTGTACAATTTTATACAAAATGAATTCTTATGTGTAAGACACGGGTACACATTAAAAAATGACAGTTAGGTAGGTCTTTACAAAACCCCTACATTCAACGCCCATTTCAACTATGGATAGAAATTTAGAATAGACTCAAGATGAGGAAAGAAAGATGATTAAACATCTATGAAATAGCTCGGGTGTCCTGTTAAACATCAACAAATTGGTAAAAGGAACCATTCTGTAGAAAGGCTAAAAAAAAATCAAACTACCTAGCTGCCTAAAAAACCACTAAGAGGCAGGTAAGTAACAGCCTAAAAATTTTATAAATTAAATTTTGTAAAGAAGACAATAAATAATTTAACACATGAGATTGGGCAGTAAATAATGTAGATTTGACATTGTGTGTGTGTAGTTGCATATACGCACACAAATTATGTATATATACTAACCCACATTTATACAACTCCGAGAGACTCTAAGATAAATTTCTCAAGAGAAACAACAGAATCTCAGTTAAGCTATTGTTCAAAATTAAATTAAATGGGACAAAACACTTATTAGTGTATCATTAGTTTAAAATGGCATCAGAGTGAAAGATCATTAATTACTAGCTGTTTTGCAAAGACAAGGAATCTAGAACACAATACGACTTTAAAACCTAAACCACTACCTCCTTAGGATATTGTGCCTAAAAGGGATCATCCCGGTAATAAACAAATGAGCTCTAAACTCTGGGCCCTTTTGCTGTGTAGCTAATTATCACCTATCAGTTAAAAGTTAAATGTCCGGTGTGGGAGACTTACCTAGATGGTGATTCATCCAAGTCTCAAAGACAGAAAAGATGTGTTGCCACGTGGTGGTATATCACCCAGCTACAGAATGTAAAATGATTTGCAGTAACGGCGATTTCTTTATAATAAAGATTAAATTAGGTACAATTGTTTCCAACCAAAATGCTGAAAGATCAACATGCTGTAGTCCACGAGGTAAATCTACAATTGACCTATTATCCATGTCTTACCAGACTTATCTAAAAGACAAGATCAAAACCAGAGCACTGATTAACAGATTATTAGACTCAGGCACGTGGACTGGATCTCCCTATGTTTTCTAAAATACATTCTGTCTGCAGAAGAGGAAATATAATCTAAATTAATGCAAATTCAACAGTGAAGCAACTGGGTCAGCAGTGTAGAGCCCACAGATTTGAGCACCAGGACTGCCATTTTTACAATTAGCGGTATTTCTTATCAGTCTGAAAACTACAGGGTGCTTTTCACGTGACCTAATTTAGGACATCTGCATCTGAGCTAACCACTCAAGGTTCCCTTTATAGACAGTGGGAATAAATAGGCATTTCTGGGCTGACATTGAATCTCAAGTACTTTAGATGTTTAGGAAGAGAGAAACCATTAAAAATGCCTATTTATTTCAACTGACTATACTGGCAACACAGTGTGGCTAACTCAAATGTAGGGGGCTACTCTGATGTCCAAATTTGGTTAAGTGAATCTTAGCACACATATTTGCAATTAGATGTTAATCACTTGAGAAAAAGTCTGTAAAATATTGCTTCGGAAAGGCTGGACAGAAAATAATGTGACAAAAGATTGTGTAATGAACTGCATTGCAGAATGCAACATCATGAACTCTCAACAATTTTGCGTATAGGAAGCAGCTGGAGCAGCGGGTAAATAAATCTGGACTCAGGGACACATTAGCATGACTGTCCTATTGCTGGAACCTAAGTAAGCTCATTCAGGATTAGATGTCTCTATCTTGAGTAGCATTATGAAGCACTGACATGTCTTCTGACCAACGCTATTCCTTTATTGACTGTTAACCAATAGTTAAGCTGTCACTTTTCCACTAGGCGAGGTCAGCGGGATCACAGGGGGAAACATTATCTTCACTGAGACTGATGCTTGCAACAGACATTTAGGCTGAGCCGCCTGGGCTTCCTCTTGAGTTTCTAGATTGTGCATGCCCGCAGAGTTGCTCTACTCAGAAATGAGAGAGCAAAACACGCTCTGCATTTATTAGTGGACAGCACTTCAGAGCAAAAGGAATGAGGAACTGCCTCCCTCCTCTGTCTTGTTGCTTTATAAGACAACTAGTTAATGGTATGTTGTAATCAGCTTCTGGAAAGCTCATGGTTAAGGTACCGAAGAAATGGGAAGAAAGGATCTATCTTACCTATATACACCACATATACACATACACATCCTAGTACATATCTACAGAGTATGATGAATCTTTGTCTAACAATCTATGCCAAAGTACAGCACAATAAAGGGAACAGGTCTAAATAGGTTTCCTATTTTCATAGACCTACTCAGTTCTTGCTTATTTATTTGAAAATTCTTCATGTTCACAAATTTTTAACCAGGAAGATATTAGCTCTTTTGACTTAGAACAGCCTTCAGAGTAAATAATTTTCCCTATAAAATTCTTTTTAAAATCATTATCCAAGGCAATGGATGGCAAGCGTATTATAGAGACATTTTTTAGCTACTCGTCTAACACTTCTGATCTGGAGAAACAAATTACTGCTCAAAAACTCAGGACTGTTGGGTCATTAGATTAAGTAAAATATACTCAGCATTTCCCTAGACCTTGTTAAATCTGATTAAAAGATATAAATAATGGTAAGTTAAAATATCTAGTCTAAGGCCTCTATTAGTTTCTGGGTTTATTAAAACTCATCCAACTCAATACTGCTTTCATTTTTTTGCTGTTCATGCTGTGGTACAGTGTTATATTATAATATACTACCCAGTTAGCAGCAGCCTGCAGTCATATAATGATGAGCTAGGGGCAATCTTTTTTTCACAGTGAGTTGCTTTTAAATTAATTTCAACTTACTCCATGATTTTTGGTTCACCTACCAAATTACAAACACTGATGGCCTCGTTATTGAAAAAAACAGCACCTGGGAATGACTTGAAGTATGCTGACCAGTACTTTGGACATCGCATAGAAAATATTTATGGGTACAAAAATCATGATCAGTAAAGGATCTGAAAATTGGAGGAAGATTAATTGTACAGTGTACAGTACTGTATAACATGAAATAAACTACCAAATTGTTAAAAATAATTAAAAATCCATGTTAAGGATGAAAAAAGATTTTATGCACATAGCAAACATTTATTATTGCTATATTATACCTAATTTGGATAAGCTAACAAATGTATGGAGTAACGCATGAATATTTTTCATTAATCTCCAGATACATAGATATCTCAGGCAACCACAGAATAATAAACATAGCTGGAAAAGTTGATAATGCTTATTTGAGACAACAGTTTTGCGAAGTATCTGCTGCATTTGTTGAAGTGTTCTGGCTTCAAGTCTGTATTGCTGCAGAATCATTTGTTTATGACAGCCACACCAGACTGTTCCCCTTTTTGCTCAGTTTACTTTTCTATCAATGCTAAACAAATCACAAGAGCAAATATTAAAATTCTCTTTCTCTTAAATAAGATAATAAGCCACATTTGAACTTTAAAATACATTATGTACACAGCTACCCTCTCTTATTTTTTGGTACAACCCTCCTCTGGGAGTAACCAGCCATTCTGGAAGAGGGCTTGTGCTCCAGGTAACGGGCTATTCAATGCAGCAGAGAGCATGGTAGATTCCAGGGATGAAGGAGAGAACAGTGATGCAAGATGGTCAGACAGGGACCTGAGAGGGAAAACAGAATGGATGGAAATTTAAAAATAAGGGTGAACCACGGGGCTTCAAAAGGGACTGGAAGTTACTCAGAAAGGCTCAGGGAAGCATAAACACTTCATAATAGTATCTGATGTTGGGCTAAACCATCTAGGATGGTTCTCACATGTAAAAGGTTTTCAAGCTCTTAGGAGGCAGGTTCTGAGAACACCACCCCTCCTCATCCTCCCCCATCAAATACAATATACATCAGCACATGCATACCCCAGGTGCTCCCTGAGGTCTGACTCTGGGGGAAGGCCCTTGAATTCTGCAGCAAGTACACATGATGATGGGATATGCTACAGAATACTTGGTTACACGCTTAAAAAGTGTTGGGGTTTGGGTTTTTTTCTTAATCACATAGAGAAGAATGAAAATCAGTACAGTTATCTCAGTGTTAATAATTTTTCATTTTTAAATATTTTGTATTATGTATTTTTATAAATACTTGTAAAATTGTATTTTAAAAGTTACTTCAAATTTATATGCTGATATTGCACAGGTTGCTTTCAGTATGGTAATAGGTTTTTCTCCACTGAATGTGAAATTCAGTGGGGTTCTTTACTAATGCTATGGGTGAATATTTTTTCAAACATCTAAAGCATAGTTAACTGTGGAACTCATTGCAATAGGAAGCTACAGAAACCACAGTTATAAATTACTTAATAATGACAAATTCATGACTAAGAGGCTCATCAATCATAGAATAGTTTGGGTTGGAAGGGACCTTTAAAGGTCTTCAACTTCTTCAGTCAGATCAGGTTGCTCAGAGCCCCCTCCAACCTGACCTTGAAGGTTTCCAGGGATGGGGCATCCACCACCTCTCAAGGCAACCTGGGCCAGTGTTTCACCACCCTCAGCATAAAAAATTTCTTCCTTAGATCTAGTCTGTATCTACCCCCCTTCAGTTTAAAGCCATTCCCCCTTGTCCTGTCACAACAGGCCCTGCTAAAAAGTTTGCCGCCATCTTTTTTAGAAGCCCCCTTGAAGTACTGATAGGCTGCAATAAGGTCTCCCCGAAGCCTTCTCTTCTCTAGGCCGAACAACCCCAACTCTCTCAGCCTTTCCTCACAGGAGAGGTGTTCCATCCCCCTGATCATTTTTGTGGCCCTAACTATGCCTGTTAAGTGTCCTGATACAAATGTAAACTCCAGCTCTGCATGTTCCTAACCTCAAAACTACTAGAAAGGGAGGTGTTCTCCTGAAAGAAACATTGTGCAACTACTTTGCTTTTAATAAACTTTTCTTAAACTGGCATCTCTGATACCAGGTACCAGACTAGATGCTGTGCGATGTATTTTGGGGAGAGAAGCAGCAGCATGATTTTGACAAACAGAGATGTTGGCAATTAGAAAGGTATTTGTAGAGAACCGGCACTTATTTTAGGGGTTAACAGATACAGAAAAAGATGACCTGGTATTACAGAGGGAAATATTTCATTGCAAATGAAATAATGGAATAATTTTTCAATGTTTTGTTTAACATTTCTTTTCTCTGATGATCACCTCTGTCTGTCGGTTTTGAACTTATTTTATCTCCAGTAGCCTACTTTCTGAGATGTATCTCCACTCTTAGCAGTACATCCTGCTTTTGCGATTATGGTCCAAGAGTGCTGATTCACTGCTGTTTTCTCAAACCAAATTATATTAAAAAGTACTACTTCTGAAATAAAGACTATTATGAGAAGTCATCGTGTCTCACAGTGCAGTTTAATTATAAAAAGACAACTACCTAAATGTCCTTCAAGATTCGAGTACATTTTGTCCATAAGCAAGTAAGCAGTCCTGCTGCAACCTTTAGTCTCCGTCTACCCTCGCCGCCATTTTTTAGTAGAAAGTACATTCATATCACAGCGTAGAAGTGTATTATTAATCCTACAGAACTGTATGACAAACACTAATAGTAAAAATCATGACAAAAGTGCAAGCAAACTGAGTAAGATATGCTGGTGTCCAAAAAAAGGTTAGGTAGCATCTTGTTTGTTTTGATGTGTGTTGGTAAAACAAAGTATTGCATTATTAATAAATCTGCTAACCCATCTGAAATTTGTGGCCTTTTCCTTTATTTCCTTTATTATTTACTATTACTTATACAGCTGCATTCCAATTTTTTACATGTCACCATTATAATATTTTAGCTAAGGACAATCACTCGTGGATCAGACAAGCAAACAAAGCCCTCTTGGAACATCTCAAGTCTGCATGACTGTTTTGACTTCACAGGAATTATTTTGTATATGTAAGACTTCTGCCTTGAGCTAAATGGCCGAGGAAAGCATGATGCTATGTTTAGGACACTTGTAGAAAATGAAATGTTTCTAAGTTTTGTCATTCCTATCCTTCTACTAAACAACCATTATTTACTTGAAGCTTGTATTTCTCAGGTCCAGAACGTCAACCTTTTATTTCCACTTGAGCAAACACCTCACTTAAGAAGAACAACTGGAACAGCTTCTGCGGGAAACAGCCTACTGGGGTAAAACCTGGGCTCATGCCATTTAGCTTTAGACACTTCATTTAGGTGCCTAAACTTAAAATATATTTTTTCTTGACTCTTGCTAGCCAGGTTCCCGGTCTGAATCACCCTGTCAGGGCTTCTTTTTATTTTCATTGACACCAGAAGCAATGCAAGGAAATAGGCAAGTAATTTAGCTATCAAATTTAGGTATCTAGAGTTAGGCATTGCATGCACTCCCCAGTTGTGGCTGTATTACACAACATCAGAAATGATGTTACATAAATGCTACTTTCTTTACATTTCATTCCATGAGCCTGAGAAATTGAAGACTACTAAATAATCTCATCAATAAAAAGACTGAATTATAAATTATTTGGTTTGACATATATAAAAGTCATCTGTATACATAAAATCATTACAGAAGAAAAATTGGATTTAATAGTAAAGCAAGTACATTTTGTTTTATCTATATTCTTAGGGGCATTATTTAAAAATGAATGAGAGATGAATGTGAAAGATAATACATATACATAAAAATGTAATTTTCATATAATTATATATAGCACATTAAAGAAGCAAGACAATCTTCAGTCATTTTGAAACTGATAATCTCGGTCACACTCATTGTTTGCTGTTGAGTATCAAGAATCTCACCCTTTTCCAACTGCAGCGTGTTGCAGCAGCTTCCTTTAATCATAAAGCCTTGAAGCAGCTCCCTTCTGCCAATCCTTGCAGCCGCATTGCTGCTTTCAGTTCCCCGTGTAACAGACAAGTGTATTTCAGCATGCAGAAACTGCATGAAGGGAACGCAGAAAGGAGGAAGAAAATACCTCCTTCAAAAGGCCTGGCAGATCATAAAGCATACAGCTACAGATGTAGATATAGACTCAAATTCCTTCTCATTATATTTATTCTGCTGTTGATTCTCGTAAAATATATACGCAAATACATTCTTAGCAAGTATTGAGCATAAAAGGGAGAGGGGGAAATGCAACCCTTGAAAAGGTATTCTGCAATTAAATTGGTATCTGTAAAACAGGAGGTCATGCTAAAAAAAAAAAAAAAATCTCATTACCAGTAAGCCACCTGCTGAGATAGTGACTCCTCTCAGAGACTACTGTGTCTTTTAATATTGAATTCTCTACTCTGGAGTAAAGAAGGGAGAGAAAAAAGGAGAGGAAGATCCTTGATTTCATTAGATTTTGAATTTCCCTCTGGAGATGCCTATCTATCTCCCTTGACAAGATCAGAGGCTTAGGGCATCACTTGGCTTCTTTCAAAGGCATAAGCAGAAGGTTTAGGATTCAAAGCCTAAAGGAGACTGGTGTAAGCCATGGCGGACTATAAAAGGAGCATGTACCTACATTTTTGTGCTATTCATTCACATGCTAAGAATTCTTATATTTACACTGTTCATTCTTATGCTAAAATAAAAAATATACACTAAATAGAAAACTTTGGGTCAGATCCTGACTTTGTTTAAATTGCTGTATCTCCATTATGAGCAATCTGTTCTTTAGGTTCAAAAACCATTTAAAGCTGCTAAATGGCAACAATTAGTTTCATTTGCAAAATCCAAAGAACTGAATAGCAAGAAAATGAAAAATCCTACAATTATTTATATGATAAACAAGTGCAGTGTCTCTAATTCTCCACAGTCTAAAATACAATATTATCATTTACATAGATTAAAAATCAATGTGAAGTGGCTGAAAATGCCAACGGTCTGAACTGGTAAACATTTACACCCAGCTTACAAACGCCTTCAGGTGTAGGACAGCACAGTGTAAGACATGTCGTAACAGCACAATTGCTGATAATGTCATTATTACCTTTTTAATGATAACCCTATGCACGGTTTAATAGGCAACATTTATTAAATTGTTGATTTAAGGCAAAATGAAGCTTCTTCACGGGCATTTTGGACTAAGCAGTAATACTACAAACGGGGAGGTTTTATATATATATTTACCTTTCAAATGGGTTTTTGTCTTGCATTGTTACTGTGATGTAGTACATGAAAAATAAGCCAAAGTTTTCTATAATAATACCTTAGAGTGCTTCTTTTTTGAATGAGCATCATGTTTTCAAATGCATTTGAAAATATGGTCTAAGTAACCTGATTTTTTACAGAATTACCTAAACACAGACCAGGAAAGTCGTACATGAAGACACACTATATAGTATCTTCTGCTTAATCTACACTTCTTTATAGTAGACAGGAATTCTGCCACCAAATTCAATGAAAAAAACCTTACCACATATAAAAAGTTCTATTTAAATGTGCAGTAGCCAAAATGTTTTAAAATTCAACCTATACTTTTTGCTTTTTGAGGGCAAGCAAACGCTCAGCACCTTTTTGAAAAGCATGCCCCTCAACAATACTGAAAGGCGTCATCTATAAGTGAGTCACCCAGTAGACAACCCTCAGACAGCTTTCAACCAGCTGACTGAGATATTGCTATCTCAGGAAGCTGTGAAAGAATGAAGCAGCAGGAAAACCCGACTAAGACACCAAGTAAATACCTGGCCTCACAGCCGACACAGAGCTCTCCACTCCCATAGCTACACTGCTGCCACTGGAAGAGTTACCAAGATGAGATGAAATCACGCAGTAACTGCAAGATGGACACAATCAAAATAGGTCACGCAGCATTAATGTTGCACTGTGATGGTGAAAGACAAACTTAGAAAGAACTGAACAAGAGACAGAAAATACGAGGGAACAATGTGGTTAAAACTTACCAAGCAGATGCCACGGCACGCTAACTTTCATCATGCTAAAGATGATTATTAATGATCTGGCAGGCCGCAAGCAATGAGGTAGCAAAATATGAGGATGACAGGAAATAAATTAATCAGAACAAATAAAACAGGAATTTCAGAGATACTCAGTGAAGTGAATTACCTCTCAACTGTTTGTTTGTGCTAAGGCTTGAATCAACCTAAATTTTTAGCGTTTTCAGGCTGCACATACAGAAAAATCAAAGTATGATCTGGGGAAGAGGAATGCTCTGGGAAATTCCAAAAAAGCATAAAATCATAAAATTATTGTCTTATGACAAAAAAAGTAAATCTGGGTGTAAAATTAGTGATTTTTGCTTATCACAGATAACTAATGAATTCAATTGTCTGTATTAGCAAAGTGAAAACACTATCTTCATGTGCATTTGTACAATACCTAATGCATCAGTTTGAGTTATAATTGAATTCTTTGGGCATTTCAACAATAAACTAAAAACTATTACCATCTACCATGTATTATACAACCTTCATGTTTGTATTTTTTTCTGAAATAATGAGTAGCAAGATAAAAATGGGCATGGCTTGATTTAGATACTCTTTTTTACATATGTCATTATTTTGCCCTCCTTTTACCTCCTTGCTGTATCCATCTGCTTTCTCTAGTGTTACGCTTGGGACATGCTAAATATGCTTAATTTATGTATTGTAAACAGTCAGCGACAGGACTCGCCATGCATGAAAGTAAACATTTATTTATGTCTTTGCCTTAGAAGGGGCCTACCAATTAGTTACACGCTGTGCAACGTCTAGTCAAAGAGCCCTTTACTCCTACCAGAACAGCAACTACCGCGACGACAGTGCCAACAGCGAGGGAAGGGCAGCATCAGTTGGATTTTATATTGAAGGGCGAGATCAGTCGGATTTCACACCAAAGGGCTGAACAACGTTATGCAAGTTACACTATCTAACGTTAACTTCCACGCCATTGTAAGAAGACTGTGGAAAAGAGCCACCAATGAAAGCGTGGCTTGCAATGCAAGACGATGGCTCCACACGCGCGTGATGGCTACAGGTGGCTCCACGCATGGGATACAAGCACCATCAACCCACGTGCAGCCTGCGCCACAAGGTGTTGTCCCCACACGTGCACGACGGGTACGGACGGCCCCACGCGTGGGATAAAAAAGCCGCCAACTGAAGCGCAGCCCACAAGGCAAGGCCGCCTCCCCGCGCGTGCATGATGGCTACAGACGACGCCGGGCACCGGGACGGCCTGGGCGGGCCGCGGGCCGTGCCCGCGTTCTGCTCCGAGTCACCGGGAGTGACAGCGAGGCCAGCCCGCTGAGGCCCCGCAGGGGGTCCTGCCCCCTCTCCCCGCACTCCCCGCGGGTTCCCGGCCCCCCGGCCCGCCCGCCCCGGGCGTCCCTCCCCCCTCCGTCCCTCCCTTTGGCGGTCCCTCCCCGCCAACGCGTCCCGACCCGCCGCGCGAGAGACCCGCCCGCGCTCCCTCTCTCTCACGCCCGCAACGGCGGCGGGCGGCCGCGCGCATGCTCGGGGCGCGGGGCGGCGCGTGCGCGGGGCGGCGCGGGGCGGCGGTCTGCAGTGCGGGGCGGGCGGGCGGCGCGCGGGGAGGAGCGGGGGCGCGCGCGCGGCGGCGGCGCGGAGTGAGCTGCGGCGCGAGCGGCGGGCGGGCGCGCACCGAGCCGCCGTCCCTCCGGCCCCAGCACCCCGGCGGGACCCCGCGGCCCAGCGCCCTCCTCCGCACCGCGGACAGCTCTCGGCGCCCTCTGTAAGTGCGCCCCGGGTGCCGGCGGCGGCGCGGGGATAAACCGGGGGGCTCCGGGCTCGGCACCCGGCACCACGCCGGGCGAGGTGCGGGCGGCAACCTTCCCCGGCGTGCCGGCGGCGGAGCCGCCCGCCGGGCGGCGAGGTCGGGAGGGACGAGGCTGTCTCGGGTTGCCCCGCGCGGGGCTTTTCCTCCCGGGAAGGCGGCGGGGGTGCGTGCGAGGGCGGCGGGGGCCGAGGCGGGGGCTGCCGGGGGCGGTGCGGTCAGCGCGGCCGCTCCTTAGCGCTCGGGGATCGTTCTCGCCGGGAAAGTTGATGCGCGCGATTGGTCCGAGTGCGGGAGTCGTTGTTTCACGGGCGAGGTGGAGCGAAATTGTGTCCGCAGCGCTTTGCCGTGAACTGTTGCGAGATAAGAGACCGAATCCCGCATCGATCCGGATATAAATACCGACAACATCGAAAGGAAGCATTGATCTGTCGCTTAATAACTTGCGCCTGGAAATGTTTTGGCGAAAGTGGAAGTCTTGGGCGTTCTTGTTCATTTGAAAAGAGATAGCGAAAAGGTCGTTATTTTTTTCCAGTAGGGGAAAACAGAAAGAATAAAAAAAAAGCCCGTGTAAAACCGAAGAGCAAGGTCATCACACCCGCTGGGAAGGCAGAAGTGCTCCCGATCCTTGCGATCGCTTTATTGGTATTCTTACTGCCCGTAAGAGATTTTTTTCCTTCATTATTTTATTTTATCTAACATGCGAGTTCTTTGCAGGGTAAGCCTTGGGTTGCATTCGCAAGTGGGTGCGCTCGCCTCGCCCCTCCGGCGGGGCAGGTGCGGGGTGGAGGTACCGCGCTCCTGCTATTCACTTGGGCATCAGCCGGAGTGAAAATGGAGGTGGGAGGAGATAACAAAAGCTGGCGTGCGATCCTAGTCATTTCCCACGCGAAGGCGTGAGAAGAGGAGGGGAGGGAGACGGCAGGAGAGAGAATTTCGTTTCCAGAGATCAAAACAAAAGGAGGAGCAGGTTGAGGCAGATCGTGAGCAGCCGTGGGGGGAAGCGAGGCGTTTTCCGCGCTGACCCGAGCGGAGAGCAGTGCGGGGGCTCTGCGGGGGGCGGCGGCGTGCGCGGCCGCGGAGGGAGGGAGGGAGCGCGGTGGGGGGGGGGGGGGGGCGGCCTGGCCGGCGCAACTTTGCGCGCAACCACCGCTTGAAAATGAGTTGTCCGCCCCCGGGGAGATGTGCTGTGTGTGCGGGGGCGAGGGGGAGGCATGCCTGCCGGTGCTCCGGGGGGGTGGTTCTCCCTCCTCTTCCCAACCCCGCCGCGAAGGGCTCTTTAGCCCTCGGCCCCCGCCGGGAAGGGCCGGATCCCGGTAGTGCGGCGCCGGGGGAGCGCGCTGGGCACCGCGCTGCAGCGGGGACGCTTCCCCAGCGCACGGGGGTGCCGCGCCGGGACACGGGGGCTCTGCGCCGTGCGGGGGCTGCTGGAAGGGCCCCCCCAGCGCTGCCTTCCCTCCCGCACAACCCACTCCCCGTGCACTGCGAGTCCCTCCGCCCCGCGACCCCCTCTTTGCTCATTGCCCTCTGCGGGGCTGCCCGTGCCGCCGGGTCCCCCGGTGCAAGGCTTCCTCCCCCCGCCCGGGGGTGTCCCCAACCCTCCGGAATCGCCTGCTCTCCCCACTGCCCCCACCGGGGCACATCCCCCCGGCAGCCGGGCGGTCCCCTCCCTGCATGAAGCCACCTGCAAGGTCCCCCCACACCTCTTCTGCATCCTGTCCCCAACCCCTTGAGACTTTCCTCTGCTGGGGTGTCCCCCCCGGCACTCCCCTGCCTTGCCCCAGCCCGGGTTGGCTGCTCCGGCCCCCGACGTGAGGAGAAACGGTCGGAGATTGGGGGGGAAGGCGCGGGGAGGGGGGGAGCCTGATCTTATGCAACTGCAGACCCCCCCCTCCTCCCCACCCCCCTCCCCCCCCGAGGAGCCTGTTTAGGGGATTTTCGGAGGTGGGACGGGGCTTTCCGCCTTCCTAGGGCAGGGAGGGGGAGCCCGAGCCCGGCCGTGCGGAGCCCTCGGGGCAGCCGGAGCTCCCGCCCGCTGCGGAGGTACCGCCGCGGGGAACCGCGCTCCCAAATCCCGCATCTCCCGAAACAGTGCAGCAAGGCCGGGGGAGGGGGGCGGCGGTTACCTACACCAAAGGTAGTGTAATTCGGGCTTTTCGGCTGACAAAGAAACCGTGCAGATAACAGGGTAATGAAAAAAAACCTGCCCTTTTCATTAAAATTGAAATGTGATTACTTGCACGCCAGAGCCTTGGCCAATTAGCAAAAGGCCAAATGTATGAGTAAATTCCGTGTTCTTGTACAGAAGATGTTAACGTAACAGATGTGTTTAAGAGATACAGGTACTTCTCCCAACAATTCTGCTAGCAAAATATTTTTAGCAATGTTTTGTGGTGAGTGTTTCTGTGGATAGGCGTTCTCTTCCTTCATACATTGAAAGTTCAGCTCTCAGAGGTACCACCACCTCTTTATGAGAAGAAAAAGATGCACATGTTTGCTAACCGGAATATGAAAAAGAACAGAATCCTCACATTCAGAGAAAAATAAGTATGTGATGAAGCTCGGTCTTTGTAAAATATATATTCACTGGCCCTTTTGGAATACGTGCTTACTAGTAGTTTATTTCTATGAAACATTTTTAGACTCATTAGTTTTCACTATTACCCTTTTACTTTACAGAATGCCTTTTTTTTTAAAGAACGCAGTTCATTTAAGAACATCAGTTTACTTGAAAGGTCTTCCAGTACAGTGTTAGAATAGCACTATCCATTTCAGGTTTGTGGACTGCGATCAATTTTAATTAAAACTTTAATTACATTTTGCTTCTCCATTCAGGCAAAGCATAAAGTGGTCTGGGCTAACGCTGCTGTCAAGGAAAAATAAGGAAACATGTTCTTAATCTTCATTGTGTATTATTCCTGCCTTTTAATTAAGGACTGAGTCCTTATCCTGTTGGGCTCAAAAGGAATTTAGCCACAAATTTTTCTGACATAAAACTGCAATATTTAATCAGTTGTCTAGGTTGCCCTCTCTTCTTGCCCCATACAAATGCATACCTGTACATAGAATTACACCACTGATTTTTCCACTGATTTTTCGGCATGCCTCGTGTTCTGGAACATCCGGCTATTGACAGCACATCAGCTGTGTCATCAAGCAACATCTACTTCAGACTATCACACCATTATGTAACCTCACAACCGCAGAGCAAATGCCAGAGATGTCCCCGCTGCTGTCAGTCCCGTTTTACAGTTCCCTATGTGCACTCCCCTGGTGTAATACACCAGAAAAGTCATAGCTGAGATCACACCACAGTACCAACCAGAAGAAAAATTATGCTCTGGCCTGAACGGTAAGGCAAAGTCTACCTGGGATGTGATGGGCTGGTCAGGGCAGAGCAGAGCAGAACAGAAGGCTGCCGATTCAGCTTGCAGAAATGAGGCTGGTTGCGTAGGATGGAAGCGATGCAATGAAGCTGGCTTTGGTGCTGTTTGGAAAAGGCGCCGCATGTGTCCCAGGGTGTGACATCCTGCTGACTGCAGCGTGTCCGGGGGTGCGCTGGGGATCCCGGCCTGCCTTCCAGCACGGTCCCTTGCGAGGGCATGGGGAAGGGGCTGCAGTACCGCACTCCTGCAGCTCCATTTCTTCTCTTTTCAGTGTGTTGGGATGGTATAGCCCTCTTGACTTTTCTTTCTGTCTGTACTCTCAATATAGCTGTAGGCAGGATCTAAATCTAAGAATATAGATTTCTTTTAACAAACACATGAATATGATGAACTTTTTTATGGGAGCTTCCAAAATTGTTTACTTTTCAAGCTGTTGTTCTGTTTCTCAGTTTTGGAATTCTAATTTTATATCTGGCTGCACTGTGCATTCCTGTGTTTTTTGTATTACATCTGTGCCTCACACTCATACTTTAGGTATTCAGTTCTGTAAATTTTGCAGATTCCTGTGGATTTCCAGAAGTCTGTGTCACTTGGGCAAATAATGCTGGCTCATCCCCTAATTGTGTATTAAATGGCAATGCAGACTAATTGAAATTAGAGTTAGAAAATTTAAAATATTAGAGGCAAATTTGTTTTTAAAGTACTTAGAATTGAAACACATAGCACTTACCATGAGAAACTGTGCTCCTTGTCCGTGATGTCAAACATTTTCAGCACTGGTGTTCATCCCTTTGTTTTTAATGCATATTGTTTTACCAGTGTGGATTGGGGCTGAATACCCTTTGTCTTTAGACTGGTCTAAAAAGAAGCTTGTTTCAGAGTGCTTTTGACTGCCAATGGATTCTGCACTTTTCTTTAATTTTGTCTGACACTAATAGAGAAAAGCAACCGTGTGGTCTTCCTGCATTATTCCTCATGCCTAATTTTGACTCAGACTTCACTGTAATTAACCTAGACCATTTAATCTGTCCCCATTTTCTTGTGGGTCCACTTTACCTGCATTTGCATACCTTTTGCCATTCTATACATCCTTTGCCTTTTTCTTTCTTCCTTTGGAGTGTAATTTTGTTTCTTCTCTGATCTTTGTGTGCCTTAATTGCATCTTTGGATCGCTTTTCTCTTTACCAATTGTCTTCTTCACTGTTTATTTCCCTTAATCCGTGGGAAAGATCCTTACTTGCTCTATAGCTTCTCTACGTGGTATCGCTGAAAGCATTGCCTGAGACAAGAATACAACACGAATAGGGAAGGTTATGAGCATATGTAGTGCTGTAAGATGTAAGGATCCAGATGGGCTCCCATCACAGGGAGGCGCTTTCTTACCTCAGCTCCAACTCTTGTCTTTATTCACAGAAAGAGAGAATCTTATCTTTTGAATTTTATACTATTGCTCTGAGAGTAATAGCTATAATCCTTTTCAAAGATAATGAAACAGACGATAAAAAGGATACTTGTTCATGGAATACAAAATCTCCGGGTAGTGCTTCAAATCCATATTGCTTTTTAAGTTATGATTTAAGTTCTAAGAATATATATATTTTTTTTCAATTTGTGTTTCAGACTTTACGTGGACATTATCCATAGGGTCTCTGCTTTCAGGAGCTTTTCCACATTTATATATGAATATGACCCAAAGGACAATAATACACATGTAGGAAATTAAGGCAGATTATTAGAGATGGTCTCATAGCTGAAAGTTGTAAAAAACAAGTAGTTTCAAGGAGGCAGTTGAAGGAGAGGAAAAGATAGAAATCACTTGATACTCAATTTCACTGATGTGTTTATAAAAAAATCAAGCTGTTTTTCTTTGTGATTATTCCCCCGAGGAGGGCAAGGAACAGAATATGTTTTGTAAAATAACTTGTAAAACCGCAGTTAATTGAAATAAACAGTGTTCATTGAGAGTGGGATGACAAATGCATCTTTTGTTGACCTAAACATGATGGATTCTGAAACTCTGATATCAAGGGCAAAGGAAGAAGTATTACAGATCTTATTGAAGATTTTCTGCCTGGAACAAACCCCATTAAGTCACATTTTCAATCTCAGACTACACATTTAACAGAACATATTATAGCTTCCCCAATTTCACTGTTTTGAAGGAGCAAGAGTTTGATACATTCTTGAGTTTGTCAACAACTTCTGATTTTTGAAGTTATGAGAAGCAGTAATTTGAGGTAATCAAGTGGCTCTTTTAAGATAATTATAATAAAATAATTTCCTACTAGGAAGATAAAGAATTTAAAAATCACTTTATCATCACAAAGTCATTTGAGGAAGAATATCTACACAATCAGCATTAGAAGAGTCTAAATTGATGTGCAGGAAAAAACCAAGCTGTAATGGTGATTTTTATAGCTTTTACACTAATATATATGAGACACTAAACTTTTTTACTAAAATGACCTTTATTCACTTTTGACTTAAAGCTGATTTAATTTTAAATAATTGATGATTTCAGAAAAGCATTATTGTTTTTATGCAGCTCCACTGTATAGTTTACTAAATACCAGAAAGAATCATTTTACCTATTCCTTGTTCACTAACTTAGACCTCAAAAGTTCATTCATGAAAAGATGTAAAAACTGAGATCCATGATGGTAAGACTTATAAATGGCATATTAACTTTTGGGTTTTTTTGGTCCTACCGAGGTATTTTCGTACCATAGTTAGGCATAAGAAAATTGTGGAATTTTGTTTAACTCCCGAGGAGTTGAATCAACCAGTATAATAATAACAACTGATGGAATTACCTTGGTTGTTCAAACTTTGATGAAGAGTATGTCAGCACTGTGCAAGTCAAAATGTATACTCAGGAAGAAAACAAGCTGTGATGGTAATTTACAGAGCTTTTAGACTAATAAATATAAGGCTCTCAACCTTTTGATGAAAATTACTTTAATTAGTTTTAACATGTAGCTAAATAGGAAGTTGTGTTCTATAGCTGAAAGCTTTCAGATTCATAAATGTTTAACTCTGCAAGGGATGATAATGAGAACTTTAGCCAAGTGTCTAGCAGAGTCTGTAATGTTTGACTCAGTGATACCTCTATCTAGTCTCCCGTTCATGAACGGCATACATATTTTTTGGGGAAAAAAAATCAGTCTTGATTTAAAGACCACAGATAATGGAAAATTTATCTCAGTTCTCCCTATGTTTTTCTAATAGTTAATTATCCTTAGTGTTAAAACATATGCCTCGTGTCTTGGTTCTGGACTTCATTACCAGTTCTTGAGCCAAACAATCCCTGAAGTAGTTGAAAGAATATTAGTCTTAAATATGTCAGCTGTTGAGCCAGGTGTGTGTAAAGTATCTGACTTGATTTTAGTATCTAAAAATGATTTCACAAAGGCAGTATGTTACTGGAAATTATTTATTTTTTTAATAAAAGATTAGTGTTCCACTTAGAAAACATTTTAACTCAAAAGCAGATATTAAATAATTCGCTGTAAGGTGGAATTAAATGGCAGTGAGGAGAGCTATATAGTATCCTTTTTGTGGACTGCATTTGAGAATATGTGTGTGTTTAATTAGACTTTATTCAGAATGGAGTCCTCTAAAATTAGAACATCTTGTTTATAAAAGCTCTTAGAATACAGCATATTTCTGTGTACTCTCATCTGCTATATTTAGAAATACAAAGTAACTGAAGACTCTTGGAGAATGAAATTTGGGATATTAGTAGTTTGAATTAAAATGCTTTTGTTTTTTAATAGAAGTTGATATACAGAGGAAAAAAATGTGATTTTGAAAAGTTAGTAAAAAAGAACATTTTTACAAGGCCTTAGCACTGAAGATAAAATCAGCTTACATAATGGATAACGCTGCAAAAATTTATTTGTGAAAGTATTGCTAATATCCAGCACATACCCAGTTGATATCACTATAGTCGATGTGCTTTCATTACAACAGAACGTATACTGTACTTTTCTAAAGCAGTCATTTTTCATTTTAAATGTGTATTTTTTTCAAATTATACAAATGAGTACCGACTTTCAGGAATGGTCTTGAAATACCTGTCTTGAATTGCATAAAAGGCTTTCAGTTTGAAAGTATGATAGCCTGAAAAGGAATTTTAGTTTGGTACGTAAAACATACTGAAAATTTTTGCAAACCAGACTGATTTATACAAAAGGACTGTATCTTCAAATGCCCTCTAAAGAAGTTTGACGTGTGTTTTTCACGCGGGTTTTTTTTGCATCTGACTTGGAGATGTTAGTGCTCTTGGATCTGATCACATGAACTACATTGTAAGGTCAAAGGATGCTCTGCTATGTGCTCCGGTGGGCTTGGAATCTGGTCCTTGGCATCCATGCTGAATGAGAAAATTTAGAAGATTAGCATGCTTTTTGGCCTTGAAATCAGAATGTTAGATGTTTTACCTTGTTAACACTTTTATATTATGCATCCTTAAATGAGGAGATCACAAAAGAATCACAAACTGTTTTTCCCATATAAGTACATAAAATATGTCTGCCGCCTTCTGTCAATGAATTTCTAATGATACAACTGTATTACTGAAATGCCGGAGCGTTTAAGAGAAGTAGCTACTAAGACTCCATTTTCCTCCTCAGGTATGGTAAGTAGATCACAAAGTAGCTTTTATCATTCTTCATTAAAAGAGAATGTTTAGAAGAGCTGTCTCTTGCTATGGTACACATTGGGCGGGTGCTTAGCTGTTTAGTTCAATGGCTATTTTTTATTTATTTTAATTCTTGTCTGGGGAAATAGAAGGGTTGGAAGGGGTTATGATTCTTTGTATTTTTCTCAAGTGTCTGCCACAAAGGGGTGCGACTGAAACACATCAATAAGTAATACTAGTTTCTACATGGCTTAAGAAGTGAACATTACTCATCTGGGCTTCCCACTCTGTTACGTGAGAATGTAATGAGAATGAAGTGTCAGCAGGTACTAACTGCCTTGCGTCTTATCTCATCCTTCAGCTTTTACTGATCCCTTTTTTCCTTCCTCTCTGGCTCTGCTTCCTCTCTTCTTTGATTCTGCTCCAACAGTCTCCTGTTGCCTAAGAGTCTCCCTCTCCTTAACAATACCTGGCTGTGCATGTTTCACCATGGTGGATGCTTTCTTCATCTTGCATTTTAACTGTGGGTTTGTGTTTGTTTTTTAAACTGTGTGCCTTATAAAACAAGGATCTGGCTTTTGTGTATGTTCTAGGAAGTGCAGCTGTATGTATATTTACGGTGCTATAAAGGTAAATATTTTTATTAAAATTTTAACAACATATAGGAGGTGTTGTAAATACAACCTGTGCAGAAAGATAAGGTGCGTGTTCAGGGATTTCATGGAGTGACTTTGAACCAGTCCATGTCTGATAGCAGCGACTGAGTCCATCTCCCGCAAAGCTAATTAGGATACATTTATTCTGCAGTCACTAGGTTGTGAATGAAGTATGCTGACATACTCAAACTAGCCCTAAACCAAGTATATGATGTGCCTGTAGCAAGCCAGACACAGCAATACAGTGCTTAGCATGGCTTATGTACTCAGGTCTTCATCCTGCCCTTGAGCAGGTTATGCAGCCTACACCACATTCTGCTTTGCCCCAGCGGGGCTGTTTGCAGCGGCAAAGCCAGCGAGTTAAAATGCTCTGGTTCAGCTGCAGGGGCTGCAGTGTAGATACACCCTAGAACACGTTCTAAACAGCTGGGTTTGTATCCAAATATCTCTAGACCAGTATTTTCAAAGAACCGTCTGCAAGATGTCACAGTACAGTGTGAACAGATGTTGAGTACAGCTGTGTTCTTTCTGTGTGTCTGTCTGCTTTGTCCATTGAATCACTCTCTTCAGTGCCCTAACTCCCTGTATCTTAGTGCAAGGCCCAGTATCTATCTTCTTGTAAATCTGTGCAGTAGGATTGGAGCCTATGCATTTCTTTCTTTTTTTTTTTTTTTTTTTCTGGGTTGTGTAATGTTGGGATAGGAAGATGTAGGAGACTGAAAATGTTACAATAATTTAGCATAACATATGCTGCATTTTTTATTTCTACATACTGTTATCAATGGTCCTCCTATCAGTATGTACATATCACGTAATGCCACAACTTCTGTGTTATTAATTAGCTTAACAAAATCTATTAATGTGAGTTCTTCAGTCATAAAGCAGTTTGCTTTCTTTAGACAAGAATGAGTTAGAGAACTGTTTGCAAGTTAATTGCTATTACTCATGAGATACATTACTTTAGATTAGTACCTCCTTCAAATATTTTTCACTGAATGTAGATTTTTTTCATCATATGAAATTATAAATAAATGAGAAACAATTTAACAAGGTTCTGAATTGTTGCATGAGAAATCCATGGCAAATATAAAATAATAAAGTAATTCATATTTTTATCAGACAGTCCTATCACTGCTTTGTATTGCTGCTGTTTTAATTAAAAAAAAAATCCTGCAACTTCATGTGCTTCAAATATGTGAAAAATACCTATGTCCAACTATGGCTTGAGTTCTAGTGGGTGTCTTATATTCCATTGTCAGCTGAGAAGGAGACAGAAAGATATTTTGAAAATTCCACTTTCTTCCATATAAATTGCAAGGTGTTGCAACATGCGGCTCATTTCAGCTGTATGCACCTCCCTGTTGCCAATAGGAATGTATTAGTGATGACCAATAACAATATATCAATGTCAGCTCATCTCCAGATAAAAGAAAGAGTTCATGATACGGTCAAGGTTGTCCTGGGATTATATGTAACAGAGATATCTGGAGATTGTAATTCTCAGTGTTGCCCAGTAAACCCAACGGTTTATTGTTGTTAGCATTGATATACTAAGAAGGGCTTCAACATCCGAAGCTGTGCGAGGCAACTAACATATTCCCTGTTTCTGCAACTCTGCATTTTGTCATTCAGAATAGTAATTTATGAGATTCCCGATTCTAGTAAGACCTACACAGCTGCTAATAGCCATTTCAGTCTTGCACTTTTGTTTTCCATTGAAAATACCTTCAAGAAGTCTGCAAAAATTAGCAGTTTTTCATTTGTTCTGGATGATCGAAGTTAGTGGTATCACTCTGGACACTTGAGGAATGAGGTACTCTTTTATAAATGTTGAATCTAGGAGAGTGAACAAAAAAAAATAAGGGATTGAATTCACACAAGTTATAGGGGTAAAGTCACCGCGTGTCAACTGTGCTATGGAAATTGGCCATGATGCAAAAATTCAAATTACAGTAAAAATGACTTAGATGCTGTTGTACAGTGAAAGGAAATGTATGCCATCAGTGGGCAGTGGGGTTAGCAGCGATGTTGACAAGCACAGACATCAGGAAATATTTAGGAGCAAATGGAAGGTTAACTTGACGGTGCTTAATTATTAAAAATTCCCATAGAGTTGAATGTGGACTGGAAATTTCTTTTCTGAATCAATCCCACCCTGCAGTAGCTGGACCAATGCCATACAAATATAAGGACTCATTCTGTGAGCTGATCTGTCAGATTCCTACTGGAAAAATTGGATCAAGGAATGGATTTGAATAGTGCAACGTACATCCTGAACCACCAAAACACTTCTGCGAGTGATTAGATTTAAATACATGGGAAAATCTGTTGGTTTGAACACAAAGAGTTGACTAGAAATGTAGGTGTAAGTGTTCAGCAAGCTCATAGCCCAAAGGAGATGAGACTTGGGGAAAAGGAAAAGGTGTGATCGTGAATCATGTCAGAGATGTAGGCAGGACCAGCTCTGTGAGGATTTCAGTGCTTGGGCGAAGATATTATAAATGAATCAATAAGGAAGGGGGAAGTGAGGAAAAGGAGTAGGACAGCATTTGAAGATAGCAGACGGTAAAGGTGTCAGCATCTAAGAAAGGCTGAGAGACTGAGGAGTGGAGAACCTCTCACAAACAAGGTGATCAATTAGAAATGGAAAATTACCAACAGTTTCACCACTTCTCACAATTTATAGGTGTTGTGAGAAAACTTTGCTGGGAAAAATTGAGTTGCCAGGAAAAAATTGAATTTAGTTATAAATCCAGCTGATTCTTGCCACTTTTCTTTGAACTGCTTCTTGATATGTCACGGTAGCCAAGCTGTACCAGAACTGTAGTAGGGCAAAAGCATTCACTGAGTTAGGTGCTTAGAGGAGGCCTTTCCGAGATGCTGGTAGCTAGCTACCTGATCTGTGATAACTTTGCTTATATGTATATGTGAGATGGGCAATAGATGTAGCTGTTGGGGAAGAAGAAGGGGAATTGAGATAGTTTTAAGTCACATACAAGTAAGCCCTAAAAATGACCAGAAAAACACCCCCAGTGCAGGCTCCCTCTGGCAGTGAGTTCCGTGTGGGTGCAGGGGAATTTGCCCGTCTAGAGGCGTCTGGGACATGAAACTAAGTGGGGAGAAGGACTGAAAAATAAAATGTAAAGCATTTGCATAAGACTTTATATGTTCTCTCATCATATGATTCACTGATCTTATGACTGAACTGCTGCTTTTAAAAATCCTGCTTTTCTGCAGTAAAAAGCTGTTAGTTTGGGGCCCTGATTTTGAAATATTTAAATGACAAGTTGCTCATTGTTTTGCATTTGTATTTATGTGCCATGTAGTTTTCACCGCTGATGTCAGTTTTGAATGGGATATGACACCTACAGTATTGGCAAATTTATAGAATTTGACATGATTTCATTCACATCGTATTACATGATGAAGCAGGAGGCAGAAACGTGACTTGTCCGAGAGCTTTTAGAAAACTGATGGCAAAGCAGAGCATGGAATCCAACACCCTGATTCTCATAGCGAATTGTAGACCATGTTTTACCTATTTGCTTGATCACAGTGCTATAGTGAAGTTCCTTGCATGGGAGGAACTCAGTTTGGACTGCTAATTTGAAAGAGGTTGGGCAAAACCTCAGAAACCCTATTTCTAGTTGTTACAAGTCAAGGTGGAAAAACGTTTGGCATTTGTGTAAATTTTTCACCGATAAGCAACAAGTGTTTCAGTCCTGTACATCAGTAAAGGCCAATCTCTTCCTCAGCAGAGTTGCCCATACAGTTCAGGTGTCGTTCCCATATTGATGATTGTCTTCTGCATCTGGCTGTGAGATGAGTAATACAAGATCTGCTGGTGGGGTGACCGCTTTTGGGGTTTGAAAAGAATGAGGATGCAGACCTAGAAATTTGGATGAAAGCAGTGTCCTGTTGGACTTCTGGTGTGATGCTGATCTGTCCCCAGTGAAACGCGGTATCTGATTACCCCAGCACCAGGTGATCTACGTTCTCGGCAGCGGGAGGATGAATGGTGGCACCAGCTTGGGCTGAGCTCTCCATCCAGCCCAACACAGCCTTTGCTGGCTGGGTTGATATGGTCAGTGAATCACATGTATCTGCTAGAAAGGGAAGCTTTCCCTGTTGCCTCGCTTCCCTATTACCACCTATTCCTTTGTGGTTTATCTCACCAAAACGACCTTTTTTTCTTTTCTGGGATGAAGGGGCATGGCCAGTTTTCTCTTATCCTGCCTTGCACATGGCTATACATATCCTAGGGTATACACAAGACATTAGGCAAGGAGCCGTTTTCAAATGTGGGAGAAGTTTCTTTGGAGGGTATAACCCTTTTTGGCAGCAGAACTGGATTATGTCAGATTAAAATCACTGTGTAATCATCCTGCCGTGGAGTAATGGGACCAATACAGAGCTGTGATCGTTGCCTGCCTGTGACCTGTTTCTGAGGCTTGTCTTTCCTCTTGGCTCTCTCAGGTACTTGGTGTGAAGCTGAACAGTTTAGAAATATTGGCTATCCTTATAAATTCTTACAGAAGTAAGTACTTGTGTGTAGTTGATGAACTAAAAATTACATAAAAGTATTAATGAACTAAAAGCAATAATTATTGTATACCTTAAATTTAAATGATTAGGCCACCACCAGTCTAATTTTGGAATATTTGTAAAGTGGAAATAAGCAGGTATTCACATCTCTCCCAGGTTCCTATGTTTTTATAGAATCATAGAATCATAGAATAGTTTGGGTTGGAAGGGACCTCTAAAGGTCATCTAGTCCAACCCCCCTGCCGTGCGTGGGCAGGGACATCTTCAATCAGATCAGGTTGCTCAGAGCCCCGTCCAACCTGACCTTGAATGTTTCCAGGGATGGGGCATCCACCACCTCTCGGGGCAACCTGGGCCAGTGTTTCACCACCCTCAGCGTAAAAAATTTCTTACTTATATCTAGTCTGTATCTACCCCCCTTTAGTTTAAAGCCATTCCCCCTTGTCCTGTCGCAACAGGCCCTGATAAAAAGTTTGCCACCATCTTTTTTATAAGCCCCCTTTAAGTACTGATGGGCTGCAATAAGGTGTCCCCACAGCCTTCTCTTCTCTAGGCTGAACAACCCCAACTCTCTCAGTCTTTCTTCATAGGAGAGGTGTTCCATCCCCCTGGTCATTTTTGTGGCCCTCTTCTGGACCCGCTCCAACAGGTCCATGTCTTTCCTGTGCTGAGGGCTCCAGAGCTGGACGCAGGACTCCAGGTGGGGTCTCAGCAAAGCAGAGTAGAGGGGCAGAATCACCTCCCTCGACCTGCTGGCCACACTGCTTTTGATGCAGCCCAGGATACGGTTGGCCTTCTGGGCTGCGAGCGCACATTGCTGGCTCATGTCCAGCTTTTCATCCACCAGTACCCGCAAGTCCTTCTCGGCAGGGCTGCTCTCAATCCCTTCATCCCCCAGCCTGTATTGATAGCGGGGGTTGCCCCAACCCAGGTGCAGGACCCTGCATTTGGCCTTGTTAAACCTCATGAGGTTCACACGGGCCCACTTCTCCAGCTTGTTGAGGTCCTTCTGGATGGCATCCTGTCCCTCTGGCGTGTCGACCACACCACTCAGCTTGGTGTCATCTGCAAACTTGCTGAGAGTGCCCTTGATCCCACTGTCGATGTCATTGATGAAGATATTAAACAGTACTGGTCCCAGTACAGACCCCTGTGGGACGCCACTCGTCACCAACCTCCATCTGGAAATTGAGGCATTGACCACTGCCCTCTGGATGCAACCATCTAACCAATTCCTCACCCACCGGACAGTCAACCCATCAAATCCATACCTCTCCAGTTGAGAGAGAAGGGTGTTGTGGGGGATTGTGTCAAAGGCCTTACAGCGGTCCAGATAGACGACATCTGTAGCCCTTCCTGTGTCCATTGATGTAGTCACTCCATCATAGAATCATAGAATCATTAAGGTTGGAAAAGACCTCTAAGATCATTGAGTCCAACCATTAGCCCAACACCACCATGCCCACTAAACCATGTCCCTAAGCGCCTCATCTACATGTCTTTTAAATACTTCCAGGGATGGGGACTCCACCACTTCCCTGGGCAGCCTGGTCCAATGTTTAACCACTCTTTCAGTAAAGACATTTTTCCTCACGTCCAATCTAAACCTCCCTTGGCACAACGTGAGGCCATTTCCTAGCGTCCTATCGCTAGTTCCTTGGGAGAAGAGACCCACACCCACCTCGCTACAACCTCCTTTCAGGTAGTTGTAGAGAGCGATGAGGTCTCCCCTGAGCCTCCTCTCTCCAGGCTAAACAGCCCCAGTTCCCTCAGCCGCTCCTCATAAGACTTGTTCTCCAGACCCCTCACCAGCCTCGTTGCCCTTCTCTGGACACGCTCTAACACCTCAACGTCCTTCTTGTAGTGAGGGGCCCAAAACTGAACACAGTATTCGAGGTGCGGCCTCACCAGTGCCGAGTACAGGGGCACGATCACTTTCCTACTCCTGCTGGCCACGCTATTTCTGATACAGGCCAGGATGCTTTTTGTTTGTTTGTTTGTTTGTTTGTTTGTTTGTTTGTTTTTAAAAAACTTGTAAGACTTGGATCGGTCCAGAAGCGTACGAATAACTGGAAGAGGGTCCAGGATAATGGTTTCTGGGTGAGCATCAATATACACCTGGAACCTGTGAACCAACTCCAGTGACTGGATGTCATTCTGGTCTGCTTCAAGGATCATTAAGGTTGGAAAAGACCTCTAATCTGTCAGTTTATGTATGATCACATCCAAAGGGCCCTGATCTTCAATGGGTTTGGTGAGGTCAAGCTGTACTACTTCTACTCCTCTTTTCTGGCACAGCTCGGCGAAGGTCATAGAAGGCCACTAGGTCACATTTTTGCTGCTGAGATCTCAGTCAGGTGGTGTTGTGATAATGATCCACTTGGACTAGAGCTGATGAGGAAGTGGGCTGCAGAGCACGGATTGGGCTCTTTAAGTAGATAGTGAGGCGATGCATGTCTCCGTTATCTCTGAGTTTTAATTACATTGGATTAATTACATCACTATATTACATTTACATGCAATTATTACATCAGTTTTAATTACCAGTTTAGCCATAGTCCTTGACATATTTTTTCTTCTTAGGTTTTTGCGTAATAAAATACAGGTGTCTGCGCTCCACTACACATATGAAAATTGCTCATGCGCACATGGTTGTCAAAGTGCTATGAAAAAATAAAGTGCCAGATCATTTTCTCATTTGGATTTGTAGTTATCCTTTAGAAAGAAGCCAGCAACTGACCGCTTCTCAGTTGTATGCTTTATGGCAGACTATAATATGGTAGAGCTCCTATAATTTAGAGCTGAATTCCATTTTAGATAGGCTTTGTGGCTTTTCCCCTTGGACATGTGAAGCATTACCTAGAAATCAGTTTGACTGTGAATAAACTGGAATGTGAAGATTTCTCAGCACAGTGGAGTAAAGAGGCATAACCAGTTACATTCTGCTAATCTATGGGTTGTGCCCAAGATTTGTCACTGCTGTAAGAGTTGGGAGACGTGGCTATTATCTGTTCTTGCTTGTTTCAGAGGGGAGTGGGTGTGACACTGTAAAGACTGACACCTGGTAAAAATATTTTTTTAAAAAGTACTAGAGCAGAAGAAAAGGAAAGTTACATATTTTATGTGGAATGGTCCAGAAGTTGTATGTTCCCTGTTTTTCCTTTGAAAAATCTCTATGTCTTTGGCCAGCTGTGGGTGATCATTCTTCCCATTTCTTCCCATTTATTATTATGGCAAAATTTTTAAAAATGGAGTCATTTGAGCACCAATCACACTGGATATAAGCCAATTCAACTCCATCAGGCTCCATTAAGTTGTTATTAAGTGCTGTCAGCCAAGTCCACATTATGGAAGACAAAAGATGAAAATCTGCCATATGTAAGAGTTGGTTGTACAATTTTTTTTCAGCATAGCAACACTCCGGAGCTCGTACAGCAAACTTTTCAGCTTAGGTGTGTATTCTGAAAGTAGAACTCCACAGTCTGGTTGTTTTTCAGCAAAAGAGCTTGCCAGTTTTATTCTGTTCCTGTAGCTTCAGACTGTTCAACGGGACTTTTTATCACTCTAAATGAAAAATTTAAAGGTATGGTTTAGCTATAGTGGGACTGGCTGGAACAGCCCTACATCCCACGGCTAGCTGAAAGGGCTCAGTCACTTGATGCTTCGCTTATTTTTCTGCCTGAGGCACTTTGATAGCACATGCCTTAATGTGTCACTGAAGTTTTACTTGTTCCCAGGGGGGCAGATGAACCAGCAGGGAGGAAACAGTGCTCATCCTGCCTTTCTTCCTGGGCAGCATTGAGTAGGCAAGGCAGCTCCCTGCACTCTGCCGTTCCTGCAAGGATTTCTCCAAATCTTCCTTACAGTCAGCCAAAATAAAAGCAAGCCTCAAGTAGTGGAAAGGCAGAATATGGCTGGTGAGAAGCAGCAAGCAGCCCTTTCTGTGGTGAGCAGATGAAGCAGCTGTTCAAAAAGGAGATTATTATAGGAATATATGCACCAGCATGAAGCTTACTCAACCTGCCTATATTTTTTCTCTTAAGTTTATCAGATGATTTCTTCTGGTTGTGTGTCAGGTAATAATCTCCTGTGCATCTGCGTTGTATATATATTAGGTCATGTCTAGACTGCTTTGGAGTGAAATAAGTACTTCCTTGGTTGGGGAATGGATGGTGTGGAGTAAAGCACAGAGGGTGCTGCTGGGGTCCTGCTTCTGCATCTGGTGTGGGCACAGCCTGCTGGCACCAAGTCTCTGCCTTGGGCGGGTTGGGGAGAGCCGTCCCGGGGATGTGCATGGGAGCTGGGGCACATTGGCCCTCTAGTGCACAACTTGCCTCAGCACCTACCAGTTTAATGACAGCTGGCACCTACCACGAAGACACCTGAAGTGAATAAAGACCTGAAGACACCACAGACAGCTTGAATAATAACCTGTTTTTCCTAAGAAATAAACATCCCGCATCAGTTATGCCCAGGTCACAAGTTTAACTGAACATTTCCCCAAGGTCTGTGTGAAGCTTTGAGGAAAAGTTTCTTACTCAGCTATTTCACATATAGACTCAGAATATCGTGTCATTACCTCTGCTCTGTCAGTTGGCTCCAGAAGAGCCTGACTTGCTTTTCTCTATATTATTCGTAAAGACATTTGCAAAGCTATCTTGTACCTCTGTGCAGAACCTCTATAGGGTATAGTATGGCATATATAAAGTTTATAAAGTATTCAGCAGCAGTATGCATAGCTTATGTGGGGATCTGGGGGTTGGTGGGGAATCTTTTAAAATAGATTTAATTTAATTTAATTTTAATTTAATTTTAATCTTTTAAAAAAGATTCTACAGCTCACTGCAGAATCTTTAATGTTTTTGATTATTTTTATGTAGTAATTCTCCTTCCAGTGCACTTCTGATAAAATCCATAGTAGAATCAATTCTACTATTGATTATCCATTATAATCAATAATAAATAAAATTTCTTTATGTAAGCATCTAGGTCCATGGATTTTATACCTTCTGTGTAAAATGAGAGATCATGTTTAAGTAGCGAAGTGAATAGCAAAGAGGAGCTCTCCTGTTCCTGATGTTCTTTGGGAAAAGCTATTCCGAAAGAGTTCTATGTGTAGATACTCTTAGTCTAGAAAATTGTTATTCTCTGGAAACATAGCTATGTTAGTAAGATGCTTTTCTGAAGAATAAGAAAGGGATGAGAGTGTTATTACCTTGAATTTCTCAGGAATACCTTTTGTAGTTCATATCCACTACGGATTTTAGTCAGAACTAGTGTGCAAATAGTCCATAGTGATTGAATCATTAGAAGAGTTTGGAAGAATTACAGAAACTCGAAAGATGGCAGTTATCAAGGCAGTAAAAGCAACTCTCCTCTATAAGGAAGAATAGAAAGCTAAGCCTGAGACTGAAACCACAGCTCCATAAATGGACTTATTGCACGTTGTGTTCCTACCCACAAAATCCAGGAGGTAATTACCTGGCTTAATCAGGCACAAAAGAAGGGCTGTCCCAGGAAGAAATTACCTCATCCTGAGGTTGGAACTAGGACAAAACTTCCTGGCCCTGAGAAAGGTAAATATACCGTAAACCATGAGAAAGGTTTCCATGCCGTAACAGCCTGCTTATGAGGCAGTTGGCGCTTAATATCTCTGTTTTGTCTCAGTGACGCAACCAGCCTCAATTATTTTTCCAAAAGCTCAACGTTGTCTGAAATGCCACCGTGTGACCCATGGAGCTTGCTCCTTGGGTAAGTGAAGCTTGAAGGACAGCCTACGCAGTTTCCAGGGCGTAGGAAACATTAGGAAATACTGACAAAATCAGTGTGATGAAATAAATAGTATTCTCCGGCTGCTCTTTGTCTTACTTTGAAAACATTACTTTTTATGGCCACAGATTTTCCAGTGGGAAACGCTGAATGCAGTTCAGGACCAGCTTTGTCTAGACTTCCCCTGGTCCTAACTCCAAGAAACTATTTGGCTCCTTGTTCACTGTAACAGTGCTAGAATTAAATTCTGTTTTCTGACAGAAAATCACCCCCTGATTTTGTGCCTAAGGCTGTTAACGCTAGTGCTACATTAGAGAGCCACATCAGCATTTTTTGATGGATAAATAACTGTTGCATTACTTATAACTGTATCTAATACCATAACTCAGAGCATTTGTGGCACATTTGATGGTATTTAGTTATCTAAAAAGTGCTCTGTCAGAGCATACCGCGGATATCTAGGTGGTGGATGTAGTTTTGCTATTATATCATAGTGTTCTACAAATATTAATAACACTGCGCTTCAGAGTGAGCTATAGCCGTAAACCTGTAAAATAACTCCCAACAGTTCATCTTGATAGTCTGTTGAAATTGGACTGCTCTGACTATACCCCCTTCAGGCTGACTGCCAATCTCGTATTTTATTCTGAAATTCCACAAGGAGACACTCAAAACAAACACTACACTAGCAACAGCTTGCATTATATTTAAGGCAGTAGCTAGCATCGGTTTCACTTTAGCCTCTCTGTGGCTTTCTTCATTTGAAAATCTATGAAGTTTGACCTTTTGAATACATTTTGCTCTTATTTATTCCCCCTGTTGACTGCAGTGGGAACTGAATGGATGTAGCTGAGGAGAGAATGGGTATATCGTAGATGCTAACCTGTTATGACTAAATTATCCCTGTTAGTCCCATGTTGCCCAGCACCAGCCACTTTATATAATGCGTATCTCCTCAGTAGTTTGCTTTCAGGATAGAAAAATACAGCTGTTAGATTTGTGTCCGAGTTTTCTTAGGAGGGGAAAAAAAAACCCAACCTGGAAATTACAGGATTATTCCAGGCACCATTTCAGTGATGTTCAGCTTTTTGTTCTGCAAATGCTTTTTCTTTGCTACTGCTTTTGAAAATAAGCTGATCTTGTAATTCACTATTAAAGCCTAAAGGTGAATGTGATCAAAATAACCGATCACCAAGGTCAATATACCCTTGAATCAGAGAGTTTTGCTAATTTTAAGCTTTAGTGTTTTTCAGAAAGTAGTGTGTTTCGCAAGAACAGAAGAGGTAGAATGTAGGATTGGGACAATATGAATGCGCACACATCGCTGCCAATGAAAGCAAAGCTTGCAGGTCTAATTTTAGGCTTTTCAGCCTTGGTATTGTTCCTTACAGCACAGTTATTTTCCATATGATACAAAGCAGTCCTTTTTCAAGTTTTATAAACTGCTTTAGAGAGCAAAAGCAAGGACAAAGTGAGTATATGTCAGTTGAAAGCAAATCAAAGAAGCTTAACTAAGGCTGAGGTTAACGACAATTGCATGTCATTTCTATATTCAGAGGACAATTCTTTAAGAAAAGCAAGAATCTAGAGAAATATATCATGAGACCTGGAAGTAAAGAGAGTTATGCGGGGTCTGAACTGGGACCCTTGGGTGTGACTGGATTTGCTTCAACCCCTTTAATTAATTTACACTGTGCTTAGATGCCTAGTAACTTAGTCCTCTTAAAATGTCAAAATGACCTCTGCTGTTTGGAGAAGTAGGGCTTACAGGATATCTACCTATCTCTGGGTGCTTGAAACTAAGCATTGTCGATGCAGTGGGGATGTTACAACTAATTCTTTATGTAACACCAGATAGATGCTGTTTTCTAAATTTACCTTTTACTGATACATTCATACAAAATAAGTTTATAGAATTATAGAAATACAGTACTGTAGAAATGCTTGTGTTCTTTCCTGTATATGAACTACCAAGGACTGGAGCCAGTTGGCACTAAGCCATTCCTCATGGAAGTGTCAGCAAGTCAATGGTACTAATCTGTCAAAACTATTAAAAATACCTTTAAAAATAATTAAGTTAACATAGTCCCCATTTTTCATTCAAGAGAAGCTTATTAACTGAATGAACGTATGACGATGGCCATACAAGGGCCAGAGAAATCAGAGAACATAAAGTTGTGTGATTATTGTTAGTAAATCTGGACCCAAAAAACAGAGCTGTTTGAAACCGGTTGGTAACTGGCTGTAATGGCAGAAAGACAATTTCTTGGGAAGAGTCTGTGCAGGGGCTGCTGTAACGTCGAGCTGGTATTTTGTCCCACAAGTTCAGCCAAGATCCACTGCCTCCTCACTGGACTTCGACAGCCGGGTAATGCCTAGGTTTAGGTCACGAGGATTGAAGCACAGTTTGGCTGTAGGCTCTGTAGTTGTCCCCAAACTGGGAGAGTCAGCTCAGTCTGAGCTCAAGCAGTGGAATTTTTTTCATGCCATTCTAGCTGTCTAGAAGTTAAATGTTTAGTCTAAACTAATTGTGTAGGCTTTATTATTAGTCAAACAAGAGTAGGCATCTCCAGAAAGCAATTAATCCCACTTACCTTGTATATATACTTTTCGCATGGGATGAATTGCCTCTTGGTGAATTGGGTGCCTGTTTCTCTCCCTTGCGCATTGGAGCCTTGATGATTAGTTTAGATTAGATATCCAACTTCTAATGGCTACCACCCAGGTAGAAATAACCTGGATTAATCAAGTTCCCTGCTACTGACTATATAATAACTTCCCTGTTATTATTCTCTGCATGATTTGTGGATGCTGTGTTAGAGAAGAAGAGTCTGCTCTTGGTTTTCTTTGCAATCATTTCAAATAGTTTGGCATTAATAGTACCATTGCTCAGTTTTCTGTTGTCCCTGGTCATACAAAAGTTTTAAAAATTGTGACTGATTTTTGTTATTTACTGTCATCATTAATAATAAAAAACCCCATTTTCATTCAGCGTCTTGAGGGAACAGATTGCAGACTGGCAGTTTGATGTCCTTCTGGATTCTGGCCAGGTCCTCGGAGTCATAAATCAACCTAGCTCCTTTTAAGTTAGGAGATTTAGGATTTAGTTAAAATTAACATTTTAATAATGTTTCTAAAAAAGTTTGGAGCACTGATACTGGAATAGGGTGGAATTATGATATCAGCGAAGAATGAGCAGACTGTCAAGTGGCTTTATTTGGTGGCAGGCACTAATTTGATGGAAACTTTGAGACAGTAATTGTTTGGTTGTTTGGGGGGTTGCAGCTCCTCAGGGCTTTCCCATGCCTGTCAGATTTAAGATTTTTTTCCTTTTTTTTTTGGCAACAGATCTATATGGCAAGCAGAGCAGAGGAACAAATTGATTGTTCCTCTTAACCTTAAAAAAGGTTTTTCCTAGATGTTCTGAAAAGTTTTTTTGAGAAGTATAGCTAGTTTTTAAAAGAGAAAGTACAAATGCAAGTGATGTCTCTGACCCCAATGCCTCTTCCGCTTCCATTTTATCCTTTTATCAGGGGCAGACTGGCAACAGCAAGAGTCAGGTTCATTTCTGTGTTTGTTCTGGGAAAAACAAACAAAACCAGTTCAAGCCTCCACCTAGAAACCTAGGCGATGAGTGGACAGTGATGTCTGCTACAAGTGACACACAAATAGGTTCACTCAACACTCCTTTGTTAGGGTTGAGGAGAGAAGAAGGGATATCAAATAACGTGGAAAACATAAGTAACAACCTCTCTCCCTGGTAGTTTGAATTCTCTTTTTCTACTTGAGGATATGAAAAGTAATCTCTTTCCTTAGGGATATCAGCTCCTCCCACACTTCTTCCTCCTATCTCACTTTTTAGGTGATTAGATTCACCAAGACCTTTTAGGATCTGAAAACGTTGTGCTGCATGTCTCACTCGCCGTTACTGCTAATGAATGTAGCTGGTTCTCCTGCTCTTCCTGCCCACTGACAGCTCTTCTCCGTGAGCATCTTCTCCTCCAACTAGTCCACAGTGATTTTGGGTAGTCGGAGGACTACACATACACATACAAACCCCGCACGTTTGCCCACATGTGACAGAGACATTTGTATCAGTCTTGCCTTCCTCCCTGCATCTGCATCTCACGCCTGTAAATCACGGTGTTTCTCGGATGGCTGCCTTGGGTTGTTTAAACTTCACACAACATAATTATGAGATGCATAATTCACTTAGCTTTACAACCTGTTTTTTAACATTTTTAAATGCTCTCAAATATTGTATAGTGTGCAGCATCATTTAAACATGCTGAGGCCTGCCACGGGTCCTCCCGTTCAGCGGCTGCCTCTCTGCGAGATGCTGGCAGCCCTGCTGGCAGCCTGGGCGTCCATCCCTCTCTGCTCATTGGGAGTGGTTGTGTTATCTTTGTGCCTGAAGATGCCAAGATTGTTTAAATGTCAATAAGATGTTGCCCAGATGAATTTCTCTGCAGCTTAAGCAAGCCTACCTCTTTTTTTTTCCTTACGCATACACCTTGCATGCTATGAACATAGCTGCTCTCACTGCTTTTGCTGATGAAAAGCCAAAAAAGGAAAAGAAAAAGTACAGATAAAACACCAGGGGTGATGAGAATTGGCATTGGGTAGGGATTAAGAGCCAGATAGGAAGGAAGGAGGGAAGGAAAGTGGGAGAAAGAGTCAGGATGAGCTGGTACAGATTTATTGGGACTGACTTGGCAAGCATGCTGCCAGGGAGGGGGAGGAAGCCAAAGGTACAGGGAAAAGATTGGACAAGGAGGAAGAAGAGGGACAACTTGGGGCTGAGATTCACAGTCAATTTACTGTTACCTAACCATCTGTCTGACAGCAGAACTATAGTAATACTGTGTAGACATTCTTAACACTAAGCGCGTCTGCATAATAAAACCAGCTTAGCCTATATTTATTGTGTCTGTACATCTATATACATGTCAGTGTTCCTCAGCAACATTATAGCCAGTAATTTCACTGGGATATTCAGGCACGTTCCTTACCTTACTCTGTTAATGTGCACTCACAGCTTGGCATTCACAGCTCCCCAGGACTAATGTTAATATGACATATGATTATTCATACGCCTGGCTATTTTTATGAAGAATCAAATGCCAGCCTGAATGTTTCACAGTGGCAGTGTGTGAGAAATTGGGACCTTCAAAATACTGACAAGTGGTACGATGTAAAACAAGGCATGGATGCACAGGCTAACATTATGA
The DNA here is from genome assembly GCF_965638725.1 of Aptenodytes patagonicus. Classification (NCBI taxonomy): domain Eukaryota; kingdom Metazoa; phylum Chordata; class Aves; order Sphenisciformes; family Spheniscidae; genus Aptenodytes; species Aptenodytes patagonicus. The sequence goes on along the minus strand of NC_134951.1, from coordinate 13,417,829 downwards.
AGTTCAGTGCCTGGCCTGCTTTGTATGCTGGTGTCATATTCTTAGAAAGTAGAGGTGACAGAGTTTAAGTTGCATTTTGAGCAGGGAATGCAGCAACTAAATACTTCAGATGAGATTTGCATAGCTATTTAGGTACTTGGTGAGATTTCATAAGAGCACTCAAGCTGCTGGAGAGATGGCTGATACATTTATGCTGAACGTCACCTTGACTTACTTGAATAGAAATGAACCAAGGCAATTAGATAACAACATCTACATTACCCAGTCGTCCAGACCCATAGAATTGCTTACATGTCTTTGTAAATCTGGCTCCTTATACCACTTGCCTTGAAGTCTACATTTTGCTGTTCCAAGATACACACATTTTCCCACAGAATATAATACAGTTTTTTGTAAGTGGGAAAAGAGATTTTTGATCCTTTTCCCTGAATCTATTTCTTGACATACGCTCACTCCCCTCCCCTTTGCTTGGCCTTAGTAACGGGGCTGCTCTGGTCAGGAAAAAGGGATGAAGGGATTTTTGAAACGAACCATGAAAAAGCAGGCAGATTTCCTGAATATCATTTGTTCTGTATTGCCTTTTGTTTTGGAGATTGAAAAATATCCCTACCAAAAGTCTTCCGTTTGGAGTCTTGTTTAGTTCCAGAGGGGATTCTGTAACAGGTTCTCTTCATACTGAGTCCTTTTTGAGTAATTTAGGAAAAAAAAAAAAGAAAAAAAAAAGTGCTACAACTATAACCAGCTCAAACAATTCTTTGCCTTCTGTTGGCCAACAGTTTTTATATTGCATCCTCTGATTTGATTTACCCGCTGTTCCAAGCTCCTGGCAAGTGCCACAATAGCTTTTAAGATTAATAGCTTTTAGATTAAGATTATTAAGGGGTTTTTTTGTTATTATTTTATTCCACTGTTTACCTTATTCCTAAGCTGTATCCTTCATTTCCTTTAACTTTTCCCCTGTACTGTCACACCAGAGAGAGTTAACAGCTCTACCAGTGCAGCATTTAGCATAAGCAGGGCCTGGTCCAACTATAGACCTGGTAGATTATCTGTTCTTTTAAAGCTTTAAATCAAGACCAGGTGCCTATCTAAAAACTGTACTCAATGACAAAGATTGGAGATGAACCAGGAATTTGTGTGTGAAATTCTACTATTTCTGTCCTAAATGATCATAACACTTCTTCCCGGGTGGTTAAAATACATGAATCTATGAAACATTTTATCAAGTTTTTAGCCTTTAATGATAGCAATGTGTTTAAGCCATCTTCTATCTAGTTTTGAGTTTTCTAAGTAATTTGTAGTACTTATATACGTGTAATATGATAAGAGTAGGCATAAAAAGTTATCACACATTTTTACAATTTATGGAGATGGGGGGAAAAATGAAATGTATTCATAAATGACTTGTGGATTTGACTAGTGAAGTGAGAAAGTTTGCATATGATTTGAGATTACCCATAACAGTCAGATTTAAATCTGACTATAAAAGTGCTGCAGCATGATCATATAATACTGAATATTGGGAAGATAAAATGGCAGGTGAATTTGTTGGCAATAAGAGGAAGGTAATGTCCATGGGACAAAATATATTGATGATTAGATTAACTAGTAGAAATCAGGAGAGGGACTGGGCATTACTGAAGATACTCTGAAATTACCAGTTCATGACAAATAGCAGTTAAAATGGTTAGGAAACACTAGGACAGAAGTAGAAAAATATTCTGCTGTATAAGCATGTGGAGCATCCTATCTGTCATTATAGTCACTTGTATGATAAAGAGTTAGTAAAATCATAAAAAATCTAGAAAAAGGGAGTAAAGTTGATTAGGAACATGGAGCATAGGCTAGGCAGAATCTGGCTGTTTCATGACTGATGAGCAGGTGAATTAAGAAATAGTCACTGTTTCTCACAGTACAAGAAATAGGGTCACCAATGAAATTATCGTATAACATTTAATTAAATTATGAAACTGATTTCCACAGGATGTTGTGGAGACCAAGATATAAATGTGGTCAAAAAGGGATCAGACAAATTCAGGAAAGCTAATTTAATCAGTGATTATTAGACATGATAGTCTGGAGAGTCAATGGAGAGAGAACAGCACCTCCAAAGTATGACTCATCCCATCCTAGGAGAAATGTCTTAGATCAACTTGCTGAACCGCTGTCTGGAGATGACTGTGTCTCTGTTGGCCTAAATGACTATCTTAGTGTAGACACCAAAATTTAAGAGCATTAAGGCCAGGTGATTTTGATCCCACTGTAGATGTTATATTCATATACTAAAGTTGTGGGGCATTTTTGCAATTAAAAAAGCTGTGGATGCAATTAAATGGTGAAGATGGCATTGACTATAAGGAAAGGATATTTTTCTATTTGTCATCCAAGATACTTTTGTTCTTTCTTAGCAGCAATTTAATTTGTGTACCTTATTGCAGAAGTATAAGAAATATGAAAGAGATTATCTCATCCTCAAAGTCACTCCCAGCCTCTGGAATCTTAGAGAGAGGAACAACCATTTTTTACCATAAACTTTTTCACCACCACATTCTCCAGCGATGAGTGAAGTAATCATGAGGTAATGCCAAGGAAGGCAGTGTTTGATATTTCTAGCCTTCCAGATTCTACAGACTTAAATAGTCCAGGGTAGCTGTCAATGCAGTTGCAGCTGCTTAGTATCATGGTTGGGAATAAAAATATTTCACCCACTGCTGTCTCCTGTCACCTGGGAGCAGCAGTTACTGTGAAAGGCACAGCTGTGTGAATGCTGTCCAGGCTGTTTGTCCTTGCCTGTTGCCTCCAACAATTCCCCCTTGACTTGGAGAGATAATTCCTGATTGACTTCAGCAAGACCCTCAAGGCTGTCTCAGCAAGTGCAACTCTGCTTTAAAATGGAACTGTCTTTTTATGGTTATTTTTTCTTTTCTGTCTAGCACCTTTGTAGTCCAGGTCTGTGGGCCTCAACTATTCCCATGGACAATTCAGCAACAGACAGCACTAAGTTAGGAAAAAACATCTTGCCCCTTGAGAATTAGAGTTATATTTCATCCTTTCCAGAATTCATAGCCTATAATAATGTCTTTTTCTTGCTAGGTTTTCTAAAGTAGTTTTTCTAGGGGGTCTTTATCTACCAGAGGTAGGCAGTGAATCAGAACAAAATTTTATTTTCCTAGACCACTTAATGGAACTGCAGACTGCTGTTTTGGATTTGCAATTTTGAGACCTTTGAAAAGATTTCTTGAGTCAACTTGCCTTTGCTTAGCAACCTCTATCAACTGCTTTATCCTGGTGGACTCAAGGAATGCAGCCAGTATTTTTGGTGAAATTCATAATTTCATAATTTAAATGTTTATATAGCTTTCATTTGTTTTCTTTCATGTTTTTATCTGCAATCTGCACCATTGCTTTTCTCTGTTTTGTTGGATTTATTGCTGTGGCCTGTTCTGGAGCTGTTCCTTTCTAACAGCTTCCCGTGTGCTTTGCTGAAGGAATTCTACATGCACTGATGTCCAAATCAAAAATGTTGCTAGCATTTTTTTTTTCTCACCTGTTTCTGTCATTGCCATAAAGATAACTCCTGAACTGTGTGTCCTAGAAAAACAGCATTTTAGAAACTAATCTGAAAAGCAAGCATCTCTTTAAAGTAAAAAAAAAAAAAACACAAACAAAACAAGAGACTGTCCTTTGCAGATTGAGACACTGATGTTCTCATGGATGTTATAGTACTACAAATGTGTGATGCATTGTATAGGTCTCCTCTGTTTCCTTCTCTTTCCTCAGTATAGGTTTTATTATTCTTGGCCATGGTAAATACTACTGAAATTTAGACTCTGTCTCTCTCTTATTTTTTGTCTATCATCTTTTATTATTTCACCAAAAAAAAGCATGTGTGCACACACATGGATTCAGCTGAGCAAGTATATCAGTTTTATTAGCACAGCCACAATAACCAGTTGTTATAAAAAATTTATTCCAGTAGAGCTCTCATTGAAAAACTGTTGGAAGAAATTGTTCCAATTATTTTTAATGTCTGAAATTATAAAATTGTGCAGTCCTTTAGCATGAGAGGCTTTCTCTCTCTCCCTGCCTCCCTCGGGCTTATCTTTTAACAGAAAGACCATATGCTGTGATTCATATTGGGACTTATGAAAAGTTATATGTTTTACCTTGCTGTCTCTCAGAACTATTGTACTGTATAAATGAGTCAAAACTAGAAGAAATAGCTAATAGCTTTCAATTATTGCATATCTGAGATTTTCTATTTTGTGTTTGTAATTAATTATTTGTTATGAAGGACATACACAAGGCTTAAAGGGTTGCCATTAAGGTCATGAAATAATAATGAGGTTCCTGTACTGGGGACACAGTCTCATCAGAGACAGCCAGCTTTCCTTTTGCTTTGTCCTTTTTGCTCATTTTGCAGTTTCTATCAATATTAATGTCAGAGCACATTCTTTTTTTCCCTCAATATATAACCTTTCTAGGAGCTCTGTCATCTGTAAAAATACTTAATTTTTTCCAGGAAGAAAGGTTTGTGAGACTCATCTATATTATCCGTCAGTCTGATTTCAAATAGCAGTATTACTAGCGTGTGCTAATTAATGAGGAAATAGGTAATGATTATGTGCATTATTGCTTTTTGATGCTGGGTTTGCCTGTGTAACAGAGATACTCTGTACTGAAGAACTCATGTTCTTAATCTGCATTAAAGCCCTTTTTACATTTTTAATTAATTGTGTGCTTTATGACAGAAATTGGATTGGCAGCTCTGGAAAGTGAAACTCCTAAAGGAGGAAGCACAATGAATACTTCTAAATTCAGTCCTGGCAGGAGCTGTTCAGTTTCACACTTTCCCAGCCTTGACCTTTTTGCTCCAATGTCCATCAAGGATACTAGTCAAGGCCAACAAATGACTTGGAGATCAACTACGATTTGGACCTCTTGTGCATTATTCTATAAAATAGCAAAGGGGATGGTGTATATGGACAGGCATAAACAAGAGGTGAGCTTAGCAGCTCTCCTTTTGGCACTGCTGACATGACAGCTGACTCTACGTGTGCTTTTTGCTGGTTGCGTCTGTGCTAGCATGAATGGATGGGAAGGCTGACAGCTTGTCGGTTAACACAGCATAGCACACCAACGTCAGCATGTTAAGCTAGATCAGAAACACCTTCTTTCCCACCTAACCTTCAGGTGCATAACAAAGTCGTCCTCCTAGCATAAGTGGGGAGTAAGGGAAGGCAGGCATTTTTCATGGACTCCAGAGGGAGAGCCTATAGATATAAGCTTGATGAATTAATTTAGCTGAGCAGCGTTTCTCTGTGACGGCTTTTCTCTGTTGACAAAATAGGGTGCTTTGGCACTTAGCTGGTTTGTTAGGCTCAAGTTAGCTGTCTAAATTAGGTGGTCAAGATCTCATTCAACTGATTCAGCTGCTTAAGCAGAGGTGTTTAGTGCCATCTGAAGGGCCCGAAGGTGTCTGAGATATCCACGTGGAGCTAGCAGATACTAATGCAGGGACCAACTGGGACACCCTGTGTCTAGGCAGCTGAGTTGACCTGAGTGGCTTAATTCATACCGACTGATACTCGCTAAGGCATCTCGTCCTCTCGTTGCTGTGAGATAGTTACCAACCTGCCTGCTTAGAACTAGATTGAAGGAACTAAAATGTTATTTCAAATGAGTCATCAAACCACTTTAAGTAAAATTGTTACATTTATTCCAAAACGTAAAAATCAAGTGTGATGGAAAAACTTTGCATTTCATAGTAGTGCAATGAAGGAATTTTTATTTGAAAATTCTACCTTAAGAAAACATTTTCAGGTTTTCTTCTGCGTTTCTTTGACAGTCAGTGTTACTGCCGGTCAAATTTTAAGTATATTTTTCCTGTTCAAGCTGTTTATGTGATTCATTTGCTCATTTGTTTGTATGAGTAACATTTTTGACCGCCCCTCAATGTTCAACTCAAAAGTGTAAAGCCATTGATTTCATTCTGCAGAATTATGATTCATCTTCTCAGTAATGTATTTCCTCTGCATTTAATCATGCTCCATCTGAAGCAGTCACAAGGGATAGTTCTGATGATTGGGTTATAATGAATTTGGGGTGAGCGTTGCACCAATGGATCACTAGCCACAATGAGGTAAACACTTTGTTTTGACTTTGAAAGGTTTTTAGTAAAATAAAAAGCTGTAATCTGCTTTCATGCTAACCACTTCTGTTAATATCCGTCGTAATATAGTCATGTGGTTTTTAGTAATGTAGTTGTTTTAGCACATAGGTCAAAATCATCAGTTGAAATCAGCTTGTTCACAGCTGTCATAGATGCGTGTGCAAAAGTGAGCTAACTCCAGAGTCTTAAGTGTTCCTTTTTCATGTAGAAATTGAATGGAAGAAAAAGATTTATGTGTTAGCTTATATTTTTTTCAGTTATCACAACAGTATTTACAGACCATATGCTGATATCCCTACGCAAAGCTTTACTCCATCCTTTTTCAGTCATAGTTGTCATCACGGGACACAGGAGCATGAACAAGATGAAAAAGAGACCCTATCACTGCTTTGTGAGTTGGGAACAGAGAGGAAACAATCTAGGCACTGATCTTGCTGCCATTATTCCAGCAGAGACTGGAGGAGGGCCACACAGTGCTCACCATACCCGCCTCTCCCTGTGAACCCCAGAGCTATGAGACAGTATCTTGCAGTGCTGGACATGGCTGCTAAGGAGGCTGCGGTGGATAAAGAGAGAGCTGGGTATTAGAAATGGGTTGGAGAAGACCAAACTTTAATATAGCATTTAGATGGTGAGAGTGAAATTTCTTATAAAGAATATTGTATTTAATAATAATAAATGTTCTGTTTACTCTCTGAGGCCAAGACTTTACTTGGCTGAGAACTATACTAAGAAAAAAGCAGGGAATGACAAGTGCATGATGAAACAATCTTGAGCAGCCTGATCTCTACAGTTCAGCTACTTAAAACTATTTTGGGTTGAGGGGGGGGCTGGAAAAGGGTGGAAAAGAGTTAATTTTTCCACTGCTTTCATGGAAGTAAATAGCAGTTCAGGAAAGACTGCCTGTATTTGGTAGGCTAGCGTGTTGTACTTATAATGGCATTAATCACACCTGAACACAGGTTCTGATACATAGGAATAACAATCAACCTCAGCAAATGTATGTGCTTCCTAGTGAGATCAGGAACGGCATTTTGATTCTAGGTTATCCACTGTCAACGAGCAAAGTAGGATTCTTCTTGCTTCACTTTAAGCATTTAGAAATCCAGTTTCAGATCTAAGCAAGTTTACAAGGCTGCCTCTACAATCAGCAGAAAGAAAGAGACACTTGTAGAAGGAGATTCATCCTGTCTTAAAATAAGCATGCATATATTCATTCTGCCTCTTTCAGACATCTCTCTCCGCACAGGGTGAATCATTGAAATTTCTGGCCATCTCCATTGACTGCAGAGGGACCAAAGACAACTGACTTTTTAAACAGCTAATGTTTGATGCGATTAACCCACCTTTGCAGAAAAGTAGGGCAGTATTGTTTAAGAGCTGTGACGAGGAATATGGATATAAATGAAGAGTAAAGCTTGTACCATTAAGTAGAGCCCAATGACTCATGAGTCAGAGATGCGGTCCGAAAAAGGCATGCGATGGATTCAAACCCAAATTAAAATGAGGCTGGAAGGTAAGTAGTAAAAGTACCTCTTGGTAAGCATACCAACTTAGAGAATTTGGATTTGCACATATCAAGCATAAGGATACAGTGACATTTCAAACTAACAATAAAGCAAACTGATAGCAAATAAGAAGACCTACTGTAATACAAGTGGAGAGAAAGTATGTATTACTTTTGTCTAGGCAATTACAACAGCATAAATGAGTATTTATTTAAAAACAAACAAAAACTAAGACAAAAATTTGGTGCATATATGTAAATGTGGTCAAGGCAATGGCTAAAGTCTAAAAACCCTTATCCCCAAGCATGAACCATCAATAGTGTTTCTCTCAAAGAAAAGCAGCACTTTAACACTAGTCTCTACAAATTGACAAAAATTCTGTATCTCAGGCAGAGGAAATGTTGATCTAGTTTGGCATAACAAAACGAGATGGATGTTTACAGTCTACATAAATGTTGTCCCATGGTTGCAGAAGAAGACTGGAACCTACTCAGGGAAACTATAATCTTCAGGCATGCCTTGTCAATCTTCCTCCCAAAAAAAGAGAAGTTTGCGGCAACTATCCCAGAAGAGGTGGAATACTGAATAGTGGATAGATCTCTGAAATACCTAAAAATTGTATAAGCCACTTTTTTGAAAGTCACCTGGAAAATGATCACCAGTGCTGATGCATAACTTGTTCCAGTGGCCACTCTGAACTAGTTGATGTCCAGGAGGTTACGGATTTCTCTGGTAACATATCAGGGCATCTCATGAGGGAAAGCTTATTGGAAACCATATCCTAGAATAAAACCTCACAGAAAGCAATCAAAAACTGTTATATTTGGTATAAGGCATGTAACAAACTTGTCACAGCAATCAAGGCTCTGATGTTGGAGCATTCTGGATAATCAGACTAACCATCACTCAGGTGATTGGAATGGTGTTCAGCATATGAATTGTTACAAAAAGGTACAGCAAATGTTCTGCATGCATTTTAAGATTATTATTTATGAGGACAAAATTGAAGAGAATAGACCAGTGAAGAAAATACTCATTTCACTGCTGAAAAAATGAGACTTCTTCCTCAACTCACACCTCCTTGTTACTTACTGATCACCACAGCTGATAGAAGCTGGACCAATAGCAAAATGAAATTATGGCAACAGATGTACTTACGTGTTTGACACGTAAGTGTCAAATTAAGAAATTAATCACTAAATTTTCTAGAACATATAAGTCACCAAATTCTGTTGAAATATTGGAGAAGTGGACGTGAAAAAAACCCAAAACAAACAAAATTGAATTACGGCATGCAACAAAGCCAAATGACAGAGTTAAGGAGGGAGTAAAAATTTTCTTAAGGACCACTGATCATCCAGAGCCTAAGCTTTCTGTAGAAATATGGACACTCTCCTCTTTGTGGTCTAAAAAGAGAATGAGAGAAAGAGCAAGCAAAAGAGGGATTTTGTCCCTGTCTCTCCAAGTCTAAAGCTAAGTGGTAGAGCCTGGAAGTTCTTCTGAGCACTTGTGTCTTGTTGAACAACCCAGATAAGTCTCTGCTTTATGCTGTGTACCTCCTCCTATGTCCACTTGCAAAGGAGGAAAGCCAGCTATGGCATGCTGTAAGCAGTTTCCCAGTCCAAATGAGGAGAGGGGGCAGAAATAAGACCCTGCAATGTACTTCAGACCACGTGCCTGCAGGTTAATTTTACACAAGCTGCCGGCTTCAGCATCGGGCTTTGAATAGAGCCCTACTGTGACCCACAGGGGTGCGTCAACAGTGGAGCTGCTGGTGAGTCTGGTATTGCCCTTGATTTGCATGTTGAAAATGTAGAGATCTTCCTTTTTGTTTTACTCCATACTCAACAGAAAACAAATCCACACTTTTAATGAAATAAATTCACCTAGAGGAAAAAAAGCCCTACATACCAGTCATTGTTATGTTAGAGCATACTCCTGCACAGTTTTTACCCTTTCAAATGTTTTTTTAATTGCTTGAATCTAATTGAATATCCATCTCATTTCAAATAAAATTTAAAAATATATCTCTTTCTTTTGCTTAAACCTCTTCTCACCATTTATTATTCAATTCAGTTGGATAATTGCATTCCTTAATGTCATTACTCTCTATTTTTCCCCATTTCTTTTACACGGAGAGATTGCAGGCCTGAATCTGATCTTTGGTAAAGCCAGTAAAGTAATCTGAAATCACTGGATTTATTCCAGTTTTTGCTGTAGTGTAATACAAATCAGAACCTAACCTGTTTGTTTCACCCTTAGTTTGAGTTTTATGTTATCAGCAGTAAATTATGACTGCTTCTAACTTCAGTATGGTGTTACGCAAACACACAAATTCTTCTTGTTTTTCACTGATGGGCTTCCCATCATTTTGGGATGGGAAGCGTAAGTTTGGTTAAAATCTCAGAATAGAGCCCTATGTGTTGCGTGAAGGAGAAAGCTGGTAGTTCAGGGTGAGTTTTGCTTCTGAGTGGAGAGAACAACATGTTGCTGAGGTCACTGATGATACCAGTATCACGAAAGTATATTAACTCTACCTATACCCGATAATCAATTTCTGCCAAAATTACTACTGAAAGGATGCCCACAGTTCTTGAGTCACAGAACCGCAGAGGTTGGCAGGGACCTCTGAAGACTGTGTAGTGCAAGGCCCTGCTCAGAGCAGGGTCAGCTAGAGCAGGTCCACAGTGCTCGGCATTGGCTGGCCCCGTTTGGCTTTCGCCGTGTCTGGTACTCTCTGCCCTGGTGCCACTGTCAGTATCTGGGGCGGTGTTCCTTGCCTGGCTTTTCTGCCCTGGTAGTAAACACCTGCAGGTGGATTGCATTCATCTTCCACGCCTACAGGTTGTCACAGCCCTCTTTCCTTGCTGGCAAAGTGCAGGCGTGGAGCTGCTGTGTGTTTGGATCCATGGGTTTTGAGAGAGGAGTAGGGGGATGGGACTGAGCCGAGTGAAGGACTCTTTCACCCATGGGGATTTTGGAGAGCTGCAGATGCCACAACATGATGCAGTGTCCATCGTGAACTAAAGGCTCCTGGTCGCTGAAGAGGATCCAGTTGGCTGGCTTACAGGAGAGACAGTGAAGGGAGAAAGAAAACTGCTGCCACCATGAGTTTCTTCTAAGCTGACTGACCCCTTTTTCAAAAGGTTTAATAGTTGTGTAGTACTTACTTGCTGTCAGCATATTAAAAGATCTGTATGGTATCTGTATTGGATTTCTGTGGCAAGGTTTTGGTAGCGGGGGGGCTACAGGGGTGGCTTCTGTGAGAAGCTGCTAGAAGCTTCCCCCATGTCCAATAGAGCCAATGCCAGCCGGCTCCGAGACGGACCCGCCGCTGGCCAAGGCCGAGCCCATCAGCAACGGTGGTGGCGCCTCTGGGATAACATATTTAAGAAGGGGAAAAAACTGCACAAGCAATTGCAGCCACAGAGAAGAGTGAGAATTTGTGAGAGAAACAACCCTGCAGACACCAAGGTCAGTGAAGAAGGAGGGGGAGGAGATGCTCCAGGCACAGGAGTGGAGATTGCCCTGCAGCCTGTGGTGAAGACCATGGTGAGGCAGGCTGTCCCCCTGCAGCCCATGGAGGTTAACGGTGGAGCAGATACCCATCTGCAGCCCATGGAGGATGCCATGCTGGAGCAGGTGGATACACCCAAAGGAGGCTGTGACCCCATGGGAAGCCTGCACTGGAGCAGGCTCCTGGCAGGACCTGTGGACACGTGGAGAGAGGATCCCATGCTGGAGCAGGTTTGCTGGCAGGACTTGTGACCCTGTGGAAAGGACCCATGCTGGAGCAGTTTGTGAAGAACTGCAGCTCGTGGGAAGGACTCATGTTGGAGAAGTTCATGGAGAACTGCCTCCTGTGGGAGGGACCCCACGCTGGAGCAGGGGAAGAGTGTGAGGAGTCCTCCCCCTGAGGAGGAAGGAGCGGCAGAAATAACGTGTGATGAACTGACTGCAACCCCATTCCCTGTCCCCCTGTGCCGCTCAGGAGGGGAGGAGGTAGAGAAAATTGGGAGTAAAGTTAAGGCCAGGAAGAAGGGAGGGGTGGGGGGAAGGTGTTTTAAGGTTTAGTTTTTATTTCTCATTATCCTACTCTGATTTGATTGGCAATAAATTAATTTTTCCCAAGTTGAGTCTGTTTTGCCCCTGTCGGTAATTAGTGAGCGATCTCTCCTTGTCCTTTTCTTGACCCACGAGCCTTTTGTTATATTCTCTCTCCCCTGTCCAGCTGAGGAGGGGAGTGATAGAGCAGCTTTGGTGGGCACCTGGCGTCCAGCCAGGGTCAACCCACCACAGTATCATACAACAGTACCAGAACCTTCTCCTCTAAAATATCTTCATCTTTTGCATATATTGGGGGGGAAAAAAGGGCTTTCCCTGTCCAGTGTGGTTCTGCTATGCAAGGTATAGGACAGGGCTCGGGGTTATCCCTGTTTCATGCAAACTGGCTTAGAAATTGTGTTGACAACTGATGTGAGGAGGTGCTTCACAAGTTGCCTAGGAAGCATAGAATCATAGAATGGTTTGGGTTGGAAGGGACCTTTAAAGATCATCTAGTCCAACCTCCCTGCCATGGGCAGGGACATCTTTCACTAGATGAGGTTGCTCAAAGCCCTGTCCAACCTGACCTTGAACACTTCCAGGGATGGGTCATCCACAACTTCTCTGGGCAACCTGTTCCAGTGTCTCACCACCCTCACTGTAAAAAAAAAAAGTTCTTCCTTATGTCCAATCTAAATCTATCCTCTTTCAGTTTAAAACCATTGCCCCTTGTACTGACACTATAGGCCTTGGTAAAAAGTCTCTCTCCGTCTTTCTTATAAGCCCCCTCTAAGTATTGAAAGGCCACAATAAGGTCTCCCTGGAGCCTTCTCTTCTCCAGGCTGAACAACCCCAACTCTCTCAGCCTTTCTTCAGAGGAGAGGTGTTTCAGCCTTCTGGTCATTTTTTGTGGCCCTCTTCTGGACCCGCTCCAGCAGGTCCATGTCTTTCTTGTACTGGGACCTCAGCATCCCCAGGTCCTCCTCTGCAGAGCTGCTCTTAATCCCTTCATCCCCAAGTCTGTATTGATACTGGGGATTGCCCTGACCCAGGTGCAAGGACCTTGCACTTGGCCTTGTTGAACTTCATGAGGTTTGCATGGACCTACTTCTCCAGCCTGCCAAGGCCCTCTGGAGAGCATCCCTTCCCTCTAGTGTATCAACTGCACCACTCAGCTTGGTGTCATCCGCTGTTGAAGCACTGCCGTTGGACAAGGTCATTTTAGTTGTAGCCTTTGGTTCAGATAGGAAAATTCCTCTTGTCTTCCACGTGTACTGTTCCTTGGGTACTTACTCCCATGGAGCTTTGGGTATGAGATCATTGGGTTTTTTGTGTGTGAAAGGCAGGCTACAGCTCCGGATTTCTTCTTCTGTGAAACAGTAAGTGTATTTGAAGGAATGAAGCATCTGTGTGGCTTGATAGCCTGCTTCTATCTATCCTTCATGCTGACATTAGTAGAGAAAAGGCGGTGTCAGAAGTAGCGTGAGGAGAAAGGAACAATGCTGGGAGTTGTCGGGATTTATTATCAGCACACAGCTGGAAATTTGATAAACAGCCTGCTCAAAAATAATATGAAAATTATTCTGTTATTGTAGATTATATACATAGTTCTCTGCTTTCCCCAGCATTTAATTGTTTTGGGTTTTGTTACCCCTATATATGTATGTATGTTGGAGTCTATACAGCCTTTAACGTACCATTTATAGATCTGTATTGTGTCAAAGATTGCAAAGACACCCACCACACTTGCCTGCTCAATGCCTGGGTTTCACATGTAGTCCTCAGGAGTCAGCACGTTCCTGTGGGAGCTTGTGGGCTGGGAGTGGGCAGAGGGGTGGGGATGAAGCACTCCAACCTAATGAGTGCCTGCCAGCACAGCTGAGCTGGCAAAGTGAGTGTTGTCATTTGCTTCTGGCATAGTCCACACGACTCATTCCTGTTTCCCAGAGCCAGGGAAGAGCAAGAAAAACATGCACCATACAAGGGAACTCATTTAATGCACAGACCTCATGAGGCTGCAGAGATGTTGGTTGACTAACCTCTTCAGCTCATGCAGGATTACTGGGAAAACAAGAACATGAACATGGGCAGGTGTCAAAGCAGCCAAAATATACTCAGATAAGTTGGGGTAGCCCCGTTTAGTTAGGTGCCTGTGCCCAGGGACATAAAGCGAATCTCCCCACACTCCTGGAGTCAGTGAGGGGAGGGAGGTGACTGCAGTCACCAGCACATCTTCTCCAAATGATCCTTTGGATGAGCCCTTTTTCTCTCGGCTACCCATGGAAGGAATTTGGTGAAACTAGGCAGCTACTGTGGATACCAAAAGTCAGGTGGTATGACTGCCCCATTTCCCCCTAACTGTTTCACAGAATCACCGAGGTTGGAGGGGGCCTCCAGAGATGCTCTAGTCCAACCCCCTGCTCAAGCAGGGTCAGCTAAAGATGATTGCTTAGAGCTGTGTCCAGCTGGGTTTTGAGTATCTTCAAGGATGGAGATTCCACAACTTTTCTGGGTAACCTGTACCAGTGTTTGATCACCTGCACAGTAAAAAAGCGTTTTCTTACATTCAAACAGAACTTCCTGAATTTCATTTTGTGCCCATTGCCTCTTGTCTCTCTGGGCACCTCTGAGAGGAGGCTGGCTCTGCCATCTTTGTTCCCCCTGTTGGGTATTTAGACACACGTTGAGAAGACCCCCTGAGCCTTCTCTTCTCCAGGCTGAACAGCCCCAGCTCTCTCAGCCTTTCCTTGTATGACAGATGCTCCAGTCCCTTCATCACCTTCATGGCCCTTTGCTGGACTCACTCTCCATGTCTGTCTGGTACGGGGAGCACAGCACTGGACCCAGCATTCCAGATGTGTCTCACCAGTGCTGAGCAGAGGGGAAGGATCACCTCCCTCAACCTGCTGGCAACAATTTTCTTAATGCAACTTGAAAAGAAAATGTTTTTCTATAACTGGGTTTAAGGAAAGCAAGCAAAACGACACAGAACTGGTTTTTTAGGGACATGGTTGGACATTGTTGGTGCTGTCTTCTCAACGGAATTTGGGTCCTTCTTCAGCACAAATATGACATCTCTGGCAGCGCTCAGTTTACTCTTCCTTAGGAGCAGCCAGAGTTATATTTGTTTGCACTTGGTCCCTTTGAACATTGAACACTTGCCGAGGAGGCCAAAGGGGAACAGAGAGGAGGGGAAAGAGGAAGCAGGTGGGAATGGAGCTGTGTTAGCAACAGTTTGGGGGTGTTCTGAAATTGTTAAACAGCAAACAAGCTTCCATAAGTCATGTTTTGCTATTGAACCTTAACTTTTTTTTTTCTTCTTCTTCTTAGGTCTTTTAATAAAATTTTGGTTTATAAAACTGTGCTCACACTGGCAGTTTAGTACTGGCAAGCCAAGTGGGAGAGGCAGACCTGATAAACCTGTGCAGGAATTGCTGTAAAATATTCCAGGGAAAAAACCTTGCCATTGGCCAGGAGGTTTGGATGACGATCGTGTGGAGAGTGGAGAGCTTTTGAAACAGCGCAAGCATGTGTGGGACATGTGATAGCATTGCAGGAAAGATATCAAGCAAAAGATATAAACAGGGAAAAACTGTTTTAAAACCAGGTATGGTCTTAAAACTGGGGGAACTGTCTTCCTCTTCCTGCATGTGACTTAATGCCCGTTACCTCCAAAGCCCCCAGTAAATCATAAAATCAGTTTGCTAAGCCATGCTGCTGAGTCATTTTAAAGTAACTTCCAGCTGCTGCTGCAGCCCTTTCCTGCTTCCCGGGCTGGCTGGCATGGACCTCCTGAGGGCCAGCGGGGCAAAGAGCAGGCAAATACACCCTCATATTGTCCCTGCCTGCTGCTGGCACAGCCTGGTCTGCTTCAGGTTGGGGATTGGTTGTTTAATAAAATTCCATCTTTTAAATCTGACCCTCCTATGGACCTGTAAAAGCAGCAATTAAGGTGTTACTTAATGAAGTACTGAAGTACTACTATACTAAGCATTTCTGAAAAGCTTGTTTCTCTGGGTAGCTGACAGCCTCTTTGCAGCATTTCAGCCAAGAGGATGTGTTTTTAAACTCAGCCTTCATTGCTGTTGCTACTTGTGGCACAACAGTAGAGTTTTAGTGTTTTTCTTGATCTCTAATCTGGATTGTGTTGCCCTTGCTAATATTAATAAGCATTCTCCTGCCAGAGTAATCTCATTGGGAACAGACGTGACACCTTTACTGATGTTAAGTGCCACCCACGTACCTGGTTCCTTGCTTATCGTGAATCTCTCCCCTACAGTGGTTTGGAATCAAAGCATGTTGCTTTTTTGTTTGGGTGGTTTTTGTTTTTTTCCTTTCATGATTTTTGTCAATCAGAAAACGCAACAGAATATGAATAACAGTGCTTGGATTGTCACATTGCATGGTTGGAAGCATGGAAGTTGGAAGCAAATTTATAGTTTAAAAGAATAAAATTTACTAAACAAAGAAATGCTTGCAGAATGACCTTTCCTCCTCTTGAAAACTTAGTGATTGTGCAGCTGTTCTCTCCTGTCTTCTCCTAATGCATATTCATAGATTTTCAAGGAAAAAACATGTTTGGGAAACCATGATTATAAGTTAATTAAAAATAGGTTTCATTTTAGAAAATTAAATGTGTTGGCAGTGATGTACTCATTGCTAATGGGTGATTGTACTTTTTCAATAATAATAGGAGAGTCAATGAAACTCTAGAAGATGTTAGAATATGATTAACTAGATAATCTATGTATTTGAGGTTTTATTCCCAAATAAGCCAGAAGTGTGAGTTTATATTTGATAATTATATGGGACTCGAGCTTTCTTGCAGATTGTAATTCAATTCCATAAGAAAACTTTAAAACAAGAAGAAAGAATGAGTGCCTTTAATTACAGGAAGGCATTGTGACCGGCTTGGTCAACTTGTTCAGTCCCTCATCTCAAAGAGAGCCCAGCAGATTGTGCACCGTGCTGTGCTGGAGCAGCAAATAAGAGTACAGAACCCAGCAGTCCCAAATTATACCTACCTCAAATACTGGTTTGGTTCTGTGGAAGAAGTAGTTTCTGAAAGTGTTTATCAAGATGTCAGCTGTGGTTTTCATTTACTAGAGGATATTATATGGTGAGGTACATTAGGGATGGCTGGAAGGTGTTTGGGACTTACTGGATAACCTATGGCAGAGCAAGCAGCTGACCAAAACTAGGGACCTGTATCACAGAGGCAGAAAACTGGTGTCTTGTTTCTCCGAATCTGATGATAGAAGAGGTTATGTGTGGATATGTTTGTCCAGCTCTTTATTCATGTATTCTTACATATGTGCAGACATACTCCATTTTCTATAGTGTTTTACGTCCACATTACTGAAAACAACATAGCTAACTTTGGAAGATGGTTCTGAGATTCACAGTTCTGTCTGCTTCCACCTCTATGTAGTGCCAGGTCCAAGGGCTGTAAAGCTAACACGATAAATACAGAAAAGTTGCTATTACAGAAAATTTGTCAGTCAAAACCACTCGATTTTTGCTCATTGAAAATGCTTTTTTTCATGTTTACGTGTCATTGAGTTAAATATTAATGGGGATAGGAATCCAGGTGAAAAGAGTCAAGTAAAGGCACACTTGGCTAAATGAAGAGAGCCAGAAGATGCCTTATGAATCTACCTAAGGTAGTTACTATAATTTCTGAGAATCTTTAAGGGTCCTCTGGGTCCTAAGCAAAGCACCTTATGACTGCAAAGGTAACACAGTTTAAAGGGGAAAAAAGAAAAAAGGGGAAATAAACAGACCCCTTAAAGATTAAAACAAATAGAAGTCTATTGTTTCACTTAAAAGCCGTCTGAGTTGGAGCTAGAGAAATAACCGTATTAGTATACTTCAGTGTCTATGGGATTTAAATTCAGATTATGCCAAATTAGGTCAATACATGAGAAGATGGAGACTTCAAAAATAAGGCTGGGGCAATTGTTCTAAATACTATACATTGCAAACCCGTTGTTTAGTCAAAACGGCTAATTTCTGGACATCTGCGTGTACAACTAGGCCTGTGGCAATTAACTGAAAGGTTGAACTCTCCCATATTTGTGCTAAATTTTCCAAAACGTGTGGATGGGAGCTTGGCAAAGCTTCAAAGTAAGTTTAGAGCAAGCAGCGCACTGCCCTTAATTAGCAGCTGGGTGAGTCCTTGTAGCGGGTTCTTGTAGTTCAGAGAAGATGCAGGGCCTCAAGCAAGAAAGCCCTGCGGCATCTCGTAGCATTGGCAGAGAAAGGATGTGCAGAGCCTGGGGAAGGAGATCTGCTTGCTGGAAGCACCCCAAGAAATGGTGGCCCACTTCCACCTCCAGTTATATCTGTGCACAGCACAGTGCACTTGTCTAAGAGCTGTGTCCCGAAGGTGTTGAGGAATTTCTGGCTGGAGTTTCTAGCCCAATGGGTTGTGGCATTCTGTACTTTCTGATGACTGAATTTCCTAACTTCGTACCAGCTGAATGCTTTGACGAGAGACATCTTCCTTCTCGGTGTTGGGGATGTTTGTGTGGCCAAGTTGTGTGCTGTCTTGGCAAAGGGGCTGCTGGCTCTGGTTGTCCTGGTGGGCTGGGGGCTGTGGGAGGGGGTGAGGACGGACTGGGGAGGGACATTGCCAAAGGGCAGGGGGACCATGAGGTGTTTAAGGAAGAGACCTGGTGCTGCTGGTAGTATGGCACCGGGAGATGTGTTGGTCACACACAAACCAGGAGGAATGGTTAACTTTGTGCCTGCTCAAGGAAGTTTCCCATAAAGGAAGTTATATAAATATATTGATTCATTGGAACAGAGCAAAGTATGTCCTTCTGAGCAGAAAGAAATTTCCCCCTCAAAATAGGGGAAGATACCAAAAGCAATAGATTAATATCAGGAATGGGTGGTGATATGGAATAGAAGTCAATGCATTCAATGTGGTCCTGTCATTAGAGGTAGATGCTATACTGGAAGATAAAAATGGAAATGCTAAGCTAGGCTCAGGAGAGAAATTTTTTATCGCTTTGCAGTTCTGTACAGGACAAGTTAAGTACTGTCTGTCATCTGATTAAAAAATAACTGAAAGACATCTCCTGTCATGAAACAAACTGTAGTAGAATGGGAAAAAGTTAAAAAAAAGGATTTCTCAAAAGTTCTCTCAGAAGACATCTTTGGTCAAACGTCAAAGGACCTGGAAATATCTCAAAGGGTCAACATGAGTACTACTGAAATTACTGTATTTATCTATACACACATGCATTTTTTGTGTTTCTGGATGTTTTATGTTTAATATTTGTAAGTATGTATATAAAATGTGTATAACAAATGTAGTGGATATCTCCAGCGTTAATAGCGATGGGATATAAACCATCTATTGTGTATCAACTATACAGTACATATATTCGTATAAATATATGTGTATATATATGTTTATATACACAAATATGTGCATATATATAAAAAATACGCTTGTTTTTCCAGTTTGGTTTCATCATTTTTTGAGACCAAGTGTGTGGACTCTTGCGTTGCTTCCTGCCAGTGGATCATCTAATGCTGTATGTTACAAGCCTGTCTGTCCACAGCCTTGTACCTGTGAAGAGCAGCTGCTAACATGGGTGTCGTATCAGGAGAGATTTTCAAGACAAAGATAAAGAGGAATTCTGTGGACATCCCTGAATCTGTGAAAAGTTTTGTTAAATTCAAAGAAAAAGTGAAGTCATCTTTTTCAGCCTTAGTGTAAAGAAAAGCTAGAATTTACCTAACTTGAAGGCAAATGAGCAGTCTGTCTCCAGGCCTTAAGGCTCCTAAATGAAAGAAGAATGTTGTCTTTTTCACCATTTCAGCCTCTAATATTCAAACATAGCTTAGGTTCCTGTTCACTAGTGAAACTGTGAAGTTGCGTTTGACTAAAAGCAGCAGTGAGTATGAAACAAATGATGTGCTCGAGCTTTGTCACTAATTCCACTTTAAAATGTTCACAGCAACTTGGCTAATTGTATTAATTTATTTCTTCTTAAGGCAGAATGGGGAAACAGAATAGCAAGCTGGCCCCTGAGGTGATGGAGGATCTGGTGAAGAGCACGGAGTTCAATGAACATGAGCTAAAACAGTGGTACAAAGGATTTCTAAAGGACTGTCCAAGTGGTAGACTGAACCTTGAGGAGTTTCAGCAGCTCTACGTAAAAGTAAGTTTTTTATTAAGTTCCTATTATATGGCCATAGCAAAGGTTGCAAAGTAATGCAAAGCAAACATACAGTCAAGAGCTGCCATTCATTTAGACTAAGGAATGCCTGTGTTAGGAGAAGCAATAGTGAAGATGAGGAGATAAATGGGAAGTGCTACCCTCATCATACCAGTGATTCATATAGCTACAGTGACCAGAACCGAAAGTTAAGGAAAAAAGCTGTGATTTACTCACAAGAAATACACTCTCTGCACTCTGCAATTTATGCGCCTCTTTCACCTTCACCTGGTTGTGGTCCTGTTCAATAAACCGCACTGTACCTGTGTAATACCACTGGAATATAAACCGTGTGATTGCTGGACCTACTCATATAAAAGACTGTCTTTCTTTTGTTTTCAGCAAAAGTGGTGAAGTTTCGTGGCAGTATGTCCTGCAGATAAATTATGCACTGTGCCCAAAGGATTTCTTTCTCTAAATTTTAAGTATTGCCTTTCTTTTTTCCCTACTGTCTCTTTACCCTCGTTATATAAGAAAGGAAAACCAGGCTGCTCAGTTTCTTTTCTTCTTATTATTCATTATTTTATCAAGTTCAATGTAGTCTTTTCCTTACATTTATTATGTATTTATTCTGTAACAAGAAGAGCATGGGGGCAGCTTAAGAAGTGTATTTGTGTTACAAAGGTAATTATATTTTAATTCAGAATCCAGTGTCTGCCTAAAGGTCAGAGACTTCAAAGTAATTTTAATTAGGAAAAATATTGGATGGCAATGATGAACAGTAGGATCAGAACGGTTCACAGATAAATTGTGAGGCTGAATAAAAATAAAAAAGCCTTTCAAATGTAAGTAGTTAATACTGAGCACGCTGACAATTTCTGCAGACAAGTGGGACTGTCTTTTCCCTTAAATGCATGCTACAGTCCTTTCCTAAATTTCTTAAGCCTTGAACCAGATCACTCTGCAAATTATTACCTTTTTCCTTCTAATGAATGGTCTAACAAAACCTGCTAACTCCAGCTTACATAAATAAGCTTCTGTCTTCATATTTTAATATTTATGACTCAAGATGTTGCCTTACAATCCTTTTCTTAAGAAACGACTGACTGTAATAACTGTTCTTTTCAGATGAAAGAATTTTTACTGCCTCAGGTATTGTGCTTGTTATTGACTGATAATTTATAGCTTCCATTTTAAACAGTACTCGGTCCACGTCCACCAAGATCAGACACCTAATCATTTCTCTTACATGTTTCTGAGGAAAGTAAATGGTCTTTACAAAATACGGGTTCCTAATAAAGTATGTCAACTGTTTAACTCTTTAGAAATCATTATTTTCTTTTTGGCACATCACAGTAAAGGGATTAAATTTTTTTTTTTTTTTATGATTTTGTCTGTTGTGGGGAAAGATAACTTCTGAAAATAGCTCGAAACTGTTAGGACAGGGGTGTTTGAAGTGTTCACAGGTATTTCACAAGATACTTTACTCATGAAGAAATATCTGAGAGTAAATTCAATATCATGTTTACAAAAATGGTAGTGCAAAAAATAACATGAAGAGCACAGCAGTATTTTGCTCTTGAAATTTGGAGACAGCTCTGTAGTCTTACTAAGCTGCAATATCTGGCTTTTAGTTTTATGGCCTCATATATTTTTAGATATGCACATCAAATAAGATTGTCTCCCTTGCTTTGGTAGTTATGGGTTTTGAGATCTGCACTGTAATGGTACCGTCATATATTGAGTCCAGTTTATTGTCATTCTATATATAATGTCTATATACAGGGCTAAATACTAATTTTGCAGAGGAAAAATACAATTAGCTGTAGTAAATCCAGAGCTTTACTTCTCCTTCTGTCACAGAAATGCTTGTAAAATAATGGCCCCGGGCTCTCTGAGGAGCTAATAGTCTGAGTGCTGTCAGTGGTGGCGACTTCTTCTATGTAGGACATTCTGCCTGCCCCGGCTGCTGGCTGCAGACAAAACCCCAGATGCGAAATTTGATCTTTCCAGGAGGAGCCACCAGCAGGAGACCCAAATCATTATGATTGCATTAACAGCATTTCAGTTCCTTTAATGCATATTCAGCATGAAAATGTGTGAAGTGTGTGTTGATTAATAATTCCTCTGCATGAACTTACAGTTGAGAGGGATGACATTTTATCTCTTGGCCTGAACTGGATTTTATTGAAGATTATTTCCATCAATAAATATATTTGGCAAAGAAACACAAGACATCTTCAGTTCAGATTTACATTTTCTTAAGATGACACCGTTTCTTTGTTCATGAGAGTTGTGTGGTGCACTTCCATGTGCACCAGGGTGCACTTTTACTTTTACCCAGTAAAAGGGTGTTGGTCATCAGACTAAGATGCAAAGAAAGCTCGTCTTTTCTTTTACTCACACACAATAGAAAATATCCTTAGCTTAAAGAGCAAAAACATTTTGGGCTATATCAGGAGGTTATTTTGAGGTGAATTTCCTGATTATCTCCACTTACTGCTCTTCCATCATAATTACAGAGTGGGGTGCACAATCTTGGGGCACAGAAACTGCATTTTTTTTTTATGAAATGTAACCAGAAGATGTGTCCTGGGATCACACCTAATGTATTACTATATCTAATGCCTGCTAATAAGCTAGAGTTGGTCTGAAGTAAAACATCCAGAACATGTGTGATGTGGATGTCAGGTCCTCAACGTTAACTCTTCCACTCTACGTATTTGCATCAGTTGTACTGTGCTGTTTACTGATGTAGATGAAGACTGTATTGACTAAGGGGGGAATTACTCTAGCTTGGCTTGGAAGCCTTTGCTATTGAAGTTTCCATTATGAATACAAATCATGCAGTGCTTAAAATAAATAGCAGTTATACAAACAGACTCTACAGAAAAATTATTTGCAGCACTTTCAGTCGAAGTGTCTATAAAAATATTTAGTCAAGAACACCTCTTTTAAATAAGCAGCTAATAGGCAGAAACACACTTTATACTGTTGCATATTTAGCATTGTCTGCAATCTAACAGGTTCAGTAAAAAATATTGGTCCGCTTTTGGGTGGATAGATTCTTCTTGGGATCCAGAATCTGTGGCAAGCTATTAGGGCTTATGTTTTCCTCCATGTTACTGAGTGAGGTGAATGCTTCAGCAGTTTTTGAAATAGTTTACTGGAGAATTGTTTATATGCTATAAGCCCAGAGCCACAAAGAGACCTAAATGCTGCAACACCGAGTTAGCTGCCCCAACAGTCTGCACAGAGCTTGGGAGGGGGAGAAATTTGTGGATACCATTCTGAGAAAGCTGAAAATCAAGCCAATATATTGTAAACAAATGCACCAATGCAAAACCACAGGGTAATGCTCAGGACAGGAATTTGTATTAAATTCTACATTTCTTGAGGGTATATGCATCTGTTTTCCTGTGGGAGTTGCATCTTTCAGACCTCTCCTGCAGAGAACTATCTAGGACATTAGAAGTCAAAGCAAAATCAAGTGACTGGAGTCTTTTTTCTTCCTCTCTTAAGTAACAAAGATAACGTGAATGCCTTATCTTTACCACAGTGGTTTAAGTACTCATCAAGCTGTAGGAAACTCTGAATCAATTATCATGTCCCTGTAAAAGAGTTTGAATCTGCACTGCTCACCCTCTCATTGCTCTATCTGTGATGAGCTAGGCCCTTCTGGGCTGCTGGCAATATCCCAATTAACCTCTTTTTCTGCAGGAAATAGTGATAAGTAGCATTGGACAGTCTGCAACCTACGGTTTTCATCTTCAAAGTGAATATCCTAACTATTAAGCTTAATCCTTGCTTGCTTTCCTCATGTTCCTTTTTTCTATCCTAAAAAGTCCTTAATTCTTTTATCTTACATAAAACATCATTAGCACTGTGGGCAGAGAGCTGAAGGAATTAATATGCAAAAGTGTCATTAAAATAAAATATACCAATAAAACATTGTGGACTGTTCCTATCATTCTTTAGGGTTTCTTGCAGTCTAGAGGGCCAAATACATTTTCCTTCAGATCTTTTGAATTCACTGGGTTTAGATGAATATGCCCTAGAGTGTGTAAGTGTGCATAATCAGTGCTAATGTTCACAGGAATTATGCATGTTTATTAAGTGGAAAATAGGCTTCTATATTGTGATACTTTTTGGAACTGGGTCACTGAACATGAGAAGCATATCCTCTGGATTAATAACAGAAACCAGCACCAATGGTCCTTTAACTGGAAGGGTAGGGTTGGGAGTGATCATGATACAACGCTAGCATTAAATAAAGTCATTTGCTTTGTGAATTTATTGCACATCTATTATTTAGCTATGTTTTGGGGGTTTATAGATAACATTTAAATAAAAAAAAAGTAATGCCATTTGATTAATTACAATCAAATGGTTTGTCATATTTTTGGCTTCTATCTCACATTTCCTGCCTCGAAGGGAATTGATTCCTAGTCCCTCATTTTAATGTGTGTAGAACAAAAGAATCTCAAAAATCTATTGAAATTTAAGTGGATATATTTGCAGCCTCTTTTTCTCTATCCAGATTTTCAAGACAGACTAGCATCTTTCTAAAGATGGCACAGAGCTCCTCAAAATGTTAGGTTGGAGCTGCATTTCAGGCTTTCAGTGGCTGTGAAGAAGTGGGATTCCAGAACAGCACAGCTGTGTTTACAGATGCTCCTATCATAGATGCAGTTGCACTGGCAGAAACTGATTTTCCTGGGATCATCTCTTTTAACTGGAAGAGCTGTGCTGGTTTTACGAGTGCGGTTTGGCCACTGAAGTTCTCCCTGTAATAGGAGTACTTTTCAGTTCTATTATACCAATGTTAGGTATATTATACCTAATATAATGAATATATTTAGGTATATTGTACCAATCCTGTATTGCTAAAGAACAACAGCATGTTTTGAAATCAGGCAGATTATCGAAAATACTGATGTATCTACTCATGCAATGATTTTAGCCCATGCTGTTGCTCCCTTCCTGAAGATCACACCTGGGGTGCTAGCAGTCTTCCTAGACAATATGACAGTATGTTCGTTGGATGTACCACCTAAAATTAACTGCCACACAGAAAACATGATAGGTATTTTTTTATAAACATGACTAAAAAATCCTTAAACAGGTTAATAGTACTGCTGTGTTACTGAATTTTTAAAACTTATATGGAATAATAAAACTATTATTGTTACATTAGAGACAATTAGAAATAGCATTGGATGCAAACAAGTAAAGCAACGAGTAGCCCTGATCCAGGGACATTACAAGGCGGCTCTATGAGAAGCAGCACATTTGTAGATGGACAAATAGAGGCTAGAAAGAAATAACAGTAATGTTATTGGCATCAGTGGAAGTTTTGCTTTGGGGGGGTTTGTAGAACAATCTATGAGGTAGAGATTCTTAATGCATTCCTTAAGAACTTAATACAAATCTGCACATTTGCGACAATTACAGTAAAATCATTAGAAACAAATGCTCCTAAAGAGTAAAAAACCTTTCACCAGAAGTGCAGTGAAAGTTCCTGTGAAAGGAAAATTAATATAGCAGAATCCAAAAGGCAGTATGCTGAAAAGCAAATGTATTTGTGGTCCAGCATTATCACAGGGGAGTGCTTTTCAGGATGAAGTATATGTTTAGTGCTCCAAAGCTGAATTAAAATTGGGTTCTGATAACTTTAAAACCAAAAGAGATCGCAATTGCTTTTCATACAGGACTTGGTTAAAAAAAAAGGCATGGTCTTGTTCCCTGGATGTTTTCCATGCAAAACTGCTTTTGCCATTATTCCTCCTCCTCCTTCTCCTTATAAACATGAATAGGCAGGAGCTGTGCCAAAATGCATGTCTACTAGAAAACCACATAAGAGGCTTATTATATGTTTCATACAGAAGCTGAGATTGTGCTGCATGAATTTTAAAACAAAGGGCCAGAATGCTTCTTACATATAAAACCAAAATGAAACAAACCCCAAAGGCAGTGTTAACTTTGAAGCTGACTTTGAATGATTCGGGGAAGGGGAGGATACTGGTAACATGCCCTTCTGCGGCATTTCTGTCTCTGTGCTGATCCCAGGAAAAATAATGGCTGGACTTAATATCATTTTATGGAACATCTTTTAAAATCTGTTTTTAGTAAACAGAGCTTTAAAGATCAGCAACCATATTGAAAAATAAAATACAGTAAATAAACATGGATTCTCATTTAAGTTGCAAAGTAAAATGAAAACAGTAATTTTCACAAGAGGACCAGCGCACTGGGTAGTGAACTGTTCTGAAAATACAGCCGTAAATCACAACACTGGATACTAAGGGTCTTTAAAAACGCAGAATGGAGTCAGTTCAGATTGAAATCCTAATCTCACTGAAACTAATGGGGGTTTTAATTCCTGATGCTTATTTAAGCACTTAGGACTGCTCTTGAAATTGTTTATCATTGTGAGACTCAAGTCCTGTGAAGTCTGGTGCAAGCTCCGTTAACATCCAGTCCTGCAAGCTGGATCTAGCGTCTGGAGAGCTCCTCTCATCACGTGTAGAGAACATACACATTGCTAGCTGTCATTTAAAGGCAGCAGTTATTTAAAAACTAAGTCTGTATGGATGAGTGGTGAGAGTAAGGGTCCTGAAGTTCGTAGAAAAAGTTTCAGAGGCAAAGTACAAGTCCTTTTCTTTTTGCAGCATTATGGCTAGCAGCTAATTTTAAAGGCTAAAATATATTTTTCTTTGCTTCTGTTGCAGAGCACATAATGGCCCATATCCTCCAGACAATCTCTGGAGACTGTAAATCTAGAAAATGAGGAAGTTGGACAATTCTAAGAGATGAAATCTAAATAGCTAAATCTTAATTGCTCCAAATAACAGCTTGTGGAGTGCCCAGGCTTGTGGGATGAATCTTCCTGATGCTTGAACAATTCAGTAACATATGCTGACACCCTCTCCATGAGAGGCAGGAATGATGGTCACATGAACCCATAAAGCAGTCCGACTGTCCAAAGGCATCTCCAGGGCTTACAGAGTCAGCAGATGTGTGAGGATGTGAAGGCTTAGTCAAAACCTCTGATTATTACTAAGTATTGAATAGTTCTGTAATTCTGTGGTTATATGTGGTTCCTGGAGGCACTCGAAACTAACTTCGAGTCCAAAGCATTGAAGAGAGTATGTCCGGCCAGGGCAAGACGATCCAGCCTGGAATGTTTAAAAATCTCACCATGTACATGCATGCCCTAGTTTCCAACATTGCCCGATAAAAGAATCCAGGCTGGGTAAATTTTCCAACAATAACATGCAAATTACTTTTACTTCATCTTTTATTTTGAAGGAAGCTCACCAGTTCCAAAAACTGCCATGCATTTTTATAAGGGACCTTGTTCCTTTACAGCTCACCTTTGCTCTGTGTTGGATTCCTCAGAGAAATCAAAATGATGAATTTGGAATACTGTAATTATTTCTGTAGCAAAATACTGAATTCATGAATACGGTTATGATTTCCCTGAAGGGTAATACAGAAGGAGTGGTGCAGCTTGGATGGAGATAGCCATTGTTAACACAAAGTATCAAAGACTTCAAAGAAAAAAAAAAAAAACAAATTGTCAGCGCCAAGTCCCATAGTTGTTATGGTGTTCAGTCTACTATTTGTTGTAACAGTACTTATTTTACCATTGTTAAGTAGTCCTCAGAGCAGTCGTCAAGACTGATCGGTGGTTCACAAGCTTTACCCAACCTGTTGCAAAAGTCAAGTGTTTGGGACTTCTTTCCTCCTGAAACTTCCTGTTTCCTAGCTCCCTTCATACCACATCACAAGGAAGGGTGTTCATGAAACCAGTGAAAACCCTTGAGGATGTGCAGTGGAGAGAGGGAGGGAGTGGTGATAATGACTGTACTTTTTTCAGAGATATTACCTTCTCTTGCAATCTAAGTAAAATAACTATGAATGGAGCATATAAATTCTCTATATTATGTATGGATAGGTGAGATACAAAAAGGTTAAACCACTTGCTTGCTGTCTTTGGCAAGGTCAAGGTTGAAATTATTTCATGGGTCAAAATATAAATGTCCCTTATTTTATTTCTTTGGAGTGAGATTTTTTTCCCTACAGAATGGCATGGGATGGGGTTTCTTTGACTTGCTGGGTTCGTACATGCACATTAGTATGGCACTTCTGGCCAGACTTTAGTCAAATGTCTACTCTGGATCTACACTGTGATCTGCAGTCTACAGTTAAGCTGTGACCACTTCTTAGTCATTTTAGGTCTTCGGTAACTTTGATTTGGAAAACCAGATCATCCTAAAACTTGTTCTGAAGACTAGTAAGCATGTGTTTTTGTTACTTGAGACAAAGTGAACTAAGGTCTTTCAGGGACTTTAGCTTGTCACATTTCTTGAATTGTAAACATTTCTGTTTGTTTAAAAGATAAAAAAAAGCTGTTTGGTATTACAGGGTTCCTGAAGGAGCCTTTGAAACTAGGGCACTTCATTTCAGCACTGGAGTAAACTAATATGATGTAAAGTATTTTGTTTTAAAACATAGAAGTGTTTTCCTCTAGTATCGAAGTCTGCTTCCAACATCTCACTTGTACACAAGGCCTGGGTCTGAAAATGGCGTTCTTGTTTCGTAAGGTATAAACGGGAACTTGGTGCTCTGAACCGAGTCCCTTCACCCTGATGCGACATCTGACTCCATGCCTCAGCTTCCTCTCCCCCTTTCCTCCTGGGGAACCCATCAGTCCTTCAGAAAATTAAATTACCTTAGTGATATGTACTTCCAGAGCTTCCCAGATGGACAGCTGTGAGTCACTGTAGCTGGGTATGAATACTCCAAAAATTAAAGGGTCCCGATTGGTCTGGACCATGGCTCTCGCAGCCATGCAGTGCGTCTCAGCCGGCTCCATCTGCTTGTGGTACTTTGAGATGGCAAATCATTACTGCTACTGCAACGCGTGCTGCTGTGGGTAGCTATAGCTATGCAGGTAGTGAAGCATCAGGTGTTTTTACAGGATCCTGTGGTATGGAGAGACATTTGGGAGCTCACTCAGTTACCAAGTTAAATGCAGTTTTTATTATCATGTAGACATTAGTTGAGATTCCAGTCAGGTTTCTAGAAATCATAGTCTGAACGTTTCCAGTGCCTTGGGATATCAACTTTATTTTTCTTCAATGAGAGTAAATTTCCATCTTTTCATATTTAATTAAGGCTCATAGGAATAGGCTATTTGCACCGACAAACCTATTGATTGCTGAATTGAGATGACTTACCACATGAGAATTAGCTAGCTATCTTAATTTTATATTCAATCACAAACAAAACAAAATGAGAAAAACATGTGGTTTGGAAGATAAAGTAATCAACACAGGGAAATTCAGACTGGAGGAGATTTTGCCATTTTGCTGAAATACATATGAAACATTCTCAGAAGAGGTTGGTGTGAAATCCACCTGTATGAGAAGTTGTGAAGTTTGGCTGTCTGGTTGGATGGGTAGCCCAGAACTGAATATGCAGCTTTAAATAAAATCTCCCTGTAGTCCAGAAAAACATCAGTATAAGCAGAAGTGTAAATCAACACTACAGTTCACCTCAAAGTGAATATCAAAGTCAGTTGGGGATTATTTCCACGTTAACAAAGCTACTAAAAAAAAAAAGGAATTAAAAATTCTTAGGTCATTAATTGAAATAAGGTTTTTTATGGACCTTGTCATCAGCTTTCAACAGAAGTATATTCAGTTACGAAGTTATTTCTAGATGCCTGTGTCCCCTTTCATTTGGAAGGATATACCCTAGAATTACTGTTATCCCTTACTAGGAAATTACATACCTGTATGCATACTCATGACTCTTCACAGGTTGCTTTGAAAGGTATTCACTACTTTGCTCCTCCCTGTTAAACTGATCAGGCTGGGAGATGGTTAAAGCCCTATTCCAAGATACGTGAGTTTTGGCTGTGTGATTCCTGTCCCTAGTGCTAATACCAGATACACAAGAACCTATTAAAAGGAGCAGTCCTTGAATTTGCTTTCATGTTCGCAGGCTCCAGCTACTGCTACTTCTTGTGTCCATGTTGACTAGATCTATGTCCCTCTTCTAAATACTAAGTACCTTTTTGGTACTGGAAACACTTTTAATTGTGTTGGTGTTTATTAATGTAGCAATTACAGTGCCTAATTTTATAATATGTGCCAGTGCAGATAAGAAAAGTGCACAGGAAATTGTGCTGTGAAAGCCTCACAGGACACCACAGGTAAAGCCTGCAGATGACTTCAGGAGACGTCCTCCCTCCTAGCATGGATCTGTTTTCACCAGAATAAACTCCAGCCAACTACTTTTCAGCCAGCTGCTAAACGCGGGTAGCTGGAAGGTGATGCTCTTTGGATGTGGTCCCGGTGAAATGCAGATGTCCTCAATTCCCTTCAGAGTCTCCCTACCCACACACACATGCCTTAGCCCCAGGGGGAGGCAGTTGTTCCTCCCACTAAATCACTGCTTCCCACTTTCCCTCCCACAGATGCTGGTGTCACTTTGGCAGGTTGGGTGCTGTCCCCTGTACTCCATTAACACTCCTAACTTCATTCAGGAGTAAACCCCATTTCCTTTCCTCAGGGTCCAATTTCTGCATTTCAGTATAAAGCATCTTCAGCACGTTCAGTCTTATATTACACGTGGGTTGGTAAATCTGGTATAAACAGAGACATATATTAAACTTCTCCTGGTTTCTTGATTAGAGCAAGTCACTTAGGTGGTAATCCACTGCACTGAGTTCACACTTGCTTAGTGCTGACCAAATCCCAAAGTTTTCTTGGCGGAATATAGTCATACCATTTCATGCATATCTGAAGCCACAGAAAGGTACAGCTGAGCATCAGCTTCATAGTAATGGTACTGCACATACAATTTTCTTCTTATCTCTTCTGTTGCTCATTTGTGCTGAAAAGTGATGCCTTAACACTCCATTTATTGCTTTAGGAAGTCATAGCTCCCAATATTTGGCTTTTTAAAATATAATCTCCATACATGGAATTTGTTTGGGGTTTTTGTTTGTTTGTTTTTTAAGAAAAGTAATAATTCAGATAATATTTGCCCTGAGAAAGGTAAATTTTCTGATGTCCAGTATATGGTGGTTCTTAAAAAGTCAGCAAGAAAACTGGTTAAAGTCTAGAACAGCTCTTTAAAGCTTATCTAATGTTTTTCTTTTTTTTTTTTTTTTTTTTTTTGAGCTGGAGGAAATGCTGGTATGTGAAATAGGATTCTGAAAATGGGAGTTTATAATAGTAATAGTCATATTTAATTGTAAGGGTGCTATATTAATGTTGGCTTGAAGAATCAATTATTTATCTATCAATTAGTTCTTGCTACAGTTAAATACGGTATATGACAAGGGAAGCCCAACAAGTTAGTGGCCTTGTGTTAGAATTGCAAACTCCGTGCCGCAAATTAGCCCCTATGGTGTATTAGTCTATCCGCTCATTTATTTTTAAGATTCTTTTCCCCTGGAGTTTTTCTGTATAGCAGGAAAATGTTTTTTAATGGGCCTGATGTTATTTTCACAGAGACATGAAAGCTGAGGTTACTCTAATGTACGGCCCACAGTAGGGAGAATAAGGACAGTTTCTGCTTCCTGTATCTACTACCCTGGGGTATCTTTGAAACATGAAAAATCATGAAAGAGAGCACATGCTCTAAAACAACATGTAAGAAAACCGTATTTTCACTCTCAGAAAATTAAGTTGCTCATATAGAAAACTGCCAGCAGGTCCAGGGCAATAAAGCAGAGTTAAAAAATAATGCTAACAAAAGGCAATTGGTGGAAACAAGAAGACGTCTTTGTATTCAGCAATTTCTTTTGAAGTGATGTACCTCTTTGTTACCTCTCTGTGAGAATAATGACATTTTGCCAAAGAAATCAAATCTGTTTCCAAAGGCAGAATTTAAAACATTCACTACAAAAATTACATTAACACGTAGCCAAATTTATTAAAGACTTTTGAAAATTATTAATTTGCCACACAAACTTCTAATAGGCATCCTATAGAAGCAGACTATCAGTGGGAAATTAGCTCTTGAGCTCTATCCTGCAGGTGATTGTCAGTGTGAGATAAAAGAACTGCATTCTGGCTATCCGAGGGTGGAATTTTTCCTGCACAGGCACAATAAATAGTTTTTGCTAGCAATAAAGAGGCTGCCAAATCAACCTATCTGAATAAAAAGTATGTTGTGCTTTACGCATGGGAAAAGTGCTCCAGAACAGTTAATCTCTATGAAAACATTATCCCTGCATTATCACTAATAGTACTTGCCTTCAGACAGTTTTCAGTTATTTGTTTCCATTTTCTATACATGTACCTGGTGTTCTTTATTTCCATGTGATTGTTCATCTCAGTTGTTTTCTTTGCTCTCATCTATTCTGGGCTCATGCACATGCATTTTACATATTGACAGAATACTTTGGGCTATATTTAAGTTTCTAGATTCATAGAAATACTGTTCTATATACAACACTATGAAAGCAAGTACGTAGTCCCAAGAGGACCACTGATTTCTGTGGGATGGCTCACGTCACTATGAAGTACACCAATGGGCAAGAACACTTTTTATCTTTTCTCCTTCCCTTCTATGTAGAGTAAAAGCCTGGAATGGTATAAAAATTCCATGGAAGTCCTCTATATGTGTGGTGTGAGTGAGTTCATGTAGCTCACTGGTTGAAGAAGTCTCTCTCAGGTTTTATTGCCAGCACGTTGGTGTAATAGCTGGGTTAAGGGATGGCTGAAGTTGTATTACTGTGCAGACAAAATGCATGTCTTGGAGCCAAAAGAGCAGCAAGGGGGAAAAAAAACCCAAAACTCTTTACAAGAAAAGCAATCCCTAGTTACTGTGTAGATAATTTTACTGTATAACAAAAGAGAGCCGTAACAGTGCACAAGTCACTCGTATAGTGAAATGGAAGCATTATAGTGGAAGGTAAGAGGTTGACCAAAGTAAGAATAGTTCTTCAGTGTAATCCATGATGGACTAAAAATGCACTTTTTGAATTGTTAAAACTCATTTACTGTATTAGGGCCTCAATTCTTGCTATCACTGGGTAAATTCACAGAATGCAATGTCTGTCGGAAAAGGACCTGGGGGTGCTGGTTGACAGCCGGCTGAACATGAGCCGGCAGTGTGCCCAGGCGGCCAAGAAGGCCCATGGCATCCTGGCCTGTATCAGAAATAGTGTGGCCAGCAGGAGGAGGGAAGTGATCGTGCCCCTGTACTCAGCACTGGTGAGGCCGCACCTTGAACACTGTGTTCAGTTTTGGGCCCCTCACTACAAGAAGGACGTTGAGGTGCTGGAGCGTGTCCAGAGAAGGGCAACGAGGCTGGTGAAGGGTCTGGAGAACAAGTCTTCTGAGGAGCGGCTGAGGGAACTGGGGTTGCTTAGTCTGGAGAAGAGGAGGCTGAGGGGAGACCTTATCGCGCTCTACAACTACCTGAAAGGAGGTTGTAGCGAGGTGGGTGTGGGTCTCTTCTCCCAAGTGACTAGTGATAGGACGAGAGTAAATGGCCTCAAGTTGTGCCAGGGGAGGTTTAGATTGGACGTGAGGAAAAATTTCTTTACTGGAAGAGTGGTTAAACATTGGAAGAGGCTGCCCAGGGAAGTGGTTGAGTCCCCATCCCTGGAGGTATTTAAAAGACGAGTAGATGAGGCACTTAGGGACATGGTTTAGTGGGCATGGTGGTGTTGGGCTGACGGTTGGACTTGATGATCTTAGAGGTCTTTTCCAACCTTAATGATTCTATGATTCTATGATAATAAGAAAGCAAAAGTTTTCTCCCCCAAGGAGTAAAGTGCCTTCCTTCTTCCTGGAGTGGGCCAGAAGATGCAACCTTGGCATCTCCAAGGTTCTGCACAATCCTGACTGTCAGACATGCAGTCTTGAGCTACATCCCCATCTTTTTCTTAACCATAATGTGCTTTGCTCTGCTCTTCTTCTCAGCTAGCTCTGCTCTGTCTTTCCTAGCGCACCGGCTAGGTGAATGATGAAGCCTGACGTGATATGTGTGCCTTTGTCCTTTTCTTCTCCAGCTTTCAAATTTCTGCAACTCTGCCTTGCTGGGGAAGGGATGCTGACTTCAACATAATGAGGAGCTTGCTGTTGGTTGTGCTCATTCAGCCTATGATGTGGGCTTGGTCATTTTATTTTAGTTTGTCCCTCTCTTTACCTTAAGAAAAGGGCAGTCCAACATCAGAAAGCCAGCCCAATCCTTTAGGTAAAGGAGGACTCTATAGCTGAAAACTTTTTAAAAATATGAGTCTACAAGCTCTGGCAAGATTCTGCATAGCAAAGCAAAATGAGTGAGCATAGCTGTGTTTGTTGTTCACTGTTAATGGAGCTGAGAAACACTTTAAGAAATGGAACTATCCAGAATCTTTTACTTCAACTAAAATGAAATGTCTTCAGAAAGATTTTTGAAGTGCCTTCTTTTTAATTTTTGAACATATACTTTTCTAATTTACTATGTCAGAGGTTTGGGGTTTTTTTCTCTGTCGTTTTTTTATTTTTAAAATTTTTTTGGCAGTAACACCAGTTTTATGAATGGTGGTGGTGTCAAACAGTACAGGTTTGAGAAATAAAAGGAAATTAAAAAGAGAAGAAATTGAGGCTGGATAAATGTAAACTTGTGGTAGACCTTGGAAGATTTAAAATTACATATATTTTTATAAATCTAAGGGTTTTAAACCTTAAGACAGATGATGAAGAGAATGTTGGTAGAGGGACATTATCTAGACAATCCGTTCCATGTTTAAGGTTATATATCTGTAATAAAGTACATGTTTCTGATAAGAACTGTACTGCAGTCTTTAAATAAGGTTATAAATGAACAAATTGAATAGCCAATGGTCCTGTTCAAATCCATGGGAGGTTCGACACCTTCTGTGGGACCAAGACTTGGCTTGCATTTTACCAGTTTCTTGGTTTATAACATATGATATACTCTGCAAAAGAATGACAGATGGTCTTAAAACTAATTTTTTGTGATGAGAATATTCACCTCTTTTTGTCTTCTGTATGGAAATTCCTTCTCTCCTGGTAACTTCCACAAGCAAATAATCTGTTACCAAGCTCGTCCTGAAATGACAAATATAGTATCTGGAAGTCTACAAAAGAAGATGCTGGACTGCGCACTCCTGGGAACTCCCATTCAAGCCATTGTGGGTTTTTTCAGTTCATTGGCCAAACAAATCAGATTACCACATTTGTTTAGCCAGATGGTCTTTCTACTGTCATAAGGCAAGTACAGTCAAAATACTATCTGCAACTAGCACAAGGACTGTGTTGGCAACTTGCTGCAGAAAAGGAGCTGTATTATGGAAAACCACTGTTGGTAGCATTTGATGGTGACTTCCTTTTCTAGTAGGCAGATGAACTGAGCACCGTGTCCTGCCATGGTTGAGGTATGCAGGTAGTAGGTAGCAACCTAGAAGACTAAGTAGTGCTCTGGTTGGTTTCTGGATTGCAAGTTAGGAACATTAATCTTCCTATTAATCTTCTATTAATCTTGGCCTGACCTGCTTGATATTATCAGATCTTTTTACTTCTTTGTTTCTTTTTCCAGCAGCTGTCAACAAAACAGTATTGTGTGTATTTTGGGTTCATTAGACTACTTCTCTTTCTTCTCTTCTGCTGGATCCACTGTACATACATTAGTACTGTTGAGTCTATACTACATAATTAAAAAAGAAGAGAGAAATTATCACAACTGCTGTGCTTCCAGCTAAAAGAAACTACCTGAGAACCTTTTCCAAATTGTTGATTACAGTTGATTACAGCCTTAGAAGGAAGCTTCTCCTAGAGGCTGATCCCGCTGTGGTTAACTCCTAAGAATTCGCAGTAGCTGGCTATTATGATGGAGCCAATTGAAAGTTCAAATGTTATAGTTACTAAAATGGATTTTGTCCCCATAGACCTTGAAAATTCCAGTATTATAGGAGAAATGTATGGGACTATGTTATTAGTGGAGAACAAAGGCATCTCCAATGGGCAAATCATCTCATTACAAGATAGATATATCAGAGAGATGGCAGAAACCATTCTCTGAAGGAACCTATCTACCTGTATCTAAAGGATGCCAGTGAGCTGTTAGATGGCTAGAATTGGGAAGAGGAATCCAGACACTGGTGAGAGGTATTTGAGAGAAAAACTATTTTACATAATAAATTAAAAATTAATCCAAATTACAAGATATCATAGAGACTTTATAATGTTGTTTGGAACATGTAAGAATGTTTTATATCAAGATCTCATAATGGTTTCTTAGCAAATAGTAAAAATCACAGAGATAATTTCACTTCAGACACTTTTTTTTTAATTGTTGTTAAAATCAAGGACACACTGTGGTCATTGGCAAGATTTTCTTCCCCTTTGGTGGAAGCAAGACCAAGTCCTGTGGACTCAGATGGACAAAGGGAAAATAGAAGCTGAGATATATGAATAATAAGTGTGCTTTTACGCATTTGTAAACTCTTTCTTTGCTTAGCTTAGAGCACATTCATACTGAAAAAAAAAAAGGTTGTTTCTGACTTTTTATTAGTTTTATGATAATTATAATAATTACTTTAAAAGTCACAAGCCAGGAAATTCTAAATGAGACAGTATAATTATAATATATAACTGTAATAATGCTTCCTTCCATTCCTCACTTGGGTATTGTGAGGCTTAATTAGTTAATGTTTGTACAGCAGTAAAATGCAAAACACCATAAAAGTATTAAGCATTTTTCCTGGTTCAGTTCTTCAGTATAACTGATTATCTTTCACAAGGTTCTTAAAGGGGGACAATTTAAAAAGGTCTATATAAACCAAACTGTATTTTAGATCTGTCTTGCTGGTAGTTGGAGTGGCAAATCAGTGTTTAATTGCATCAGCATTTCTCATGAACACACTGACACTGTGACAATGGATTTGACCTAGAAATATTTGTCGATTATCATATTTCTGGGCCTTGCAACAAAATTGAAGCATTCTTATGGGAGCCAGAGACACAGCTGATGGAAATGAATACAGAACGAGTGACACAAGCTGACAAACCATTATACTTAGAAAGGAGAAAAAATCACAAATAAATGGTGTTCAGTTGGAATAAATAAAACCTTGTCTCAAATGTTCAGAATAGGAAAATCCATTATTTCTTGCTTTCTGCTGAACAGAGTTCATTGGGAAAAAAACCTTGTGCAATCTGTAAATCTGCAATGTATAAACAACAAATGGAGTTAGAGCTCAGGGAATGTGGCACTGTAGACTGAAATATGGTGTTTTAAATTATCTCTAGGTCAAAGGAGTCCCAAACAAGATCTGGGTATCAAAAGAACTCCTTTATAGACTGTAAGAATCAGTCTGGATTAGAGGTGGAAATGGACTTAAGTTAATTTTCAGGAGATTATTAGCACCTTTGGGGATAGTACTCAGAGCTTGTGAGTTAAAATCCAGGACGTTCTCCACTAAATCATTGCTTATTTAGTCACCTTCATCCCTGCCATTGAGCTTCAGCACAGATACAAGGGTTAGGATTAATTCTGCCATCTGAAGGCTGGTTTGTCATTTAGGCTCCACTAGAGTCAATGGAAAGACAGAGGCATTTCCAGAGGATTATTCATTTTGTCTGCCGTATACAAAACCACCTTCGTTTCTGTCGTGGTTTAACCTCAGCCAGCAACTAAGCCCCACACAGCCGCTCGCTCACTCCCCCACGGTGGGATGGGGGAGAGAATCGGAAGGGTGAAAGTTGAGAAAACTCGTGGGTTCAGATAAAGACAGTTTAATAGGTAAAGCAAAAGCCACCCACACAAGCAAAGCTAAACAAGGCATTCATTCACCACTTCCCATTGGCAGGCAGGTGTTCAGCCATCTCCAGGAAAGCTAACGGTTACTTGGGAGACAAATGCCATCACTGCGAACGTCCCCCCTTCCTTCTTCTTCCCCCAGCTTTATATGCTGAGCATGACATCATATGCTATGGAATATCCCTCTGGTCAGTTGCGGTCAGCTGTCCCGGCTCTGTCCCCTTCCAACTTCTTGTGCACCCCCAGCCTACTCACTGGTGGGGTGGAGTGAGAAGCAGAAAAGGCCTTGACTGTGTGTAAGCCCTGCTCAGCAGTAACTAAAACATCCCTGTATTATCAACACTGTTTCCAGCACAAATCCAAAACACAGCCCCATACTAGCTACTATGAAGAAAATTAACTCTATCCCAGCCAAAACCAGCACAGTTTCTTTAACAGCTAATGGGCTGAAGGAGAGTTCAAAGGAATTAATCTCATCTTAAACATTTATTTTTGGAAGAAATTAATGATCTATGAAAATGCCATTCTTCACTCACTATAAAGGGATTCTCAAGTTTCATAGCTGTCTTTTAGACTTAGACAATTAACTTTTAGATGCCTAAGCTAAATTGCATCCTCCATGTGCAAAGAATTAGGCCTTAAGTCTGTAATGATGATCATGGGCACAATCCTCCAGGATGTTACACGCCAGCAATGCAGAAGATACTTAAGCACATGCAGGAAGGGACAGTCCTCATCAAGACCTGGGTCACGATCAAGTCCATTTGTTTCAGTTTGGAGACCATTTTAGGTTCCTTCTTGCTGATGGTAACATAGAATTAAGAAGCTTCAGTTGTAATCCATATGTTTCTGTGAGCATATGGACCTGTCAAATACAGATTAAACCAGGTATTTTTTTAAGCAGAGATGGAGTGCTAAGCAGTTGGCTTTGAAGTCACATGGACACTTGGATCAGTGCTTTTAAAAATAAGTTTTAATAAAAAAAATTGCAGTTGACTTTCATGAATCCATTATTTCACCCATTAAATGAAATGGAGTGCGGTCTGTTATACTGGTAATCCTATGATGGTTAAAATACTAGAGTGATCAATACATAAAACTAATCATAATTAAATATTGACTTTTGGATTTTAACCTCAGTCTCTCTATTATTTAGGTCATGTCAGGCTGGTTGGCTTTGGATTCAAGGCTGTATTTTGTTTGGAAAGAATTGTTCTAATCTAATATTGCCGCTTACTCTGCTTCCAGCCGATTTATAAACATCCGCTTTTAGCAGGCAAGAGCTTTCCACTTTTGTAACCGCGAGAATTTCCATTATTGCATTTACATGTGTCTCAGCTGCTGCTAAGCAACAGGGCTGAGTTACCTGCCAAAGCTTGGATTTAAATCCCAGGTCTGTAAAAAGGATGGACAGAAATATAGATGTGTAATATACTTAAAATAACAAGTGAAGAATGTGTTTTTGGAAATATGTAGAAATGTGAAGGTGTAAGAGGAATACAGTTCCATTCTAGAAACATGTAAATAAAGGTAATATAATGTGTTAGGGAATATTTAGAGAGTCAATCAATTTGTTATATTTAGGTGATCTGTTCTTGAAAATAAACTGTTGTCAGATTGTTTTTGTTTTGCCAAATCTTGCCACGAAGTGTTAGGTCTACATGCAATGTTAGATAATGGGGAGCAAGGAGTAGGGAGAACATGAAGCAGAAAACTTAATTAAATGCATATATTATTCCTAAATAGAACAAGTTTGAGTCATAGTATTTTGTATAGTGGTTTTGCTTCTTTTAAAGACAGATGTATTTATATTTGGATAAGAAATGAGTCAGTTTCAAGTGAGACTTGATTGACTTTCTTTCCTATTGGTGTTTTTGGTCTCATGCCTTTGGCTTGACAGGGTGGGACTGTTTCTAAGAAATGGTTTGGATGTTAGAAATGCTGTTGCAGTTAATAGCATTAGCATTTAAGTCTGAAGGTGCATGATGAGTGATGGTGTACCAACACAAGGCATAAAGATGGTCTTTACCCTGTAGACCTTATAGTCTGCATTTAAGGAGGAGGAGGTGGTGGATAGGGGGAAATGGACCACGAGAATAAAAGTGAATAATGAAACAATACCAAGAGCCCCGGAAGTCACAACCCAAATGCCAGCTGACCGTTGTCAAGCCCTGGATAGCCACAGACAGATTTCAAAAAGACATTTTGAAGAGGAGGAAATACCCTGCAGTGGGCGTGCACTGGAAGAGAGAGTAATGCTGCTTGCTCCGAAACTGTAGATAGGTACAGGCAACATCACTGCTTGAAGTGAAGAGCTGGTCTACATTTGTGCCTTGGTACAGTGAAGAAAGAGGTACCACGAAGGCAGCAGGTTGAAGTGACAGGACAGGTAAATGAATTTTGCAGCAGTGTTGGCATAGTGTTAACAGTGGGAAGATAAATTTTTGTAGGGCAGAGAACGTTGTCAATGAGCAAGTTCAAACTGTTTGGACAGAGAAAATGTCAGATTTTCGTCATGTACATCAGAAGCAGAAGTTCTTTATTCTCCTCAGAAGTTTGTTTATATTTTTCCCTGCTTTTGAAGGCATTTTATAATTCTTTAAGGCATTCCCTCCTTTAGAATAACACCACAAGCCAAGTAACGCATTTAACTGTCTTTATTAAAGCATTTAAGAGAAGTTTCCTACAAAATGGTTACTCTTTCCTGCACTTCAAGACACAGTCTGATGAGAATATAACAACTTAAAATATTGTTTTAGACAGGCAATTTATGCAGTAAATTCCTAATACTTTCTTTAGTTCCCTTGGTTTGCTTGGAAATGATGTGTATACATGTAATCCCTTAACACTACAGTTGTAAGAAACAAAGCATTTTCACATGTATTGCTTGTACTTTGGTACACACAGTTTTACTAACAAAACTGTGGAAATGAGGCAAAAAAACTGTTGTGACATTTGGGGCAAAATATTTAGGCTGTGAAAAACAAAATACTATGCAGAAAAAATGATACTAACACATTTATGGCTGTGGAAAACAAGAATAGAACAACTGAATTTGTTACATAATTTAAAAAACTTAGGACTAGTTTATCTTTCTGTAACAAAACTGCACTGTATTTTTTAGAAAAAAAATTGGCAAGTGACATGGAAAAAGTGACATACAAGAAATTAGATTAAATCAATGGTTCAGTCTAACCGAACACAGATTTTTTTTCTTCAGCACTCAGGTAACTATGTCCAGTTCAGCTGTATTTCCCCTGTCAGCATCACTAGTATGAAGTCTGCAATTTATCCATTGGGATTTATGTATTTACAGTCTGCTGGGGAAGAGTCAACATCATGTGTTCCTTCCTCACCTCTTGGAGATCTCTGAAGGGGTAGGTGGGCATGTGTATAAAGATAATCTGGTTGATACCGTTTACTTGACTTTCCAAAGAATTTGACAAAGCCCTTCACCAAAATGAGAAATGAGTGTCTCCTAGATTTCATCAAGTTACAGAAAAGAGATAGGCTCCTCCCCAGGATCACCCAGAACAAGGATCTCATTTAAGCTCTCTGATTTGACCCCATGTGAAACCTGTCACTCTCTGTTGACTACAGAGGACCTTTGGGAAACAAGTACCCTTCAGATAATGCCAGCCTTTGCAACTACTCCCTTTAATAGTCATGCTGGGTCTTTAACTGGATTTTCTGGATTCCTGTGTCTCACAATGCTTTATTATTTTTGTTGAATATAATATGTTAATGCTGTTTTAAAGGGCAATGTATTCTCAGCCTTAACTGTCTTTTCTTCTGGGGATCTATTTAAAGCTGTAAGGAGAAGCAATGGTTATCTCATTTGAAAATCTTACTGCTATTCTCAGAGCAGTAATTGATATCTCAAGGAGTGTGGCTACCTTTTTCTTTTCTCATGTGTATTATGATTCATAAAGGGGATCTTATTACTCCTTGAATAGCAGTGCCTGAAGGCGCCAACCTGAAGTGCTTGGAATAAAGAGATTGTGTCATTGGCACCAGTGGAGAAAAGCCATGGGAAGAAAAATAAACCTCTGAATAATTTGATTACTTCTCATGCCAGCACTTCCATTAAAGCGCTCACCTGGGCTCATGTGTTTTAACTTAACTGAAAGTATTTGAGCTAATGTACCCAGGGAGAAGTTGAAATGCAAGATAAAACTAAGGCTAAATAGCATCATGGGTCACAAATAAAAGACTTGTAAGTAAAACAAAACCAAAGCAGCCAAAAAAGACGTGTAGACGTGATGCTTAGGGACATGGTTTAGTGGTGGACTTGGCAGTGTTAGGTTTATGGTGGGACTCGATGATCTTAAGGGTCTTTTCCAACCTAAATGATTCTATGATTCTATAAAAAACGCATCTGGATGACATCAGTCAAGGCAACCACTTACTGTTTTCAGTAGCCCTGTTGAAGTGGAGAATGGAGGAACTGTGTCCCTAGGTTAACTAGCCAAGAGAATGAACCCCTTAATCCCACTGATTTTGGATGAGAGCAGAGCCTCCATTGCATCTGCTCTGACAGCGGGGAGTTGTGTTTGCCAATGGTTGTGCTGGCAGCTGTGCTTGTGGTGACCCCAGCTGGGACTCCCTGGGGGACAGAGCTTATGGTATCACTTCTGAACCAGCAGTTTTTGAACTGGGATCGTAGGGCAGATCCAGAAAAAGCAGGTGGTCTTTATTCCTGCCCTCTTTAAACTGTCACCCCAAAGTGTCCTTGCGACTTCCTATTCTGTGTTGAACGAGTAAGAAGCAGTGCTGTGAAGCTGGCAATGCTGTTTTACTTACAGATAAAATAGGAGCAGTCTGCTGCTAAAATAGTCTACTGGTAAAATACGAACAGTCTACTAACAGAGGAAGAAGACATAGTCAGATGGACAGTTCTGGTAATGGACAGATAGAAGGAAAAAATAGTCCAAAAGCTGTGATGGTTTCAGTCAGCTGTCAAAACAATCTTTAATTCCTCTGGAGAAGCACCCATCACTAAATTAAGAAGAAATAAATCATCGGCTGGTCTTGTGAAGCAATATTTGAACTCATTAAGGACATGTCTTCCTCTCATTGGCTTAATCTTTAAGACATCTTCCTTTTGTATATAAAAGCACTTTTCCGGCAAGAAGGCTTACTGATGTCAGTGAGCTACCCCTCCACTATGTTGCGCAACCAAGAACATGTGATTGTTATTTTGCCTTCTGTTGCTAGTGGGGGGCTCGACATGTGATGTGTGTGATCAATAAACTGTGAGCAGTGGCTGTTCTGCACGGCAAGCCTTATTTTTTACAAGTCGGGGTCCCATTTATTACAGTGGGTTTGCTTGTGTTTGATCTCTTTTTTTCTGTGCTAACTCGTGAGAAAAACATACCTTATCTGCCTTGGACAAGAAAGAGGGACCTGGGGTGCATGATTCAGTGCTATGTCTTAGACATCCCTGTATTATACTCTGGCTTCAGAAATGAAATCTAGGTGCTAACAATCTGCATAAAGGAGATTAAGCACTTTCCAAGCAAGAGGTGCCAATTGCTTGTGAGTGGTCTGATTTGGAAAAAGTAACATGAACAGTCTGCATAGAAGGAAAGTACTATTGGAGAGAGTTTGTGCAAATGACATGTGCACAAGACATCCTGGGTGTACCAGCATAATATAAATGTTAAAGAAAGAAAAAATGTACAATTGATCTAAGCAGACAGATTCAACATGAATTAATTTTTCTTTTTTTAATTCACACAAAGTGTGTGTCTAGGTGCCTGCTCAATGGGTAGGGCGAGCTGACACACTTGAGCCAATGTTTTAAGTGGAGAGCTGCTTCTCCAATGAGAAATGTCCAGGAGGGGGTTTTAGGTTAAGCCCTGCTCCCAGGAAACATTGCATCCTG